>NC_070578.1:18832656-19184531 GCF_027409825.1 Scomber japonicus
CTTCCCCTAAAGTCTTTATTGCTTTGTGTCATATTTACATTTATTTTTTGACAAATTGTAACTCAGGATCCCTTGGCTGTACATTCTCTGATTTCTCTGTTTTTTCTGTCCATCTGAAATCCTCCTTTGACCCTCAACATGCTGCTGCTTTCATGCTGGTAGCTCTAATAGCATTCTATCCACAGAGACCAGACTGACACTGCTTGATCCACAATGAGGCACACACATGCACACACTTCACATTTCTCCAGCGAGATGTAGTTGTACCCTTTATTTCTGACGTCTCTCTTGCTTACAGTACAGAGGTCATAAATACATCAAAATCAAAACATTGCACAGTCATACATGCATGTCACAGAAGTCATGAGTGTATTAAAGAACAAAACACACATGAACAATCTTATTATTTTCATAGAAAGGGAATCTTCGTTGCTTAAAACAAAACAACACGTAGTATACACTGACACCCCTCCCTGTTACCTTAACCTCTGGGCCCTGCTGTCTTGGTGGCATCTGAGGGTGGAGACTCCAATCTTAATATCCATGACCACCACACACATACACACACATACACACACACACACACACACACACACACACACACACACACACACCAAGTGTAAAGCAGAAGCTGAAACAGTCAACATTGGCTGGAAGAGATCTGGTCTACAGCACTCTCACCACACCAGGCCTAGTTATACTCTGCCTGTTTGAGGTACACTGATTACTGATATTACATACACACACACACTACCTTCACTGCAGGGTGTGTGTAAACTCACCATGGAGAAGCAGGTCGCTGCATTAAACACAAGCATATGCTAGCAAGGAGTCTTACTATGATCTTGCACACAGCACTCCACTAGACTGGGCTTCAGCACGCTACACTAGTCTGTATTCCACTGCATTACATTGGGCAGAGTAGGCTAATGCTAGTTGATGCACTGCCATAGTGTAACAAGTGCAGGGCCTAGCTAAGAGGATGCTAGGCTAGGCTAAAGCAAATCAAGGCCTCCTGCAGTCATTGGTGTGAGAGCCCATTTTCACAGTTCACACCCGACCTGCTAATGGCTGATCATTCATTCACGCTCTCTGTTGATTGTGCAGGCAGGGGGTTGGCCAATCGTACAGTTCGCTAATGTACCATATAGTGAGGATAATCGGTGAGAGCAATAAGCATGCTAATGTTCTGTTGGCCATGAAAACTGAGGTCTGGTAATCAGGAAATACTTTAAAGCAGGATCATCCAAGTTGTGCAGGTTGGGACTCTGGACATTCGAGTTTTGATCAAGACAAAAAAAAAAAAAAAAACATTCAGTGAAATCTGATGAAGTACTTAATGTTTCTTTCACTTATTTTAATTTCACTTATATGAAGCAAACTGGATTAAACCCACATATTGTAATGCCTCCTGCATAGTGGATAAACAGAGGAAAGGAACTTTTCCATTTACCACACATTGTTTCCTTCTTGTCACAGCCTGGTGCTGATGCTGAATTATGAAAAGTGCCTTGTTCACATGCTAAATCTAATTAAGTCTCAAGCCTTTCAACACTGAAATACTGGCTCTTAGTCTAGCAAAATCAGCTTTACGCCGACATAGTAAACTTGCAGGTCCATGCAAAGAATAAGTGATGCTGATGATGGTCCATAACAATGACGTTGCTATTGACGTTCTTAAAAAACAGCTCAAATTGGCACTGGACAGTGAAATGCAAAGAATGGATAGAAATGTGATTTGCTGTAGCGACAGACAGGGCTTGAATTTGGAAAATATTGTGTTAAAGGCAGCATGTGGGACAGGAAATGATCATATCTCTTTTTTTATCATTATTGAACATTGTGTCTTATTGAGCCTCTAAAGAAAATATTTGATTTTCCACAGTTGCAAATATGCTACATTGTGTCAGTTTGTGAAAAATTCCACCCAGGCTCAGCTGCGGTGTCAGTAAAAAAGTGTAAGATCTCTCAGCATTTTGCTCCTCCACGCTCTTCCACCCTTCTCACAAGAACAAGCAACTACTGTAGGCCATGTGTTTCTAATGTGACAGAAACTAGCTAATCTCATCTGTTATATAATAAACCTGATTGTTACTAATTAGTGAACTGAAAGTCAGGGGAACTAACTCTGAAGAAAGAAAAGCTGAGTACTCACAAATAAAACCCTATTAAGGCAGCAAGCCTTAGGCAGCATGGGACTGTTAACAGTAGAAGCACATTTAACTCCCTATAATTACCGTCAGTCTATACAGAGAAACACTGCACACATTCTCCACAGTCCCTCGCCTTCACTGTATTCAGAAATTCAAATTGACATTAAGCCTGTATCAGTTTAGCATTTTCTGTGTCAGTAAAGAGCTGTCAGGCGTGCTCATGTGAAACATGTTGCATCTGCCTCCCTCACAGGTTTTTCACAGTGCATTAGGAGAACCTTGTAGAATCAGTCTTTGAGATCACACTGCATTTTCTGTGCGACTACACATCCTTACCCTGTGGATGAGCTCAGCTCTGCTACCCTGTCCATCTGGATATCCCAGCTCATCCCAGAAAGTCCAGTTCTGCCAAACATGACAAACTTCCTCAACTAGATTGGATTATAGCACGAGAGGGAGAGTGCAGCCACAGCCTCAGACTTAAATAGACTCCAGGCTAAAAAAGAGAGTGATAGAGTGCCAAGGAAGCATAATTAATGTTCTTAATTGGGTCTTTCCTTACAGTGGCAACTGATAGACCACTCATAGCCATGGCTCCGGGGCCACTGCCATGCACTGTTAATGACGTGTGTCCTGTGCTTGTCTGATCTCATACAGTTGCTGGCCTTTTCTAACATGAAGTCAACACTCAGCTGTGGTCAGAAATAAACTATAAATTGCAACTCCAAACAGGGCATCAAGCTGCAGAACTGTTATCACTAAACATGGTTTTTCATACTTCTCAAGCAGGAACCATTCTACCTCTACTCTGCTGCTGAAATGAATTGAGTCATAGTAAGTCCCCTCTGTGTCCTCTCTGATTGCTCCTTTGTCCACTACAAGATGGATTTAACCTCCTGAACCTGCTCTCCCCCAGAGGTCTTACTTACAAGCACCCTCCTCCTCCCTCTGACCCATGGCTTAGTGACATTGGATGGGCAATGAGGTGTAAATCCGTTGCTCTCACAGACCCCTGCTACAGTTAAGTCAGATGTGACACACAAGCCTGTTTGGTAGGGGTAAATGTCCAGTAAATCCACATGTGCGTAAAGAGTGCTTCAGCAAATGCATGCAAAGAGTTTCTATTGCTAAGATTAAGTAAAATTAACTGGAAGCAGCGAAGTAGATTAGTGTTTACTGGGAAAGACTGCATCTAATGTAATGTTCATTGCATGAATACATCACCACTTATTGAGTTTAGAAGAAAACGCTTGGAAAACCATAATGAAAAGTAGATCTTTTTCAGTCATAGAAAAAGCATTTATTAATTTACATTCATTGGGTGTTTTTTTACACCAGCAGGGGTCAGTAGTGCACTGCTACCAGAGTTACTTTTCACCAGCTGAACACTTGAACCACTTAAACTAGCTGTATCAAGATTTTACATAGGCTACAGTTTTGAATACATAAAATATTTGACAGTATTGCACAATTTTCTATACACTATATACAATGGATAGTAATATTAAATGTCCAGTAAAATCTTGAAATTGATTAAATAGACAAGACACATATTGAAAATAATTATTTTCATGTTAAGAGTATCCCATTAAAATGTGGATGAGGGTCACTAAATCATGGAGAACGGTGGAATGGAGAGCTCTTATTTTTAAATCATAATGAACTTAGGTTAAAGTAAGAGGCTGAGACATCACTGATGCACAGAGGTAGAGACAGGCATTACCTTGTACTTGTTAAATTGAATTAGTGTTTATAATATTCACCTCAGTGAATAGAGATGTCTCATGACAATCTGGCCTAAATTTAAATCCATTTTATTTCTATGTCTAATTAGATACCATTTGTGCATATCTGACCATTTTCACTATCTCAGCATAAGGTTGGCATTGTGTGTGTGTGTGTGTGTGTGTGTGTGTGTGTGTGTGTGTGTGTGTGTGTGTGCGCGCATGTGTATGTGTGTGTGTGTATTGAGTGACAATTACAAAATAATCATTGATAAATATGAATGAGGTAAAAAACAGTGTATTTAAAACAATCACCTGATGCTAAGTAAATAAAGACCATACAAAACTACATTGGACAGCAAATCAGTGTGCTGATAAGCCATGTTCCTTGGCTTCCACGGTCAGAGGGATGGGGTGGCAGTATAATGTCCAACATGGGGAAAGACTGACACACTTTCTCGCTGTTTTCACCCTCAGGCAGAGAGCTAATTAAGAAGGGACTCTAGTTTTATTTACTGTCAGCTCCTGGCCCCTGGCTGTGTGTGTTGGTGTGTGTGTATATGTGTGTGAATGTGTGTGAGCAGGACTTATTTTGCCCTATCTCAGACCGTTCTCAGTCACACCAGTTTAGTTGGGCCTTGCCATTTTGCGCACATTTAGCCAGCGGCACTATGATAGTAGCAATGCTGACCGTTATCCAATAGCTAAAGCTTCTCTTAGTAGGGTATCTCCATAGTGATACAGTGAGGTGCTGGGCACGGCAGCCAGCGCTGTGGGGAGAAATGTAATTACTATGCCCTCAATATGATACAGATATCACAGATATCAAAGCTGTGATCTGGAGATTCACTGTGTGCTGGAATGAGGCAACAGAATAGACTGGATAGTCTGACGGAGACCATCACATTATCTTTTAATCATTATCTAAGAGTATAGAACATAATATTTCTTCCATATATTGAGCTCTTGCTACTTTCTCACAATCAATGTATATTAATTATTTAACATTCTCAAATCTGCTTTTCCTTATCTGTATCACATAATTTATCATTCATAGTTTTAACCACAATTAGGGTTATCAATAAGTTATAATGTCCTCATTAATGGACTTTTTAAAGTGTCCCTAACATTTCTTAGAATCAGTGTAAGTCTAAAGCACTTGATGCAATATTATCATGTGATTTACAAATACAGTAACTTTTGTCTTATGCAACTATAAAAAATAAAATCAACTTAAACATTGTTGGCAGTTTGAATAATACTTTGACAAGTATGTTTCCTTATATGTTTGCAGTCCTACATTCTACAAAGGTTACAGACCCTTTTTTATATACTAGTGACTTAATGGAATCTGAATTCTCCTTACTTAGGGATACAGACTAATTTTCAATTCCAACTTAATTTGGATGGTTTATTCTTAGCAGGTTATACTATTCTCTTAAACCTCTCTTAACTATATACCACCTATAATAAATTCCCACTGTCTGTGTTGACTATGTATGGTCATTTGTAGTTAAGCTGACAGTGGACAACCTCCCAACATCCACTGATGTTGATCAAACAGAACCTGCAGTCTCCCACTGGCCCCAAGCTGATTCAAACAGTACCTCAGCAGGACTCTCTTTACAGGGTTCCGCTACAGCTCCATTTGTTGGTGACAGCGCTGCTGCAGAGGTGACACACCACAGTGACAGGGGCAGCCCCCCCTCCACCCTCTCCACCACCATCCACTCACCCAGTGGTGGTGCCCCAGTGAGCCCTGTACCTCGCCCACGTCAGTCAATAAACCGCAGGCGGCCCCACACACACACACAGACACACACACACACACACACACACACACACATACACACACAATCATCAACAACCTGGAAATGTTGAGGGGATGTTGAGAGGAGCGACAGGATGGTGAGGGAGAGTGGGGAAGTGATAGATGGATGGAGAAGAGTGTTTCAGTGGTGTCTGAACAGCAAGCACAGTGAGGAGAACTCTCATTATGTGCTGTTGTGTCTGACAGCGACGGTGCTGTAGCTGTTGTGGGGAGTTGATGACCCAAGTGACCCGGAAAGCAAGGCGTGGCCCACACAGCTGTGGTCACCGTGGTGCTCTCACACAGTGTAATTAATGCACACAATCAGAGGTGTCTGCGTAAGTGTGTGTGTGTGAACACGCGTGCAGGGGTTTGCCTGCTTATTACAACCAAACAGTGAGTTACAATCTGACAACAGAGAGCTCTGGGTAATTTCCCATCATGCCTCATCAAGAACAGTGGGGGGCCAAGAGCCTCGCCACATCAGCTCACACTCGGACCTGGGTAGAAAATTACCATCATTAAACAGCGATGTGCGAGAGAGAGAAAGAGGGAGCCAAAAAAAGAGAACCGTGATAGACAATGGGATAGTCAGAGACAGGCAGAATGGAAGACAGACACTTCATCTGAAAGGAATCAGATGAAAGGAATGGAGGAGATTGGCACAGATGGGCTACAGTAATTTGCTAAAATCATGATGCAGTATTGATCCAAAAAAAATTCAGCTCTCAATATCTGTGATGCTCAAAAGACAAATCTATAATTTAATTCCACCTTGACAAAAAGAAAAAGAACAGAACAGAGCTTTACCAGATTTTTGTCTTTCTTTTCTGTGTCTGTCTTTTTCTCCCTCTCATTAGTAAGAGCTGTGATTGTATTGGATTGAACAGTGACTCTGTATCGATCTGGTCAGCCCTCTGAGGACTAATGTAATCAGTGCCCTCTGCCTCTGTGGGCTGAGAGCTGAGAGGCAGGTGGTGAAGGGCGAGATAAGCAGTGAGACAGGTGGGAGAATAGGCCGGAGTCAAGCACTGAAGATCCCTCATACGTAACACATGTTTACAGTTTGTACATTGTGTTGTGCAAGGTGACAATGTGCCGGGAAACTGGTAGAACATGATTGTTTTCTAGATAAAAACTATGAGGAAAAGCTGCATTTTTTGGAGGTTACACAGAGTGAAAGCACTGCTCAAAGCAAAGAGAGGCTGTCTCCTTACAGTCAAATTTCAGTCTTTGTTTCACAACTGATATACACACAACATGATAGATGAAGCATCTGCAGTGAATCTCTGAGCTGAATCCCAACCTCTAATGTGTCATCTCATGTTTGCTTAATGTTACACTGACATGTAAATATTTGAGCTGAATCTATGAACATATATTAAAATTGTCTTTCACTTAAAGACATATCTGTAAAAGCTCAACCACACTGTGAGCTGAGACAAGTTCTGGTTGTTCTTGGAGGGACACAATGTTTCCTGACAGTCCGTAGTACCCCAGTTCCCATGGCAGTCTTGACAGCTCTACAAGGCCCAAGGCACTTCTTAACTCCTTCTGTCTTCCTATCTTTTTATCCACCTGATGGTGAAAGTGTTTACCCTCCCATCCTTTGCCATTACCTTCAGTGTCCCCGCACATATGCTGTTACCTACCTTGATTCTCTCTTGCTTTTTTTCCCCCTTTCCAATCCCACAGCACTCTTATTTTCACCTCTGCCTCAACCTCTCCCTGTAGTTCTCTTGTGAAAAAAGCAAAAACAGCATCACTTGATCACTTGACTGAGCGTTCACCTGGCTACTTTGCTGGCTAGAGATGAAAGGAAGGAAGAGATAAAAAAAACAAATGAGATGGAAAATAAACAGAGAGAAGAGAGAGACTGAAAAACCCAAGAGGAGAGATGGACATATGCAGAACAGGATTTATGTTTGTTGAGGAGTGGGCATACTTTGCCCTGCACCCCCCCAGCCTTTCTATAACACATACTGTATCTTTACTAAAGGCAGAAACACACACACACACACACACACACACACACACACACATTCCCCATATAAAGGCCTACACAGATGCGCTCTTGGTGAGGAGGAGAGAGAGTCTTTGCATGGATGACCCAGTTGGGCTTGTGCCAGTTCTGGAAGAGCCTGGAGCCAAAGCGTAGACCTGGAGACACACACACACACATACACACACACACACACACACACACACACAGAGAGAGAGAGAGAGACACACACACACGCACACCATCTGGTCCCGTGCTTTTTAATAACTGAAACAAGGCACAAGATGTAGGCAGCATGGTGCATGGTTTCCCATCAGCCTGGCAGCAAGAGAGCAGTAAGTAACAATAGCAACAATAGCCCTAAGAACAGTAAATACATAAAGTATTACAGGTGTATATGGAGGAAGTCGATAAGGCCTCTGTTTGCAGCAAATTGGAGATTTTGTACAAGGAGTGTATAATGCTTTCTGAGGTGTCAGCACACAGGATGTTCAAAAAGATGCAGCCACGCTTTCTCGCCATGCACCATAAATTCTTTCTCTTCCTTTACTCTCTCCTTTTCTTTTCTTCCTCTCTGTCTTTCTCCCCTGCTGCGTACAGGAGTCAGTCTGACTTTTGATCCTGACATCTGCGTCTTGCAGGAATGTCTGTGTGCTCTCTCTGCCCTCTGATGTAGCTCCAGGAACTAATGGAATGTGAAAGAGACAGACGGGCTTCTCATCTGAAAAACACTGCCCTCTCTCCATACACGTGTGTATATATGTGTGTGTATGCATGTTTCTGTGTGCGTATGTGTGAGTTGAGAGGGCACTATTGCTCCCACACATATCTACTGTCTGTTTCAATCCAGCCGTTTCCATAGCATCCCCAAAATAAAATGAAAAAGGGGCGAGACAGGGGAAAAAGCAGATGATAAACGAGTTGAACACCTCAGTTTATGTTTTTGCACATGGATATATGGAGCGTGGTTTAAGATCAGGCTAACCTTTGAGCTGTAGTGTATGGGTTAATCCCACAACTCTTTCACTTTTTCTCTCTCACTCTCCCTCATTCTGCGGCGAGAGTCTGAAGGTCTAAAAGGGTGTTTACAATTCACTAATCTGACTTCAAAACCAGCTTAACTCTGGGAGACATCAAAGGTGCGCGCGTGATGGCCCCACTGATCCCAGTAAGGGGGGGATGTATGATAGACTGGAAACATAGTGAGAAGGGGTGGGGGGAGAAAAAGGACTGGAAACAAGAGGAAACTAGATATTTCTGAGATCTTGTGATGACGATCTCACTTGATCCAAAAAAGCAACTGTTCCAGACTTATGATAAGGCTTAGAAACTAAAATCACTTCATAAGGATGCAAGAAAGCACTATGTTGGAACGGCTGGTTTTGGATCAATCTTGTCTGTAAAATCATCAATAGAAGTACATTTGCTCATTAACAAGGCCTGTAATCTCTGTGACACACATCTCAAAGTCATGCCATAAATTGTTTGTATGGCAATAATGAATGCTTCCATCTGGCTTTATCATTTCTATCAAAATCCCTCATAATGAAAAGGCAGTTAATACATCTACCTCTGCTTTTCATAAACACATTCATTAAGAATTGATAGCCAGATTTTCAAATATAGTTCCAGGAAGTGGACAGGGAAGTCTTTGTCCTGGTGAGGCTAATGATGAAGAGCTCATTTAAACAAGACTTGCATGAATATGCGGACAGGAGAAAATGCAGGCAAGGTAAAATTAGCCAGTAATAAATGAACATTGTGGAAATACATCTGGCATTAATTGTCATCTAAAGGTCACGGTTCATTAAATTACCATTAAAGAGTTTGACAAAATATATTTGGTGCTCACTGAGGTATGCTGGCTTTGTGAAGTAAAATGTATAAATAACTGTAATAACTATAGCTGTGTTTCTAAGACCTATTAATATCAGATGGAGAGGTGAAGCCTATTCTGCAGGGACATTATCATGGGATTCGCGCTATTAAGAGATGTATTTTTCCTCCTCCTTGAACATGTAGAAATAATGCAAATTACAATAAATTGTCATGTAATGAATAGTCAGGGCAAAAATGAGGACAGCATGATTTAATGGAGATGAACTGATCACAGTCCCATTAGTTATTCAGTATGTGTGCCGAATACATCTCGATGCAAAGTTCCTTTGTGAGTTCAAGTTTGTCCCACATTTCTATTGAGCTACCAGGGACGGACATGCAAGACTGCCCCGAGCAAACATCTGCTCACACATGTACACATATGTATAAACATACACAGGCTGACATACATGCCCATGCCAGACCCGTTGCAGCCCAAACACTTAAACAAAAAAAAAACAAAAGGAAGAAAGAAAGAAAGCAAAACACAATGTAGTCTAGGAAGAAGAAAAGGAGAGAGGAAAGAGAATGAGAGGGAATGTGTGTGTGTGTGTGTGTGTGTGTGTGTGTGCGTGTGTGTGTGTGTGTGTGTACGTGTGCGTGTGAGTGTGCGTATGTGTGTGCAGAGCAATATGAGACAGAGAGACTCGGGTGGACAGACACTGATTCCCCCAGGTGCATGTTGGGTAAGTCTTCAATAATCTGGAGTGACAAGGAACAGAAGGAGCCGATTTCTCCTCATGTCATATCCTCTTTCTCTTCTCGCTTCCTGCTTCTTGTCAACAGGACTTTAAACTGGTGTTTGTTAAATTGGATGTCAGGGTCAACAGAGGACTTTGTTACATCGAATGCTTGTCTGTTTGTGTGCATGTGTTAGCCTGCGTGCACGTAAATGTGTGTGCGTGTGCGTGGACGGGCATGTGTGAGTTCAATGCCGGCGATTAAATGTGGTAACGTGTTGTCTCGTGGTATTACTGTAGAGGGTCAGAAAATGAGACACAGCTGAAATACCTTAACTTGACAAATTCCCAAACCCAATTTCAATATTCAGTGTTACAATGTTACAAAAGGAGCAATTCAGACACATAAGCCTCAATCACACTGAGCCCACAGCCACAGCAGAATCACCATTGTATCGGATGGCAAAGCCCCGGAGCTTCGACTGTTCAGCCATGCCACTGTAGCAGGTCTACCCTGCCTTTCCAGGAAGCCTCAGATGAGTAGGAAGCCCCTGGACATCTCTGCTAATCACTCATCCCTAAACAAGCACTTTCTAAATGACCTTAGAGAGAAAGAAACAAGAGACAGACAAACTGCACAGCCAAACAAGGCCCCCAGGCCTCTAACCAATTTAAAATCCCAATTAGATTTTCAGATACTCTCAAGAGTGTAAGTGTGTGTCCTTATATGTTGGTGCACATTTGAGCGTATGTTTGCACGCTTTCGTTGTCAGACAACCAGCTCTTTCGTATAAACAACAAAGGTCACTCCCTGTCTGAGTCGTTGCATGTTATTGTTCCGATTAGTGTGTGTGATTTTGTTTTGACTATTATTGTTACAATCGTAGAAGCATCTGACCTTTGACTGTAAAAAATAGAGGATCATATTATTGTCATTGTCGGTTTTCAAAAAATCGTATTGTGCTATAGAAAGTCAATGCTGATGATAAAAAAAAGTTTCATGGTCATAAAAACATGTAGAAAAACCTGAAACAACAAGTCAAAGGTTACGCACAGACACACACTACAACATTAACTACCATTGCTGCCCACATTACATTGGTTGAATTTCATCTTTCTAAATATACAGCATAAGAGGATGATACCAGTCATCATCTCAACTGTTAGAAATCAACTCAGCTTGTTATAATAAAATCAGAGGGTATAAATATGGCAGAATGAGGTTAATATAATTAGATAAAATATAAGCTGCTGTACATTAAATGATATATCTCTGTTTAATGTATGTATTATGTTTTATGTCATGTGTTTTGATGATGAAAGTGATGGCAAATTTCCACATTGTGGACAGCAAAGTTGCAGAATGTTTATTATATTTTCATGTTATTAATGGTAACAGCTGCGAGAAAAATGCATTGGCCTATTAATGTCCTTAGATAACTACATAAACAAATACGCACACACACTACGCTCACAAACACACACCAGATGGCCAGCCCCCCCTCCGCCCCCCCACCTCTTACATTAGGGTCCCCGTGGCAACAGGTCAAAACAGGTCCCACCTGAACGGGGCATTTCTGGTTCACAGGTGAGGCCTCTCTCTTACTCTGTCCCTTTCTTTATAGTCATGTACTGCATTTATGTGACTCTGACAGCAAATGAGAGCAGGTCAGCATGTGCTGTTACTTCTGCAGGCCAGATGGGATTCAATAGAGATGCCATTCGTTAGATGACCCACCTGATGTAACCATAATGCAGCCAGAGAGGCCTTTTCCTGTCCTTTTGATAACCACAATAGAAAGGTGGATGCATGCAAGTGTGCAAATATGCACACATAAAGCTTCAGATTTACACTCATGATTTAGTGTTAATACTGTGAAATGGAAGCTGCTCATGTATTTAGTAGAGCACTGGCCTTTGTCATCAACTGCAGCAGAACTGAATGAGGTTTTTGCCAGTTTTGTGCCCTTGCCTTATTCCCCCCAGGCCTCTAGGTGGCAGTATCGTCATATCAACCTCTTAAACCTGCCTGTCTGTGCTCCAGCTTTCACATCCACACAAAAAATCTCAACATCTTTCATCCAAGACTGCTGCTAAAAGTTGATCCTTTACCTTGCACTTTGTCCATGCAGTACAAAATATGAAATGCTACATAAAATATTTCATTTCCTAGAGTTACCACAGGTTCACTCTTGCATTTGTTCATGCATAAAAGTGGCAGTCGTTGTCGTCATTTCTTCAGAAAACATATATCGGACAGGAAAGCAGTGTGATAGCATATAAATACAATTGATTTAGTTGACATGAAGGAGCAAAAAAAATATTTTACCTCTTTGTGTTAATTCTCCATCCAGCTGAAAATTTTAGCTGTTGCCAAGTAGTTACTGGACATGACACAAAGTTGAAGTCATCACACTGCTGAGGCAATAAAATCGGCATCATCACAACCATTAAGTCATCTACAATGAAGTATTTTAGGTTTTAGTATGTGTGCATCTTTCTCTTATAGAGTAAGGTGTTTTGGTTTGGGGATAGCGGGAGCGTTCTGATGCTGAAAGTGAGCTAGAAAGAGTGGCAATAAGAGCCAAATGATGTGCACAAGTGGGCAACACACAATTAGACTCATTATTGTATCCTGGAGATGAGAGAAGTGCAACGTGGGCACTCCCCTGCAGTGACTTGGCACCCTTTGGAGATAGTGAATCATGTACACATGTTCCCACAACAATACACTGGAAACACGCTTCAAACAGTCAGTTTCATTCATACACTCTCCAGCCATACAAGCACACAGATTACATTTGTTAGTCACTGGCAAATAGTATTTAGGTATCTTGCCAACTCACCAGTTCATACAGGTACAGAATTCTTAACTGCAGGCCCATTTTCCATCCTGGCTCAAGGACTCTGTGATACTAGCGGCTTATCCTGTAATAGTTGACACAAAGCTTGAACACTCTCTGGTATTAATTCTCCCAAAATATCTTTCTTCGTGTTTACAGACCTCATTAACATGCAGAGTAGAGAGAATGAACTCAAACTAATAGTCACATTTAATACTGTAGTTTGGGTATTTATACACACAGGATAGAAGACACCTCCTTATAACTTTGCTTTTCCCTCCTTCCTTGGCTGCAGGACTGTGGGTGCACCTGGACTCCCCAGTAGAGTGCTGCTCTGACAGCTAACACTGCACTATGTCACGGTGTGCACTGATTGTCTTATCTGCTCATTTATCACAGTTGAATTGGAACCAGCCTTGCCTGAAACCTGCTTTCAGACTTTGTTCGGGTGACTTGGGATGCATGATGCTGCAATTGTTGAGCTTTCAGAAGAGGGGGTTCGATTGCAAATGTATTCAGGATTATTTTAACATACTGAGAGCCTTGTGTTTCATGACTGTATTTCACTGGCCTGAGATAATACTGACAATTAGCCTGCCACTAAGGCATGGTAGGGGTACTGTAACATATTAGTCTACATGCATAATGTTGTGTCCTCATGCTGTTTCAGTTTCAACTGACACAAAATTACTTTCTGACAAGTGTAAGTTTCTCCTGCTTCAAATAGCCTTAAACGGGATCCTGCATGATTGTAAAACCTAAAAAATGCATCAGTGTGCGAGAAGTGGCTGGCTCCATGAGGCTGTCCGCACAAGCTGTTTGCACACAAACCAGCACTGATGTCTTCTGTCAGCCTTCATTTTGGTAAACACTGATGTCTACGTGAGGAAACGGAGTGACAGGTGCATGATTGAGGTACTTAAAAGCAGACACTCTCCTCTCTTCCGATCTCCCAGGGTTGCTGTGATTCTCCTCATGCACTTCTATCCTGACATTATGCATCAGCTCTCTTTCATCTCTGGCTACATTTTCTTTTTTTTTGGGGGGGGGGGGGGGGGGGGTGGGCGGTCATTTAATTGATGCAATGACTCTTTTGCAAGCGTTCCTGTTAAATTTAAGGTAGTTTCAACAGATTGTATTAATCACTTAATTATCATTCATAGAGGCTGAATTCTCTGCCTCTTCATTAAAAAGAACAGTATCACTTCTTAGGGATAGGTCGGACTTGTTTGATTCTGTCAGGCAGACGCTGGCTTCACATGGACTTTGCCACCTTTTCAAAGACTTTGCTTTAAGAACAGGTCCGCTTAAACGAGATCTGTAAAAGATAAACATTAAATATGCATCCATATCTTCTGCTTGGGCGAGTGGACTGAATCTGTATGAATGGCTAATGTGTCGCTGTGACGGCAAGCAACTAGATTGATCACTCATTATGATATCTGCTCCATTGGCCATTAACACCCGCAAGGAGCCTAACCATGGGCCCCATCACACACCAGGGTTAAATTGAGAGTGAAGAAGTGAAGTGTGCTTATGAATGTGTGTGTGTGTGTGTGTGTGTGTGTGTGTGTGTGTGTGTGTGTGTGTGTGCGTGTGTGTGCGTGTGTGTATGTTTTTGTTACCTCTTGGGGACCTTTTCCGGTTTAAACACCAATCTTGTTGGGACCAGTAGTTCTCATTAAGACCAAAGCCTGGTCCTAATGAAGCAGAACATATTTTCTGAAGTCCTGGTTAGTGTTAGGGGTAAGGTGTGAATTGAGTTTACGTTAAAGTTAGGGTTACGCATGAAGTGGTTATGGTTGTGGTTAGGGTTTTGGTTATGCTGTCCAGAATGAAAGGAAGTCAGTGCAATGTCCTAACAAGGATAGCTGCGCAAACTGCTGCAGACTGAAAGCTGGGATGACAGTGCAGGTGAGTATAGGTACAGGTGTCCTGTACAATACATCTTTGTAGTTTCTCACCGGGAATGCTGTCTTCTATATTTATCACCTCACTAACCACATTAGGCCACAATTAAGCATAAAAAAAGCATATCCATTTACCCAGGTGGCTATTCAATGAAGGAAAATCATGTGTGATAATATTAGACATGGAATTTGTACGTTAAGTGTCTCTGCTCACATGTGGCATGCCTGAGACTTTCCCTCCTGGTGGCCTGTTCACCACTGATCCAAAAGTAAGAAAGAACAACACATGTAAATTTAATAGCGAGTCAAGAGGCTCTCCACACCCACCACCGCAGGGCTGTTGTCAAAAGAGCAAAATTTAATAAACCTGTCCATGACACCTGCGCACCCTCTTTCACACACACACATACACAAACACACACACACACACCTTTCTTCTCTGTTTTCCCTTTCTCTTTATTACACACACACCCCCCCCCCCCCCCCCCCCCCCCACACACACACACACACACACACACACACACACACACACACACACACACACCTGCCTAAGTGAAGGATTTACTTGTATTACCTACAGTACATTGAACATGCCAATCATCAAACAGTGCAGCTGTCTGTGTGTTGTCTGTGAGCTGTCTGCATTCCTTTAGAAATTAACCGTGCACCTCAAATACTCTCAGACACGCACCCCCGAATGGTAAAGTGGGGACAAATGTCGTGACAACCTGTTCCATCAGGTACATGTCAAAATCACTCTAATTCTTTTTAAATTACCATAATGGCTAATGTTTTTTTTTTTAATATTAGGTTCATACCTCAATGATGCATTCAGTACACAAATGGACATAGATCATGGTCTGCTACTGTGCATCCCCCGCCCCCTCGCCCACAACACTTTAATTCCAAGATGTCACACCTTTTAAGCATAGCTAAACCTTGTAGTGACAGACAACTGTAATTCCTGTTTCAGGAGGGATATAGGGGGTGTGGATGGGAGGAGGGTGTTGGAGTTGCAAAACAGATGCTCTTTCTTCTAGTTTTTTGTCTGCTTGATAATCTTGTTTTGGTTAATGCATGGACATCTGTAATCACATTCAAATTTGTAAACCCAGCCCTATATAATGATGTTTAAATTAAAACAAACAAAAAAATACTTAAAAAAACAAACAACTAAAAAGGAGATCATAATTTAGAGATGCTCATCTTTCACTGCTTCCAAGTCACATACATGTTCTGCAAGTTGATAGCTTTGAAATCCTGTAAATCGGGGGCGGGGGGGGGGGAATTTTGACTCGTAGAAGCAGTGAGGCAGTGTATTTTTTTTACGGAGATGTCGGTGATGCTGCTGTTGACATAAAGCCTGTTTACTCCACTGTGCTCCCTCTGTAAAGATTCTGTCCACAGAGACCTCATATGGGGTGAGGGGACCCCTATTCATCTCCTCCCAAATGGGATAGCATCCTCCAGGGGAGAGGGGTGACACGGTCCCTGCCAAGGCGATGGGGAAGTCCTTCTGCTGATAATAGCAGTCGACGGGGGGAACAACCTCAGCAGGCACCAGGCCAGACAACTGTCAATCAAAGTACCTCTTCTCTTTTTCCACTTTTGGTTGCTGCTACCCCTCCTCTCTACGTGTCTCTCTGTCGTCTTCTATCTCAGTTCCTCTCCTTCACAGTGTGCGCACCAGAAAACTCTAGTTCAAATCTCCAGCCTGGAGATCCTTGCAGTGAACATAATGGGCATGATGCTCAGACAAGGATTGGTCAGGGCACAGATGAAGACAAACATCAATAACAGATGGGTAATTGTGAATGATACAGCATTTTAATGGGTCAACTGATGCATATTAGCAAAGAAAACAGCTACACAAAAGTAGAAAACAAACATCGGAACAGTCTATCCAACTATTTTTCATCTCCTCCTTTAGTGCGTTAGATAACAAATAACAATCAACAATTGTGGATCCCTTGTACCTAATTAGTAATTACCACAATGATAATTACATGACTGTGCAATGGCATGAAACAAATTGCTATGAGAATAAAGTGCATTCCCCTCTCAATTTGTTTAATTTGTTACTTTGAGTCTAAATCATCCATCCATCAATTCTAAAAAAAAACAACAAAAAAACAAAAAACAAAAGCAACCCAAGGAGAAACCAGTTATAAAAGCCACAAAGCTGGAATCTAAGAAGGTTTTTTTGCCAGCATTTACCTGAATGAGGTACTGTGTCAATGCACATGTTGCTTGGAGAACATTTTGAAAAGACTGCAGTTTGCAAATTCTGTGGGCAGTAACAAAAATGTGTGAAAGTAGCACTGTAGTCATTGAATGAAATAATATTTGAATAAAATAAAATTCCATGATCACAAAGTAATAAAGATTCTTTTTGCGGTGGGAATTTCTCCTGCATCCATGTAAACTTTGGGTAAATTGATAAATTTGTGTTGGATGGCATCTGACAAGCTGTCTGGTGGAGCCACAGGTATTATCTTATGGTGACATGCAATATTTACATAGAGGGAAGCACAAACAATTGTGCTAATTTGTAAATATTTACTACTGTTAAAATTTCCTCTTCCCTCCCAAAATCCATTCGATCACAGTATATTTTCTCTAACATTGACAATATTCTGGCTAAACAGCTACATTCTGCAGCATGTTTTAATGCTGAATTTACCAGGCAATTAAGCAACGGGCAATTAGAATGTGACAGTGCTTTAACAGGGAAAACTAGTTTTCTTAACAGAACAACTTAATTAGAAATGTTCTTGACTAATGACTACCTGTTAACTAATAGTCTTACCCAGTAATTACAAAAACCCCAACAACATTATATTTGGCTTCATTTTAACAGAAATCTGCTGAATTGTTCCTCCTCCAGAGTTGTCTGACTGATGGAGGCAGGAAAACACGTCCTAGTTGATAAAAGCTGAACTGTCACCCTGGCCCTAGAAGAGCGGGAGAGGTAACACCATGCATTTGCTGTAAGCCGTCTGTTAATGAGACATCACTCCATCAGGGGTGGTCTGTTATGACAACTACCAGAGGCATTTTTGTGTGTTTTGTTTGTATGTATGTATATTTATGGGGTGGACACCGCAGAAAACACTGAATAATGCATAGGATTAAAAAAAAAAGAAAAAAAAAAGAAATTGTAAGACTTCAGTATGACATTTGTCATAATGAAAATATATTAATTTGAGGGAAGAGACAAGAGTAATGGTTATAACATAATACTTGTCATAATATAGTGTTTATCTAAAATGTGACAGAGAACATGTCCACTAAGAAGATCACATAAACAAAAACATAAACATAAAAAATGCAATGATGAAATAAAAGATTAGCAACTATTCATCAATGTAACTAGTTTCTTTCCTGAGAGCACTGATATTATTTACATTGTATCTGTTAAGTAAATTAGAATTAGATTTTTTGTAACTATTTGATCATATTTTTTGTCTGATTGTTTGAACATATTGATCATTTAAACAAAACAATGTCAGATGTTTTAACTATGTTAAATAACTACACGTCTACTAGACTTGCGTGAGTCACCACCCTGTTGTGCATTATTGGATTAATTTAGTCTTACTGAGGTAGACCATCCACTTCTTTTGAAAGCAAGCTTTTTACATTTACAAGTCTCTCTGTATGCGTGTGTATGTCTTAAACAGCTGTATGTATAGCAGTTATTTGCGTGTCTAAGAGTGGTATGGTATAAAAAGAAACCCCAAGACTCATAAAATATATAACATAGCCCATCTTGCAGATTTTCCGATTGGAAACATTGCCACACACATACTCCTCATGCTTATGGTATCATATTTTCAAGCAGAAGCTTTTGGAAATGGTCCTTTAAACTGTTGCAGTCAAAGCAAGACATTTGTGTAGTATGTTGTGTAATCTGTTAAATCTGTTAGTTTATTAAATTGTTTACTACATGATAGGTTGTCAGACATGGCTCATTTATTCTACCTTAAAGACGTGTTATTAACAGTACTGCAGCCTGTAATACAACACTTCTGAGTTGATGAAAGAAATACAACACAATACAATACAACATTTTCTATGTAAAATAATCAGAATTGTTGCACAGTGTCAATACCAACTCAGTCAAATTCATTTGAAATATCAGCCTTGTTTTTTCTTGTTTAGGATTCCATAGATAAAGTCATTTGACTACAGTGAGTTTTTGTGGTTTAGCCTAGCGTTATCACAAGCTTGTGTGAATGTGCCTCGAGGACTAGTGTGTCGAGGACTTGTTGTCAGTAAAAATCAATTAGTTTTAGTAATTCTGGCATGACAATTTTGAAAAAACATATAACATAATATTAGTATATCATCATGATAAATGGGAGTCAGGGGAGTCAATATTTTTAATTTTTGCATTTGTCTAACTATGACCACAATACAAATCATACTGAAAGTATTAAATTCTTTATTTGAGAACAATGATGATGCTCAATGCCTCCTTCACATCCCGTGCTCTCTACACTTCAGAAGCTCCAGAGATCTGCAGACTGCTCAAAGTAGTTCATCTGACATCAACAAGAACTCATTTCTTCAGCCTAGCAGAGGGGTTCTCAAACTTATTTAGGGCCAACTATTTGTATTTTAAAACTTCTCAATCTCAAAACTTCAGACCGGTTTCCCCTTCTATACTTTTAAACAGAGACCCATTTAATTCAAATTGCATTTGGACTTAACTTGACAGCATTTATACTCACCGGTTATCCTCCTTCACACATTCCAAACATTGCTGGAAGTTCTTTTGCAATGCTGTGTGTCTTAGTTTTAGCAATCCGTTGATTAACAAAATAAGAAACCTTCTGTGTTTTCTCTACTTGTGGCCAGCTGCATCATCCATGTCTTCTGGTAGGCGCATTTGATCCGTATTCGTTTTAGCTTGGCTTTGTTTGCTGAGACCTCAAGACACATGATGCATTTTGTTCTCCCACAGCTGTTTTCAATAAAAAACTTGATATAACTCTTGTGATATTTTCTCAGTTTAGCTAGTTTGAGCTTAGCATCTTAGCTAATGTAGATGGGAGTAATAGACACAACAAACATTGGATATGTATCGAACCAAAGATTTTATAAGTATAGGCGTTCTTGTTTTATTGCACAGCTTGACGAAAATAATTTATAGCAAATTTTGTGGACCTCTGGCTATGGGTCATGGACCCCTGAGGGCCTGTGGACCCTACTTTGAGAACCACTGTTCTAGCAAAGTCCCAGTCATCAGCATAAGCACAATGAACACAGCATTCTCTCTAACACAATGGATTCCCCCAAAACTCACCAAACACCCATAATGACCAAGTCTCTCAATACATGGCCGTGGTTGATGTTTGGCGTGCACTGTTGCTGATATTGCCCCCTCCTCCTGCTCTCTCCTTTCAAATCCATCCATTTGACAAAGTGAAAACAGCAACAAAAACACAAACAAAAACCTCCCCCTAGCTCAGGCACGCACAGCCAGACCTGACATTCTAATTAGTTTTAAAAGTAATTGCTCGAAATGATTAGTTGAGTTGGGCCACTTTCCCCTGTTACCTCTGAATTGGAAATATAATTGCGGCGGACAGTAATTGGCCAGCCATAGACTGTTGGTTATTGTAGTCTGTTGTGGCCGGCTGCATCATTACCAAGGCTTGGACGCGGTTCAGCTTTTGAACTACAGTGACCGAAGAGGAACACAAACACACACGCACGCAATGCTCTGCTTCCCCATGCCAGCTCTCCATCACCACTCGGGCCCATGCCCTGCTCTAAGGATCTAAGTTGTTTTCCATGCTGACCTCTCTCTTTTTCTTTCTCTCCCTCCTCCCTTTCTTTGCCCCTGCCCTCCTGTACCTTAGGGGAAAATGCTCTCTGAGAGAAAGAGAAGCTGTAAGCGCTAACCCGCAGAGGACAATCCTCAGCTTGTAATCGAAAAATGAGAGAAGAGTGGCGGAGGAAGTGATTTCAAGAGAATAAGGGACATCGGACAAAGGTGGATAGTTTTCTTCATGCATTCAGCCTCCTTTAATTACCAATAATTCTCTAAAATCGGACATTGTCTTCAAGAGATTATAGCAGATAAGTTGGGAAGTAACTATAAATACCATCTGAGCTTTCACATAACACCCATGTGGCGTGTACACATTTATGCCCTTCAAGTATGAGTATGATAATTACTCTTTTGTGTGCATATCTACACGTGTGTCTTTTGTGTTTCATTGTGTGTGCTCGCTCTGTTATTGCCTGGATCACTCAGTGTCTGTTTATGTTTGTTGTGCAGAGTTTCCTTTGCTAAATTGTCCGGAAGCCGAACAGCACCCATCAGTAAACCAGGCAGAAAGGGCTGTGTATCCCTCTACAGGATCCAGGAAATGCCAGGGGGACCACATAGCCTACACACAAACACACATAGCGTACCTTACTCTGTCTGACTCAGAGGCACACACACTGACTAATTGACTGACCAGCAATGAGGAAGACAGACACACACACTTTTGTTTATTCAAGATCCTGCTATAAATAGCCTAAATGACTCCTACATCAAATTAGGACAATCTTAAGCCCAGGTTTGTCAGTTCCAATGGGTTTTTTTTATAAAACAGACTTAGGAGATGAAGGAAACTCCACACCATCAATTTCTGAGCTCTCTATAAAAGTAGATAACACAAAAACAGAATTGTCCTAACAGCAAATGTGTGTCTGCCAATTACTCTCTCCTCTCTCCATTAAGCAAAGAGGAATATAGGTCAGGCCTGTCAGACTCAGGCTTCTGCCTCCCCCTCCCCTCGCCCCCCTCCACACCTCCCACTTCTGCATCAGTCTTTGCCTAAGGATAGAGGTCCTATAGCTTTCCATTTGGACTCTCAGTGAATGTACTGTATACAGCACAGGCCCCCTACCCTGTACATACACATAATCCCACCCAACCGCACCATTAGTGGGAAGAAGCACAAATAGTGTTGACTGCCTTTGGGGCAGAGGGGGGACACCGTGGCTGAAGGGAGACTAATGCTCATGTGGAATCCTCAGCTTCACTATCCTATTGACTTGAACCTCATTCACACAACACATAAATACAAGCAAAAACATGCAAGTTACTTTTTGTGTTCATGGTCTCACTTCCTTAATGAAATACGGTGAAAGTTAAGTTTTGCCTTCTAAATAGTCTTTGTGTTGTTTTTTGTTTTTTCTCCTCAGTCTTTGATTAGTGGACTGTGAGTATTGACAGCCTGGTGTGTGTGATCATCACAACAAACTGACAGTAGGGAGCTCAATAGCCGTCCTACCCAGCCTCCAATACCATCTGTCTAGTATGGATCTCTGGAGGTTGACGCCTGTTGGCTTGGGAGATGTACACACCACAAGCCTCAAGGGCTGGCAGAACAGAGTTGGAGGAGGTGTATCTGTCCCAATTGAAGCTGTTCAGTCATCTTCACACACAAAATAGGGACCAGGAGAGTATCCCCAATCTTTTTCATGCTCTCTTTCTCCCCCCTCTCTCTCTCCCTCTCACACACAGTAAAGCAGGAGTGATCAAACGCCACTGTGATGTCTTAATTAAGAAGTACTAACAGGCTTGATTAAAAAGAGAGAATGAAAGGATCCGTCAATGAAAGGAGCAATTCCCTTATCAGCTATAGCACCACAAGTGGATGGGAAAGGACGGAGTGCAAGAAAAAGTGAAGGAAGGAGACAGGATGCATCAACAGAAGAGAAATATGCAAAGTGAGGAGGAGAACTGAAGCATGACTGAATTCATGCAGCAGTTATATGGCATCAAGTTAGTTAAAGTATTGACAAGCAAAAGTTTGGTGTGAGAATGACTACGCGAAGACTTTCATTAGTGACCAAACTGCTGCTGGTATCTTCGAGATAGATATTTTTGTTTGCAGACAGCACTAAAAGAGACATTTGGCTGTCAGAGTAACACTGCAGCATCTGACCCAAGTTTACTTTTGGGTCATGTTCTCTACCATGGATATGAAAACAAACAAACCAGGCCATTACCAGTGACGGACGGTTCTCATACTCTCTTTGCCCATACCGCCCCCTCTCCTCTTTCACGTGTCTCTGCACTTTTAAAGGATTCAATTAACCTGAAATGAACCAGGGAATCAAGAAAACAGATACAGCCTGTCTTCCTGTCTCTGCCCCTTATCCAACAGCCCTCCACTCCTGTTCCCTTTTGTCCCTTCTGCCCCCTCCAGTTATTTCTCATCTTCCCCTTGTTTAACTTCTTTATTTTGCTTGTGCAACAGTTTGAGCAAATGCAAGGGCAAAACCCTGAGAGTTAAAAATAGTTGAATAATAATCAAGGACATTCCACAACATTTTTCTTTGAAAATCTGCATTCTCTGAAATCTGATAATCGTTTAACAGTGGCCCTTTGGCTCACTGCTGTGCCTGAGCACTTTAAGTTTAAAGAAAAGCCACTTAACACCAGGCAGCATCAATGCTATTAAGCTACACCAGAAAATAGTCCAACGCAAACTGGCATGAAAAGCAAAAGAACTGAGAAGTGCCAAACCTGAGAGAACTATTATTTGTCCTAAAACTTCTCCCTGTCAGTAAAAATTATTACTCAAATTGTTCAGTATTTTGGGGGCAATCTTATGCCTTTATTAGCGATTTGACAGCAGAGAGATGACAGAAAATGAAGGGAGAGAGATGGGGAATGAAACTTGAACAGGGAACATTGCAGCTCATGGTTGGCACTTTAACTACTGGGTACTGCAATTTTACTGAAAATCAAAATAACTTTTCTGGATATTTTACAGAAGATTTCATTCATTTTTATGTCATCGATTTCCATGGCCTCTTCCACATATGAATATTTATATTATAATAAGATAATATTTGATTCCTAATTTAACATTGATGAGGAATCAACATGGAGGAATTTCCTTTACCACTGAAATTACTCATAGTCATAATCCAATAACATTAACAACATGCTCAATATCCATGTCCATATGAGATCAGGCATTGAAATGATAGTTCAAATATACAACACAACATAGCAACACACAGTAGTTGCAACAATACACTATCTCTCTGCCCCCCTCGTCTCTTTCAAAGGCAGCAGACACACCTCAGCTCTGCTGACAGTCCACAGCCTGACTCTGTGGTGTTGCATAGCTCAGCACAGCTGTCTGTTGTCCGTTTCTTCCGATCTCTATCTATTCCTCCCTCACTGCCTACTTTGTGCCCACTCAGCATGATAATGATATACACCTCTGCCCAGTCATCTCTTTGGAACTCCAGACTCCTGGCACAACTGAATGTATGACAGCAACATACAAGATGTATTATTCAAGTAATGTGCTGTTCCGATTTAGATATAAGGAGTGTCTGGTCAGGCATTGTGACAAATAGTAAAAAAAAAAAAAAAAACCTGGAAGGTACACTGGTTGGAAGAAAAAAAACGCACAGTGATAAATGTGCCAGTAGACCTGAGGTGGTGTGACTTCACAATCTTCAGCTTCATCCTTGGTAACATTACTTAAATCATAAAAGCTTTTCATCCACCAGGGCTTAAGTTACATTCGTAAACAGTTGGAGCTCCCTCTATGGGGCAGTGTCTTTAAAAAGGGACATACTAAGATTACTTGTGTCAGCATTTCAGCTGAACACTGGCACCGTGTTGACATGCAGCAGATGAATATTAAACCTCAAGAAACCAAGATGTGCTTGAAGCAAAACCCTGTATAAATATTTTTCAGATGCACACATACACACACACGGTCACACAATCTTGAGCGTCCCTCCCAGCAGGCACAATCACACTCAGGCAGATAATTCAGTGTCACAGGGAGCCTTGTCTTTGACCCTGTGGCCCCCTCCAGACAGTGGAAGCAGCTGGACAAGGACCCACGGCTGCCTGGAACTCACTTCCCCTGGGGAACTCTAAGGAGAAGAGTCCCTCTCTGCCTCAGAGAATGACCAGCTGAGCTTCCACAGCTCAGTATGTGAATGTGCTGTTATGTCCCTGTGTCCAGGAAAGTCTGAGCAGGACGCGCAGGCCTTGGAAATGACAGCGGTACAGGGCTTTTTTGTGGGAGTCAGCAGACTGATGAAAGACTATATCACAACCTGCATGGTTTTTCCCTCTGGTCAGATTTCTATAAAGTTTCAAACAAAACTGATTTCAATTCTGCTCAAGGCTCTGTAGTAAATACGTGCAGTTGATTTTTTAAATTGTGTAAACATTAGGTTTTGCAGTTAACTAGCTATGTAAACTGCATTATTTGGCCTAATTAATATCAGTTTTAATCAGATTGTTGATTGAATTATTTTGGACACAAAACAAGGACGAGCCTCTTCATCCCTCCATACTACTGCTACATTACATTTCCTCTCGTCTTTATCATGCACCTGCAGTCTTGGAAAAATCATGTTACAAACCTGGTTAAATGTAAATATGACCCAGGAAGGTTTCTTGGGTAGAAATATAGCTGTGTCAAGTGGTTTTCTCTTAATACTTCACCTTGATAACAAAAACATGTCGTCTGGTAGGTACAGAAAGCTGACAATAACTCTATGTCTTGAGTACACGTAAACGTACTGAGTGTGAGACTCAGGTTTAGTTCCATACACACACACAATGTATTCAGTGGTGAGTGTGGTCCTTACTAAGTGCTTATTAATATTGTATGCTTAAATGGGAAATGTTAACATTTTTTCAATTGCCTTGGCAGCCCTAATGAAATATTAAACAATAAGGGAGCTTTTGTTTTACCATTATACTAAGAAAGGGTAAACATATTTTTTAAAGAATGAGACATATATCTTCTGAGGTTATAGTCTGTATACTCAGACAGTTATCTGTGTTTAAAGCACAACGACAGACATCCTGAATTATGTGGTTCAGGTTACCATTTAAATTCAACCTCAATAACTAGTAATAAACCAAGTAGCTATGCATGTGTATGAACTTTTAGATATGATTTGGTCTCTAATTAATTTATCTGAAGTTTAATTATTTGTGTGTCTTATTACCCCATTTATCCCCAACATAAACCATGTCATCTTTTCCTTTGCCCACTCACTGCCATTAGCAGTTCCACAGAGACACAGCTTTACTCGCCGCTCACGCAATGCTCTTCCTGTAGTGCTACACAGTTACAGCCAACACACCATAAGACACAGACCAAAAGGCCATGTCAGTCAACAGGAAACAGGAAAAATTAACCAAGACATATTGTGTTGTTTTTCTCAAAAAAACAAAAAACAAAAACAAACCTTTGAAATATTAAGTCTGAGCTTGATTAACCTAACCTGTTGAAATAAAAGGTAGGCAAATAACTACCTTTTTAAATAAAATATTTTTATTCAAAAATGATCAAAATCCAAGTATCAAATGGTACATACAAATTGGATGAGTCAATCTGAGTCTGAGTCATTCTGAGTTTTAATGATCTGTCTGGTTGGGCTTTCGCTGAGGGTCCCAAAACTATGTGGTGGCCAGAGCTGTACAAAGGACAAAGGGCACAGAGAAAGAAGCGGTTAAAAGAAAGATAATGTAGGAGTCACATATAAAAATAAATAAATAAAGGACCTCCATTCATTATGCAAGACACTTCATCATTGTTACTGTGACAACTTTACTTCCTGGACACATTTGCTAATATGGCTTTTAATGATGTGTATGACTTCATAAAAGATCTTGTTATTTCATCAGCTGTCGTAATAGGGCCTCCAGTGGAGTGCCGCTGTCCAATCAGATGGACAGAAGGTTGGTTGACCTGTTTCCAGGGTCGTGGTTGCTATGACATCTAGTGACATGACAACACAGCAGAATGAAAAGCTAGACAATATGTTGTCCAGGCTTTGGTCAATCAGACACACTTGCTTTGAACTTCCAACTGACTCATATCTTTCAAACTGTGCTTCAAATGACCATACTGGACTATTCAAAAATCAGTCTACGAAAAAAAAAAATCATGAGTGGCTTGATCAGGAGCTCAACACCTACGTTTACAGTATCCATATTGGAGGAACTTAATCAAAACTAGTTTCCTGATTTTGCAGAAGAACACATCTTAAATTCCATAATGTGAATGCACTCAGTCTTTATGTAGGTATACATAATATATGTATACCTACATATAGTCCACCTTGTAAGTTACCTTTAAGCAAACACGCCCTCGGATGAGGGCATAGGGAATTGGGCCATAGCTCCTTGAGTCAGTGGAATTTCTAAGGTTATCTCCTTCAAGCCATACGTGGCCTTTTGGAACCTAGAAAGGGAAAAAAACACCACAGACATGTAGAAAGAGGTCAAAAAATGATTGAACGACAAACGAGTCAAACAGAAAGATAATCTTAGCAAAACTTAACCTTTTTAGCATGTAAAAGAAATTTTATCTATTATGAAGTGATCTACCTTAACGCCACCCCCAAACCCCCAGCAAGTTGCCATCCCTTCCTCCTCAGCCTATCTTAACGTCAACCTGACTGTCCCTCTTTAACCCCATACCGTCTTAGGAGAAGGGTCATGGGTAACAGGCAGGGTCGGGAGGGATTTAGAACAACTTCAAACGGGGTCATTAGGCTGTTGGCTGAGATCTGCGCCCCTCTTACCCAGGGAGGGCAAAGCCAGAGAGGGGCCTGAGATAGCTGGGTAGAGAGAGAGGGATAGAGAGACAGAGACAGAGAGAGGGACAGAGAGAGAAGGAGAGAGAGAGAGAGCGAGAGAGAGAGCAAGAGAGAGAGAGAGAGACAGAGAGAGATTGAAAGAAAGAGAGAGGGAGGGCCAGGCTGCGGCTAGCAGCAGTGTCCAAGGGTCTCCACCGCGGTCCGACCTGCCAGTGGGGCGGTCATCCAAGCAGGGTGTAATTCACAGTGACACCAATTATGATTAATCTCATCACTTTACGAGAGTAGGCTTGTCAAGGCCCTAATTAAGTGCGCTGTCCCCCCTATATGTGCAGACAGGATCAACAACACATTATATTGTCATAATGGGCATCAAAATCTGCGAGTCTATTTTTGTGTTGCCTAACTTTTTAACGGCAAAAGTCCTCTGGAAGAAAGAAGAGAACGTGAAAAAGAAAGAATATTATCTACACTGAGGTGACGTCACTTCTTCACCTCTGCTTGTACTCCTAATTCCCATCACCCGGCTTCTCCGATTGGAGTCTTCAGTCCTACTGTGAGATGCTGCGTTTCGTTTCATATTCGATAATTGAGACAGATGATGTGACATAATCAGGAGCCAGTGACATGTTGACCTAACATGAGGTAAACAACTCACTGAATAACGACGACACAAATGAATATCATTAAAGGAGTCATCTGAGAACCATATGTCAGCATGCTGGATTCCCACCATTACACCTCATTAACATGGTAACATATGCTGGCTCCCAAGCACAGAAAAAAGAAACACCACCGTTTGTCATCTGCCAAACCAAAACCCCCTGTTTCTCCTGATCTTCCATTTAAAAACAACACACCATCTTCCTTGTACTTATCCAGGAGACCTAGAGGTTTGATTATGACATTTCAAGATTTCTGTTCTGAATTTGGTGAAACCACCAAAAAAGGGACAGCCTCAACACACACCTAATTTCTTAAAAAGGAAGAAACTTTTCATCGGCTGCCTTAACATCTCTTCAGTTCTGTTTATGATCTGGCCACAGTCAAATCCCTAAGAGAGCCAATAAATCTCTAACAACAGAATACAGCACTTTGATTGAACTCTTATTAAACCCAAGCCTGACCAAGGGCAATATTACTTTAAGGTTATGTCAATATTACTTTCAACCAGGCGGTGGTAAGTGAGAAAGTGAAGAGGTCTGAAACCTGACCAGTAATACTGTGGCCAGCACAAGGCTGAAAGCTTATGCATATCACCTTGCAAGTCGCAGGTGTGTGAACAAAAAAAGAAACCCACAGTAAGTCAAAGGCAAAGCTATGAATTAACCCCAGATCACTGTGAAGCAGAGGTGTAACCAGATAATGCACCATCCCCAATTCTGCTTTTCTTTTCCAAAGATAACTGCTATTTCAAGCACCTGACGCAAACAGCAGCAACACACAGATTTCCAAACACACACACATAGGCCCAAAACTGTGTGGTAATATTTAGATTTGCAGTCACTTTGATCAGCTCTGCTGGCGGTTCTGGTATTATGAAAGGCAGAGACTGCACACGTCCTGTGGATGTAGGCTGAGTTGACATCAGGCATTGTGTACCTGTCAGGGACATGTTGACAAGCACTGAAACTGGAGCTCTCCTCACTATGGAGGTGTGTTGTTTAACAGCTACACTATTATGGTGCTCATTATGTTAACATGATTGAGGTGGTGAGTTATGTTCAGCAGAAACAGATTCAGGCTTATTGACTTTGTTAGATTAGGTGACTTTGTGTCACATGTATCTGACATTCAATACGGTGTTCCTCAAGGAAGCATTCTAGGAAACATAATTAGAAACATAATGTAAAATATCAGTTATGCTGAGGATATACAACTATGACCTGTAAAGTCAGTGTTTGTTAGTCTGTCCAAGCAAATTAAAACATGTTACAGTTTTGGGAGGGATTTTAGACTCTGATCTTAATTTGATTTGCCATTTTAACATGGTTGCCAAAACATTATTTTTTCATCTAAGGAACAGTGCCAAAATTTGAATGTTTTAATTCAAAATTATATATTGATTCACACTTTTATTACAAACTACTTTGATTATTGCACTCTTTTAAATGGTCTTCAATGATCTTCTTTTTATTACTTTTATTTCAGAATGATGCAGGATTTTGATAAATACAAAAAAGAGATCACATTACTCTCTCTCTGCTTAATTGTAAAGTTGTTTTACTTCACTTTATTTTTCTTCCATTGAAGATATCTGGTGAGAACAGCAAACTTGCTAGGACAAGAAATTGAAGACCTATCTTTAATTGGGACATTAATTTAATGTGATGAAAACATTTTTGTTTCTTAATTTGTTCTCTCATTTCTTGCTATTTTATTTCTTGCTATTTAACTGCTATTTTCACTGTTATTGTTTATCATCATCCGATCTTGTTTCAATGCATGAAAGGTGCAACACATCTCAAATTAGGGATCAAGTGTCACTGTTTTGACACAATAGGTCAGACACAAATGATTCCTAAAAGGTGACAGGGCAATTAGTCTGCTGCTGGATCTCTGAGGGTGGAGAGGATCTGCCCGTCTGTGAGAACAAAAAAAAGGAGGTGATGACAGACCGCCTTCTAAAATTCATCTTTACAGATCCATCCCATAATGCCTCACACATCCTAATAGTTAGACACAAACACATACACATCCTCAGGGGGAAAAAAATCCCTGAGGGAGGACAAACATTTATGTGAGCAGCGGGTATTTCTCAGTTACCTCAAATGTTGTCACGCAAAGCCAGCGATTATGCTCCTGGGTGTTAAAAAATTACTGGGGCAAAGCACACAGTATATTAGGCCGTATGAAATTGAAAAAAACATACCTAGTGACAATTAGCTTAGTAAAAAGTAGCTTGCTATCTGTTTTTTGTCAAGCTGACAACAGCAACAGTTTAAACAACCAATCCCAAGTATAGCCATATTTCCCAAAATGTAGGCAAAGCTGTTGACAACATCACACCAGTGACAAAAACAAGGCTCAAGATAACCTGCTTATGCATGCAAATGATGACAGTTTCAAAGGGGGGGAATCTTCAAGAAAATTACAGTCACATTTTCCCCACTCCAAAACACAAAAATCATCAACAGATGCTCTTTTCTCTGTGTCTCTCCATTCCTACTGCATATCAAGCAGAATCTCTGCCAGCTACCACACAACTAAGACATTTTAGGTACTGTATTTTATCTGTTGTGCTGGTGAATAAAGTATTTATGGTAGTAAGGTAAGGATTAAGTTGGAGGGTTAGATCAAGTTTTTGGCTCAGAATTACTTTGACTTTGTTTGGAAAGTAATCATTTTGCAAAATTAGATAAAATGAACATAAAGATCCTTGGTTAATTCAATGGGCAATCAGTGTCAGGATTTACAGTTTCAAATGAAGCAATTTTCTGTTTTCTGTTTATTGTAGCATATATTTTGATAAATATGTAATATTTGAGGCTTTAACATTACCAATTTAGGTTCATTTTTAGCAGTATGTATGACAAAAAAACAAGCACAACAGTGCTTTTCAGATTGAGAAGAGGTGTGACCAAAAAAATGGAAAATCTTCTCAGCTCAACAACCACAGCATTGCATGTTCAATAGTATCTAAACCAAAATCATGTTGAACCGTTCCACCTACAATGTCTTGATTGAACAGAAGTATTTGTATTAAATGATACATTAAAAAATAATGTATTGTCAAACCTAAATGTTGATTAGCTGCAATCCAAAAATAGTGATTCATGTATCAGTTTTATTCATTAAATCAGATAAAGCCTCTCTTATATTTAACAAAATGAAAGTTTTTACTTTTGGATTAAGCTACATGGTTTAAAACCAGAGATCATCATTTAGCAAAAAACCCTCAAAAGCAGTCTCAGAAAGCCTAATTTATGGATCCCTATTATATATGCAGGTGCATCATACCATATTCATAATTGGTATAAAGCAGATCCCTGTGATACTGAATGGTACTAAGTGGACATTAAAAACAGGATGTAGGAGTGGAAAGATTTGAAGATTTGTAAAGTGACCTGAATCATTACCACTACTACCAAGATATTACCATCTATTGACCAGCATAAGCAGCAGCCAAACATAAGTGAATGACAGTAAAAGAGCATCCAAAATGAGTGGAAGTCAATGAGCATTATGCTAAAATTGATGACCAACCTAAATATAGTAGTTCTCCACCTAGTGGCAAGCTGCATCCTGCCACTATGTCCTGAGATTATGAATCACAACACAAATGATGTCACCTATTACAAGTTCAGTTCTCTGTATGTCGAGGTGAAGCTAGTAGAACAGGAAACCCCTTTATTTCCCATTTCATTTGCTGAATGACACTTTCTGGCCGTATGCTATGCTTCGCTGAACCCATCCAACAGTCTGCCCATAGTCTATAAAATACACAATAAATTCAAAAACATGCAACATAAACGCAACCTTTGGTTTGCAGAAGTATGTATATACACACACACACACACACACTCACACACACACACCTCCGCCCACCCATCAGTCTGTCCACTCGGCTGGCACTAACTCTAACAGGCTTCAGAGAGATTGCAGGCCTGAGCTGTGGGCGTTGGGGAGAGTAGTAATAGAAAAGCAATGACAGTGGTTTCACCAGCAGAACCCCTGCTCACTCTCTGGTTTTATCACTGCTCTGAGGAAATATAGGTGTTGTCAAAAGCTGATATTTTGACCAATGACACAAAATGGATGTGTGCAGTTGAAAACGTAAACAACTATGAAAGTCTATAGACTGCGGTACACACACACAAAGAAAACCAACAACAAACTGGGAGACAGTTTTTCATTATACATAGAGATTCTATTTGTCATTTTAGGGTGAAACAAACTATCAAATGTTTTGTTGTGAACAAATCCTTCATTCATTTGGTATTTCCCTGTATCCTTTTAACCTTCTTTTCTTCCAAAGAGACTCTCTGAATTGAAGTTATTGGAAGTCAAACTGTAGAACTACCTGACTTGGTAAAACAGGTAATCACAGAATGTATAAGAAAGGCAGCTTAAAGCACCAACAGATATAGGTTATGTATGATGTAAACATACTCACATATGTGTGGGTCTTGAAAAGATCTAGTGGGCCACTTGTGCAGATCTTGTCACCCTCCAACCCAATTACTCTTTTACAAACGTTGATATTTGGGTCAAATGGACTTTTTGCAATAACTACATCACCTCTGAAAGAAAATATAAACACAAACACTTCATTTGTAACATTTCTGGGTGTGTTCATTCTCAGACAATATCAAAACAATAAAATATAAATTGTGTATACATATTCCAACATGGCTGCTATGTCTTCTTTTTGCTTGCAGCATATGAATGTACTGACTGGGACCCACTTTTGTATTTTGCAAAGATGACGACTCATCCTCTCAGAGAAAACTACATCATAGTTGACAATAGTGGGTTCCATAGATGGACCAGAACACTGAAAAACAAACAAAGAAAAGAACAATTATGTCATATACAGATGAGTTCATATAATTTGAGAAAAATGTAATCAGTCTATGAACTTTATAACACCAACCACCACAAATTCTCCAATGTATTCAAAGGCACAATGTGCAATGCAGCCATACTGGACAGTATAGCCCACAAACCCCAACGTCTTCCCAAGCACACGGCGGAACATCTCCGTCTGCAGTGCAAAACAGAGCCATAGGTTAGGGTACAACAATAATATACAGACAGTAATAGTCAAATGCTTCACACATTGGGTGGTGAGAAAATGATTCAGCGTTACATCCATTTATGGTAGGCTTATGTGCTTTGCAGGGTTTCTAAAAACAAAAGACATTCAGGGTTTAATTTTTAAAGGTGTGGACAAGGTTGTCACAGTTGGCCTACTACTCAGATGGCACTCTCCATGGTGTTTCATTCTCAGAGGCTCAGCAGCCAGTTCACACCAGAAAACTGCCCTGAACTTTGATCCTTTGTAGGATGGACCAATCAACACCTCACTCTCAGGTGACGGACAAACACAGAAGCTGTGACACTTTCAGCCAAGCAGCCCTGAACTGTCTGAAGCTAGTCCCTGACACTGCGATGTCTCCACTACCACCACAATCATTAGAGCGTTTATCAACTTCTGTCAGCACCATAGAAACACAAAGACACCATCAGCACCCATCCACCTGCCCTGCAAACACTGCGTCCCACAAACACACACAAGTGCTATCCATGTGTCTTCTGAGCAAACATCCCTGCCACACTCAGGTTATTGACTTTTACTCAAACCTGCTGGATGGACAGAAGAAAGTAAGTCAATCTTTACACACTGTCACGCACCGTGCGTACACATGCATATTAACCGATAGATTGAAACTGTATGTTTAAAAAAGAATAGATGCTGCTTCGCTTGGAGGTTAGACTGCACTTCAAATATTTTAAGCTTTGCCTGCTGTCTGGCAAGTCCACCACAGGGTAAAGAAATCTCTTTTCTCCATCTCCTCTATTCCTTCTGTGTCTTTCCCCCTTTCTCTCTCCATGTCTTCTCTCCCTCCCAGGGTATTATTAACCAAAACAAGCAGAGCGGAAACCAAAACCCCAAATCCTCAGAGCTCTGGGAATGACTTCCCAAAGATGGACACGGATTAGACCCCCAATTTCTCCCTTGCACCACCACCTCCATCCCCTTCTCTCCCCAGGTCCCCAACAGACCGGGTGTCAGGTGGCTGTCCCAGCCCTGCCAAAGGTGTTACCCCTAATCCCATTATCCCCCTCCACTCTTCACACACACACACACACACACACACACACACACAGACACACAGACACACACACACACACACACACACACACACACACACACACACACACACACACACACACACACACACACACACACTACTTTCTCATTCATGCCAACTATATTCCACCTATTAAATCTTCTATCTATTCCTCCATCCCTAGCATGATTTGTCTCTTTGGCCCATTCACCATCCTTTCTGATCCAAAAACACCAACTCCATCCTTTCACCTCCCTGTGTGCTGCTACTGTGCTCTTCCCTCTGTTCCCTGATCACCCCTGGCAACCCTGTGCTTTTTGCCGCCACATCGAATGACGGCATTCAAACAGGTGAAGGGGGCACATATATTCTCAGCACAGGGCCCAAATGAAGTGCCCCTTTCCAGCCGCAGCTTGCTCCGATGTCTTGTTCTGTTCCACAGGAACTATAAACTCAGTCCTCCCCCAGCTGGTACAATAACACCTCTGGCCCTATAATTCCTCTGTTGGGAAGCAAGTGGTCTAAAGGTTAATGTGAATCTCAGGTCTGCACTAAAGCGTCATGTTCAGCTCTATTTGTCTTGTGCTCAGCTTCCTCCACCAGTGTCTCTCTCACTGCAGTACTGTAATGCACTCTCAGACATGATCTCAAATGTGCTCCTTCTTCTGCTAGGCTGGGGATCAGGAATCTTTGCTAGCACTCATTCGCAAAGCACAGTGGACAGCCTCCCGTACAGCTGCCTTCATATCTCTGTTTCAGCCCCCCTCCATTCCAGTGTGCATTCATCATAGGTAGGGATTAAGGGACTTTGCATAACAAGATCACACGGCCAGTGACTGATATCAAGAGAGTCCATATGCAACCGCCTGGTTTTCTGAGGCACCCTCTGTCATTGATAGTGTGTGTTTGTATGTGCGCATGTGGTGTGATGTGGTGTGAATGTGCACAGACAATAGCATTACCTATGTGTTTCATACAAAGTGTATATGTGAGCTGCAGTGACTCCTTTGTGATTCAGTATGAGGTGGACATCCACAGAGACAGCTGATTGGATCTCTATTACCTCTAATTCCCCCGAGCAAAGAGTCAGACAGCACACACTATCTCTTGTCCCTAATACCCAGTGCATGTGTGCGTTGGGGAGTACCAACATTAATTGAATGCTGTATTACAGCTGTAAATTAACACAAAGTCTCTCTGTTAATCCAGGATTACAGGCCAAATATGTTCATGGGAAAACAAAGAAAGTCAGCGCAGCCCTCTCAGAACCATCTGTGGCCACCGGCCTCCCATGGTCACAACACAGTGCTACAGTGGGGAAAAGAGGGGGATCCCAAATGAATAGCTGCTGATAGAAACACCTCATTGTGTGTTTAACTCTGTGATCCTCTTACCGTGGGAGTGCCATTCCCTCAGAGCACAGCAATCGCAAGGAGATGAATGAAAAAAACTGATTTTTTCAGTCATGAGCATAAAATACAGCAGTAGCATGATTGCCTATCAACTGCATCCACCCAGCTGTCAAAAGCATTTTCAGTGCACAATTTGAGATAAAAAAAAACCTGAATGAGGTATATTTCTGTCATCTGCAGGGTTGACATGAATAAAGAGGCTTCCTGAACATCACTATGACAGACACATCCATGAGAAAATGGTCTCTCAAAAGCACTGGAAAGTTGTAATTGTTCTTTTCTGTAAGCAAATGGGATGCTTCCTCAGAATGAAAACAATGAAATGACTTTGGCAAATTTTATGTGTTAAAGACATTGCCATATAATTAGGATTGGTGGCCAGTGCGACAAGACATTTTTAAGGTCGTAGAAGAAAGATAACTTTTGCTAGTGTTAATCATTGACTTCATAAAAACTCCATTACTAATGTAGTGTAAGCTATATAATGACCAACATTCTGCTTCAAATAAGAATTAAAAATTGTAATTTGCTATTCTCGAGTTTTGTTAATTTAATATCTGAATGGAAACTCAGCTAACAAAAAAACAGAAAAACAAAAAACCATTAAGTGAAAGTGAAGCAAATACAAGCAGACCAAAGTAGTAACTTATTGAGTCCATATGGAAATTTTCAAATAAGAATTACAGCTACTGGTCTCTGGAGATTTGAATCTGCCATTGGCTGAATAGTGTTAATTGATATACATGGCCAGTCTATTAGACCCACAAAGAGAATCTCAATCCAAACAGCACACAAGGGCCTTGCAGTGGACTCCTTACACAACTAAATTAGGAAAACATGGGCTGAGAGAGAGCTGGGCAACAGGGGGGCTAAGAGGCTTACAAGCCCCTTGTCAGATATTCTTCTTCTCCCTGAGGATCCCAGATGGAAGGGAGTCTGGAGAAGCAGGCAGCACCAGAGAGGGGACGAATCCCACCTCTGATGTCTTCTTCTGGGCAGCAGAAGGCAGAGGAGGGTAGGGTTTAAGTCCTGTTGCGCATAGCTTGATTTGATCTTAATGTGAGCTATAAAATGGAGCAGGTTTGGCAACTGGGGGGGGTCTGTTTCAACTATCAGTCCAATCAGAGATAATCCTGTTGATTTAAACACAGACACCTGGCTGGATGGAGAGTGACAGATGTAAAAGTCTCAGTCACAGAGATGTATGTCTAGCCCCAGTCTCTCTTAGGTCTCCCTTCTATCAGAGGCTTAATTGAAGCGACTGATCTCCATATTGCTCTTTTCAATGTTGCTAACGGCAACACAGCCATGAAACAGCTGAGCGAGGTTACTATTTGAGAAGCTGAGGGTTTAAACCTACAATCAATGGGTCAGCTGGAGTAAATAATAGCCAAGTGATATGAATACAACTGCTATGAATTGAAAGGAAGTGTGGGTTGACAGAGTCCCCAGCCAATTACATAGAATGGAAAACTAGCCACTAAGCCTTATTGTACTGACCACATGCATATATGTGGTGCTGGCCTGGCACTGAGAGAGTTGAGAGATCTTATCTGGTGTTGTGTCAGATTCACAAAGGAGTCAGTGTTCTGCTTTGACCAGCTCATGACAAAGCCTGATATGTTTTAATATTAGCTAATGACAGACACCTCAACCTAAATGTAAACCTATGATTTTTAAGAAAGGGATGTCTTTATTTGACATGAGCATGTATTATGTCATTTTCTTTATGATATTTATCCTGTAGGTCAAGCTAAATATGGCCTTCTGCATTTTAGCAACATGCGCAAAAAAATCTCAGGCAACCATAGCAATCCAAACAATATGGGATGTTGATTAAATGGAAAAAGTCAAATCCTTAGACAAAATTAGCTGTGTACAAAGCCTATCTTAACGCTTATTGTTCTTTTCCCCTTGGAATATTACTTTGTTTTCAATGCTAACAAAACAAATATGGGGCATGCTGATGATAATCTTGCATCCCCCGGACACAAGAAGTCTACCTCTTCTCGGAGCTCCACACTGATGGCAGAATTAGAGTGAAGAAACCAAAACAGTCTGACCAGGAAAGGTCTGACATGTTATGACTGCTGCCATTATATAGTTCAATCAGATACAATGACTGATAAAACTGACAAAAACACAGCATAAAAACACACATGCACAGATGACACATTGAAAAAGAAGGAAAATTATGTTATTTTTGTAAAATTAGGCAGCTCTGTTTATACTGCCTCACACTGAATTGTGCTACAAAGTCCAAAGGTTAAATTGGGATTCAAGAGAATTGGAAATTAGGTGACTGGCACAGTGCAGAGGATGTGGAGAAGTTTCCACAGCAATGTACGCACACACCCTGCACGTTGCACAGCTGAAGCAGGCCCTCTTCCTTTCTGAGATGCAGGTCAGTCAGTGCATCTTATTTGTCTCATATAGGCTTTCCACAATGCCCAGTGTTGTCAGTCATGATATATTCCCTTGGTCTCCTGTCAGGACATATAAATCTCAACAGTGCTGTCAAAACAGGAGGACTGCCTCTGCTGAGAGCATTTGTAAAGTGAGCAGTTGGGCTTCCTCTGGAGCCTTACAGTATCCTGTGATCTTGTGCTGCCTCTGGCCTCTCTCTGCCACAGAGAGATTTTTTTTTACAGCTGTCTTAAGAATTACACTGATCACCCAGCAGTCAACCAGTTCCAATAGTGGACATTCTCCAAAATTAACTGGCCTCTCCCCTACCAGTTCTTTACCTAATCTGATACTGATACCATGTTCTCAAAAAATGTCATAGTAGGGAGAGCACAGGTGTTACTAATACCATTATCGATGGCTCAGTCCCATTCTAGTGTCTCACGACAGTGCTGCAGCGATCCAATATCCAGTATACCAGGACCCTAAAATTAAAGCAACAAAATAGAATTCAGACATAATTAATTCTATGATTTAATTCTGTGCTTATGATATGACAAAATGTCTTCTGTGAAAAGGCCTATTAGCTGCTGACCAGAGTTACATTTAGTGTTAAAGTTATATTTAGTACCTAACGTCCTTTACAAATTCACATATGTATTCAAAGCATTGTGCTTTTGTTACTGTTACAGATGACAGAAAGGCAGTCACAATGTGCTCAACTATTTTGAATGGATTCTATTGTTGTAATACTTGATACAGTGTTTGCATTTTGCCAACTGCAAATTCAGTATTTCTAATATTCTTAACAACATATACTAGATACAATAGTATGTTTGCTATACATTTCTGGACTGCTTCTGCATTTGATTAGGCTGTGATCATTACTCAGAACTTTAAAACTGTAAATGAAAATCAGAAAGTGCTCTTGCTCACCACAAAATGTTTTCATAACTATTTCTAAACTGCAGTGGCTTCCAACCTACACTTACAGTGATGGGAGAATTCCTCCCCTCTCTTTTACACCTGCCGTGCCGAGCTCTCCAAGCTGAATGTGATTGGGGGAAGTGACACATAGTGACATTCAGTGTCAACTTATGAATGACTAAAGTGTATACAACCACAACATACATACTATATATTGACTTGTAGAGCAGACACATGAAGCCGCCCCATATTATGATGCAACTGAGATCCATGACCTATTTATCCCATTACATGACATGACATAAGACTTACTATGACCTTAGGATATAAGTTATGAGATAGACTTTGACAGATTAATTTGTTCTGTCTTTACAAAGGCCATGCCTTGGCAAAGATTGAATGATATGGAAAGAATAGAAAGAGAACAAAATATCAATGCAGCTATACTGTATAGTGTATTTAACCCTATTTGATGTCTCTCTGCACTTTCCACTATCAAATAAAGGTAAAAATGCCAAAAATAATCTGTGGTATATTGTGATAACTGGATATTTAATTAAGATTTCATTTGGACATCCCATGAAGTATAAATATAACCTTGCTTTACTCACATAGAATTAAAGGCTACCTTATGTACAGCAACTTATTACACTAGCTCAAATATACATTAGATAATTAAGTGAGATAGAGATGTAGTAAGGTGCAGGACTGTCCATGGATGTTAAGTGTTGGATGGATAGTGTGCAATCATTTGACAGGTTTAGTTACTTTTCAGATTAAACATTATTTACTTATACATAAAATACCACATGATGAATGTATATGTGTATAAACAAGATATTGTTAAAGATTCAACCAGTAGTTCCGAACCTTTTTGTCTTGTGAGCTCTTCTATAAAATCAGTGTGCTTAGGTTTCAGACATTGTGAGTTGTTAACAGTTCCTACAAAGAGGCATTCCTCCTCTATGTCTCACATGGTTTCATTTTATTCAAGGCCCAAAATATACAATTCTCCAATATTCTGAATTCTGAAAAATAAATTCAAATATATAGCAGGACTTAGTTTCTTCTTCTCCTTTAATCTCCCACTAATCATCTCACCATCCTACATATTCAGCACGGGACCCTCTGGTGGGGCCGGGCCCCTACGTTGGGAAAAAGTAGACTAAACTATCTAAGTGTATACAAGGTTGTTCAAACTAATCAGTAAAATGCTGCTTACACATTGATTCATTAGTATTAATAATGCACTTTAATAAACATATGTAATACACCAATCACTGTGGTGGATTTTCTACACAACTATTAATGTTATTTTTAATACCTTAAGCAAACTTATAATTACACTTTTAAATGCAGGGCTTTTAATTATAATAGAGTTGGGTTTTTTTACATTGTGGTTTTTCAGCTTTTATTTGTGTAAAGGATCTGAGTACTGTGTTCTCCTCATTTACATCCACAATAAGGGTTCTAGTCTATAACAGCAGTATACAAGAATAGAATAGCCTCCCATTAGATCAGTCATTAGCATTAGGTACGTAAAGTTAGTGACCATGTGTCATGCATAGATAAACAGGTTTGATTGTTGCCAATTCTATTCTGCTAACTAAAATAAACATGTGCTGTGACTGCTGTGATTGGAAATGAAAGAGCAGGTTTTGTCAAACAATACTCTGGCTCTGTCATGTTATGCAATGAAAACCAACAAGGTCACAGCTGCACAAAACCAAGCATCGAATAACTTCTGGTTATTGTTGAACGTACATGCGCTGTTTGCAGACGGCAGGAAAATATAGCTATCAGGCGACAGCAGCTAACTTAGATGATCAGGAGAATTTTACTCACCTGCTTAATGACGGATTCAATGCTCCGACCATGTAGTTATCACAACTGGACCTTCCTCCTGACAGCTTCAACAGCTGGCCCCACAACAATCGCTGCCCTCATTGGTCAAGGTTTAACAAAGTGCTCTCTGATTGGATGACACGCTCCAAAACATTAAGGAGCGTCACACGCGTCACAGCCAGTATGGCAGCTCCCGCGAACCGTGTGTCTAAACCCTCCGGTGAACGTTTACCGTTCAATACTACGAGTTTTCAGAAGAAAACAAGGAGCAAGTTGTTATCCATACCCGGCACCCGACCTTCGGTTCAAAATGGACAGCTCTTAGTTTCCACCGGTGTCACATCACTCGACTATCTACTCGGTCAGTTTAATGGTAGCTGCACATGCTAGCAGTGTTTCCAATGTGACGTTAACGAGAAACACTGATTTTAGTTACAAAATATGTGCGTAACTTATTCCTATGAGCACAGCTACGAACTGGTAATAGAGCTGCTAAACTTAATATTTGATGTTTGTGTGTCTGTATAAAAGAACCAGTGTGGTGTCTTTTCGAATATCAGAAAAAAGTTGAAAAATATTAGACGGTCATTTGGCAATTCAAAGAGATTATGCATATCTCTCTACTGTCAGACACACCACAAAGACACATTTGAGCACAGGCTCAGTGACCACAAATTGGCAGTTTAAAAAGGATGACAAAAAAAGCATGGCAACCAAAAGAAAACAGAATATGTGGTCATTGTTCGATAGGTGAAGCTGAGAGAAATAAGAAACTGTTAGTTTACTCTGTAATTGTAGATCTCTAAGAGCTCAATGAACTCTCAGAAGGAGATAGGGCATATCTTTCTGCCCAGTGTTTATCAACATGCCACATGCCTGAGGGACATTGAATTACCTACACACACACACACACACACACACACACAGCTGATGCATGCATTCACCTGTGTGAATACATGAATACTTGATATAATAATTAATATGCAACTACTGGCCACTTCATTAGGAATACAATCTAATGCAATGCAATACAATAGCTTTCCCATAAATTCTACATTTACATAGCTTATACATTGTCAGTTGTTGTTGATATTATCAGGAAGGTGATCATTTTACCTTATGTTTAATATGGAAGTCATGGTTGAATTGAAATTCAATTCAATTTCAAATGGTGCTGTGGCCACCAGATTGCAAACAATCAAATTGTTTAGATGACAAAACACATTTGGCATCTTGTAAAATTAGACGAAACACATTATCCTAATACTTAAAGATGACTTTTGTGCACATTTAAAGGGATGATGATACTCTTTATGGCTTTCTGGACATATTTTAATGCAGGCACATTGCAGGTGTCAATTAACATTATATAGCCAATTTGGGCTTTTCTAGTTATGACATTGCAGATGCTCATACAATATATTACCTCATAACATATCTGGCATGTTTCTTCTGGTGATAAAAATGTAATTACCCTAATAATCTATAAGTGATATGTTAAGTTGATATGGAGCTCTTACGGAAATGTAACATAACTTCAATGGATGTATTGTGACATGCCTCACTTCTTTTTTCTTTGATCTGTAAACCCCTAAAGGTTTTGTACAACTTATTGTGTTGTAACTAAGAAAATCTGCAGGTGTGGCAATAGCTAAGATGCCATCTTTCCTGTAGCTCAAACCTGATACGACCAGTGTAGTCTCTTGCCTCCAGCCTTACACTCATGTACTGGCATATAGGAAACATGGTCTAGCAGAACCCAGTAACACTCTGGGTTAAAGAGAGTCATCGGGAAATGCTATTGAACTTTTGAAAAGGTTAAATGGAGCTCAATGTGAAAACACAACATGTCAGATGTCTTCAGATTTCTTATGAAGGAGATGAAGAGACAGCAGTGGAGGCTGGAGGGGAAAGCAAACAAAACAGCAGTTGATCAAAGGGAGGCTCAGCATGTTTCACATAGATTCACAGTGTTTGTCTGTCTGTTAAACGTGTCACACTGATATTATTGTTTGTTGTTTTTTTGCTCTCACAAACAGGTGGCGGGTTAGCAGTTGGAACAGTGCTTCTCATAGGTGAGCCTATCATTTGACAAATTGCACACTTGATGGTTTATAAGTCCTATGAAATGGTAGTAGTTCTTCTTTAATGTGATGCATTTCCTGTTGAAACAAGTTGTGTGGGCAGATTATTACAATCAATCAGATATCAGTTATGAAGAGAAAGGCACTGTGGTTGGACATCCTTAAAGCCTAGAAGGCATGATTGTTAAGAGAAAATTGTTGTGACTTTAGTTTGACCTTTGAGTTACCCTCACTCACTAGTACAGGATTAGATCACTGCTATTTTCCAGGAAGTTCAAATACACTTTTAACTTGTTACTTAATAACACATATTTGTAGATAATCTATGTATATTTCCTGATTAGTCATTTTGCAGATACTTTCCTACATATTTATCTGATGCCAAATTCTTAAGTTGTAGTTTATTATAAATGAGATTACCTTCGAGCAAGTAATACACTTCAGGATGTTACACAACCTGTGGTGAATTAAGTGTGTGTGACGCCATTGTACACAGCATAAAGGAACAGTTAACTCTTACTGAACTAGCATTTTTGGTCTTTTGACATCATAAAGTAGTTTAATATGTATTTATCATATTTGTGAAAGGAGTGTCCCAATATCTGAAGCCATGTCAAATCAAGTCAGATCAAGTACATCTTTATTCATAAAGGCCAATATTACAAATCTCAAATTTGCCTAAGGGGGCTTGAGGCAACACAAACTGGTTTACAGGGGGATAGATCATACAAGAATTACAGTCCTCAATTATTTTGTAACTCTTTAACTGGTTGTATAGATTAGAAATTAAACTGCATTAACCTATCAGTGAAATGTAGCTTAGCCTACTATTCATATTCAAACCAAAACTATAATGTATTGCCGCAGATTAATTTAGTCAGACATTTCAGCATCTCACAATGAATGATTCTATCGTCTGTCTGTTCTATGGCTCTTTGTGGCTACAGCATGCCACTGTCTAGCAGAATGGCAAATAGACTAATGACCTCAAGGTCCCTAGTTAGAATCCCAGGTGTTCACACTTCTGCTGTGATCCTTAATTAATATGCTTCTCTGCAGATGTGTTGTAGAAGTTTTCAGAATTATATTCAAAGCAAGTGTTTGCTTTTTTTTGGTTTGTTTTTTCTCTCTGGACATAAATGTCTTCCACTGTAATATTATTATTATTATCATTCATCATAGGCTAGGCTGTATGCACTGGTAGACAGTAAGGTTAAGGTAGTCCTGTTTCCCCTTGAAGCTGTAATTTGTGTGTAGCCGAGGCCTATACCAACTGATGATATTGCTTTGCCCTTTAATTCATCCCCCCAATCGATGCAGGAGTCAGTGATTACACACTAATGCGTTCTTCCCTTCCATTTTGTGAATCAATGTACGGTTGGTTTCATCTGGTAATGAGAGACACAGTAAAGGTGAAATGCGTGTGTGCTCTTGTGTTTGTCTCTGAAAGAGTGGTGTGTGTGAGTGCGTGTGTGGGTGGGTGGGATGGAGGGGGGGGGGGGGGGGGGGGGGGTTTGAGTGTATGTTTGTTTGTGTTTGTTTCAGGCAGTCGTCTCCTACAGTCTGCCCCTTTAGTCGTGATGGCCTGTTTGTGAGACACAGACATAAAATTATCAGACTGGTCGTTGTCTGCCTTTGAAGTGTCTTGAGCTGTCCATCCTGATTTGTCAACCAGAGGGGGATCAGGCTCAGTATGGCTGCTGTCTGAAGATCTCTCATCTCTCGTGTTTTTGTAAGAGAAAGAACAACGCTTCTCGGGTCTTATTATGTTGACCATGTATGGTTTTATTCCATTAGTGTAATGTTTTTACCTTTATGCACCCAATATAATTACTATAAATTTAAGTGTAATTGTTTACATGTATAAATATTTCACAGCTTTTTAAGTGAAATATATTACGTCTTGAGCATCTTTTTAATTTTCATGAATACCATTTTGAAATCAGTCCATTCTGACAAACCAAGTAGGCCTTTAGTGTAACACATGTATAAAAATAGCAAGCATATTTAAGAGACATATTGAGAATGAATAACACAAAATAATTTCAACATGAAAAGTTCTGCTCTTTAACATGAAAATACATGAACCCTGAAATTACTTAATCACAATTATAAAGACTACTATAAAGATGGATTATATTACATTACATGCACCATGTACCACAAACTCAAGAGGAAAACCTGCTTCAGCAAGGTAGCATAAAACATTAACACAATGATAACATGATAATAAATGAAACTGCAACAAAAATGATGTGGTTAATTAGCAATATTTAGCTGTGGAAAAAACTATTGTATCTGAGTTTTCAAGGCAACATCACACACCTAACAAATCTCCGAAGACGTCACAGTTGTCTGCTCTGAAGTGACAGGTGCATTGATCAAAAGCACTGAACACTATGTGCCAGACACTGACAGACTGTTTTGTTGAAGAGGAACAGCAGTCACAATTTGAAGCTTAACAGGAGAGATTTTACAGAAATATGGGGTATAAGTCAAATTGGCATTAAACCTGATATAACCATCTTTTGTAGCATGGTTTATTGCAAATCTCAGCTCCTTTGTCATAAGTGACTATTAATTAACCTGCTGTTTAGCCTAAATACAGTTGGGCTGCTCTGTAGGAATAATAATACTTCATAGACTAAAGTCTCATACAAGGGGGAAAACACTGACCTAGATATTTTGTCTCCTCCCCCTGCAGCTTTAGCAGATATGATTCAGGACTCTCGCACTCCCACTCCCCTGTTTGAAAGCAAATGAACTAGAGGCGTTTCCCCCTTCACCAAACTTAAGTCAGAATAAGCAAAAAAAGAGGAAAAAAAATCATCCCATGACTGTCTAGAGTGACTGATCTACCTCAAAGATATGACCGTCCCCCACCCCCTGTTGCTCCTATGTCCCGCCACCTCCCGCCCCCTCCCCTTACCCCCCGCCTCAACAGCCTAATGACTCCTGGAGGTTCCATTTGTAAGGCTCCCATAGAAACACAGCCACAATAGGTCCCATCTTGAGAGGGCCCATCTGGGAGTCTTTGTGGGGCCTGCTGAAAGCCACAAAGGCCTGCTGACCTAGAAACCCATCAATAAGAGAACAGGGAGCCCCACCGACAACAAATTGAAGAGCCATGGAATTTCCTGGGCCATCCTAAGTCCGTAGGTGAGGACATAGTCCAGGAACGTGGGAGGGGTGAATTCTCCAAATGTTCGAGGATGACACGTCAGGATGTCATTCCCAAGCTGTCGACTATGTGTCTGTTACCTTAAACTGTCACTGCTGCCTTTGTCCTTGTGCCCACTGTTTGTCATTGTGTGGAGAGGCCTATGAAATCTTTACAAAATGGTGATGGTGACAGGAAGCAGCAGTAGCATGCTGGGTAGAGTTATGTGTCCTGCTCGGGGGGGTCTCATGGTGATGATGCTAGCTTTTTTTTGTGGGTTTGGGGTGTGGAATGGCCGGGTGGCCACTTTGTGTTTACTGAGAAAGGCTACCTTTGGGAAAATGCGTTTGATGTTTAGAATCACTTGCAATTCCATCCAATTCCTGCAACATTCCTCAAGATGAGACTACCTTCTCCATTTGCATTTAAAAGTCTATAACTAAAATATTTCTTTTAACCTACTTTTATGTTAATGATTCTCTTGAATAACACTAGACAAACAATAGTGAAATGATGTTATTGCCATCAGTTCACGCAAAAGGCAGATAGATTCATGTGAGCCAGATGTCAGGGAGCATTTTGAGGACGAACACAATCTTTACATACTTCTGCCTCCCTCTGTCAGTTGGCCTGGCAGCTAGGGTACCATTGCATTCAGTGGGACGGGTCAGGTGAATTCTTAAGACAGTTTCCCTCATACTTCTGCTGCTGGTTGGGGGTATGATAGGTGAAAATGGACAGAAATACTGTGAGACCTTCACATGAGAGCTGAAGATGTCATCCACACCTTGATAGTCCAATCATTCAGTAACACCTATGTCCATGTGCCATGTCGATTGCCATTTCATCTGTTCCCTACAAAAGGTAGTCAGAACGTGGTCCTTACATCAATTACAGTCAGCAACTGTGATGTGGTCATGAACTGCTGGACCTGTGGTGTCTCAATGAATAGTCAGAATAGAAAGACAAGTCCAATATACAGTATGATGGACTTGTTGATGCTTGTTAAAATTATGTGACCAGATGGTGATATATAGGAAAGATGTAGCTGTTTTATAAGTGAATCCTTTCCTTAGCCCCTCTAGACATTACATCTATTTCCCTGAATGACAGTTTTTTCTGGTATGTTTGTGTGTGAATTTTACACTTCATGCTTGTAAAGTCCTTTTTTGTTTGCTTTGTTTGTCTGAAAATTGCCACAGACAGAAAATGAATTTTTGAAAGGATAATAAACAAAACTAACACACTCAAATTCTGAATTTTGTTGTCCCTTGTTTCTTTTTTTTAGAGGAGGACCGATATGATAGCTACTCTCGCATGATCTTAAAATACTTCCTGGCAGAAGGAGTGGTGTGTCGACACGAACTCTTCGTCGCAGCGGCTCAAGATAACCCAACTGACATCTTACAGGTATGAGAGGAGGGGGTGTCTGCTTCTGTATGCTTTTTGCATGGAAAGTTGTTGTTTTTCAAGGTACGGATCTAACAAACAAACAATCCACATGAAAGCTCATATGGCCTCAATATGTCTACTTTAACAGAATGCTCACTGCTTTGTAGGGCTGTACCAAACTCAGAATGTTGTCAGTTTGGCTGTTGAATACAAAGATATGATTATTTGAAAATCCATTGGTATGAGTTTCAGTGACCACATTAAAAGAGTCAAATGCAACACAGTCATGGAAACATAGTTTTGAGTATTTAAAAATCAATTAAAAAGACAATTCAAATCTTGCAGCTTTGAATTGCAGGGTTAGGGTTATTTGATTGCTGTTGGGCTACAACATGGATTTGTAGGAAGAATGAGACATGAACAAATGAGACAGAAGACATGTATTTCTGTTTTAAATCCAGCACTTGTAGCCAATGTTTTTCTAAATTTCACCTTAAACAATAAGACCAATGTGAAATAAAAAAAATAAACAGTTTCAAATAAATTCAAGTCATTGCCCGCTATGAAATAACTGACATTTGTTCTTCAACAGCACAGGCCTACTTTTTGATTTCTCTTTAAACATAAAAATTAATGAATAAATCTAAACAAGAATAAATCAACAAATGAAATTTGAAAGATTGGATTGGATTATTTTTAGATAAATGTAAAAACAGTAGGCCTGAAAATGTATAATATAATAATAATAATAATAATAATAAAACATATAATAAAATTACAGCATTGTCAGCTTTGAAATAATAACTTCTAGTCTTTGACAGGATAGGCATATTAAACAACTGTATATCTCTTTGAACATAAAATAAATAAGCAAATGAAATAACTTGCGATTTAAGATTTGACTGACGAGAAAAAAGACTGCTCTCAATCGATCGAGGGGTCTCTGACAGATGATTAGACTCGTCAACATTAACGGGGCAGCCCTACTGCTTTATCACATTTTTTATTGTTTCAAGTAGTACTGATTTATAGATGCTGAAATCCACAAACATTTCCTTCAAGCTATTTGTATTGTTTTACACTGATCACACCTATGATATAGCTGGTATTGTAGGTGCACAGCTTTCCCCAACATGTGTCAGGGTCAGTGGGGGTATCGTAGGGGTCGAGGGTGGCATGGTTGTGGCATTGTTGAAATGTTTCCCGATGCATCACTCTGTGAAGAGGACCGTAGCCCCAGAAGCTGACTGCCACCCAGCATACAGGAGGTGGGGCCCTCTCCCACTGATTGATAGTGGGAGGGGTCACAGCCTCACCCTCTCTTTACATATCAAAGGTTTATTAAGAGAGGGGGACTCCCAATGGGGATATATCACATCATTTAGTGTTTTCACAGCTACATTCACAGTATGCTAATCTTTAAATGCAAAGGTTGTAGTTTATGCATTACGTTAACACGGACACAAGAAACCAGCTTATTGGAGGAAATAAGGTTAAATCAGGAAATTGGAGAATGCATTCACATGCACTGCAATAATGTGATGGCTTGAAAACCCACATTTACTTGCATCAGCTAATAAATCAGGTTATCCAGCCACCCCTACCATGTTCTTGAATTAAGTCTTGTAAGAATGTCTTTTTGTTTGAAACCTGTTGTTGCTGGTTACACAGTGAAAGAACAATTCTCTTATTAGTGAGCTCTGAGTTTTCTCTTATTAAACGTATGGGTCTGAATTGTACAAATGCCTAAGGTTCAGCCCTAGAAACATGTTAAGTTTGACTTATTTCAGTCCCAGTTTTAGTCAAACTTTAGATCTAATTAATTTTGATACAAGGACACACTGTGGTCATTGATGCCTCAGCACTGCTGCCATGGCAATACTTTTCCTGAAGTCTTTATTATGCACGTGTTCTTCAAATAACACTCTTTAGGAAGTTTATACATGGCCAAGAAATCAAGATTATTCAAGAAAAATGTATTTGTTTTATTGTGGTTAACATTTTGTTAATATATCATTTAAGAAATCAGGTTCCTGCTGAAAGCTAACGCTTAAGTGCATGTCTGTTATGCACTGATGGATAAGATGGTACTTTCTTGTAACACGGACAAGTTGCATGATATTACACTGCAATAAGGATAATTAAAGTGCCTCCTTGATCTTTCAAAATCAGCATATTATGTTCACTGTATCATTTTGTGCAGGAACTCCCTGATCCAATCTTGGACGATGTTGCTATCCACAAACCAGTGGAGCAGCCCAGGCTGTCTTGTGAACCTCAAGATAGTTTGGATGCCATGAAGATTGCCTGGCGTTATCAGAATCTTCCAAAAGTGCAGGTAATCAGGTGTACTCATTTGTCACTTGCTCGTCTGTTATTATATTAATTGCATTACATATATAGAGTATACATATACAGTAGACTACAGGTAACAGCGCCATCATTCTCATTTTATTTAAATTGTAACGTGTGTCTCTGTTAATGACGGTATGAGAAAGAACAGCACTGGCTCTCTGGATTTAGTGGTTTGGCAATTGTCTCCACCACTAAATCCATCAGCTTCCAAACTCCTTTGTGGAGTGAATGAGGCCTCAGCCTCTCTTTTCAGAGCTGGACCAGATTACTCACACTTAGCTGGCAATAGGTAGGCTTTTCACTGGTCCCCAACCCACATATACACACACGCCTGCACCCCTGCTTAGCCTGGGAAACAAGACTACTTTGCAGCCTGTGCATTGACATGTCTGCTCGTTCAACCCTATGACCCAGACCTGCGCCTCTGTCTTCCCCCAAATCCCTGCCTTTCCCCCTGCCAGGGTCGGCAGTCCTACACTCTTTCTTCCGCTTTGAGGATAGTTGACCCTCCCCTTCTACTTCTCTGCAGTCTCCCCCCTTCGGTCTATAATCCATATCGCTATGTGGATTAACAGCACACAGTGTGTCCCTGGGGATCCTCTCCCTCTTTCTCTCTCCCTGGAAACTTCTTTATATCTGTGTCCTTTCCTCACCTCTCCCCCTTCCCCTGTAAAATCGTCTTTACAAACCACTAGTAAGCCCCACCAGAGGATTTGCATCCCAAATTCACCCCCAGAGTCAACGCTTACTTTCTCCTTACACACACCTCTCCTGGCATAGCCCACTGTGTCACTCTCCCGATGAAGACATCAGATCAAAGGTGAGGCCGTCAAGGCGGGGATGGAACGCTAAGCGGGTTGCCCAGCTCACAAAGAGAAGATGAGCCCCTGACCCCCCTGCCCTGCTGACCCCCTCGTCCCGCCAGGAGAGGGACACACCGGGGGCCCTAATCCAGATTAAGAGTAGATTAAGGGCCCCTCTAACAATGGAATCCCTGGTTTCACCGGGAGAGAAGAGGTAAAACTCTCTCTTTCAGCTGCAGGAAAACATCCGCCTTCCCCTGCGTCCCTGACACGTTTGCTTTCACAGCCAGAAGTGGACATTTATGTGAAGAAATGATTAAGAGCGTGGTCGTAGTGGTTATTTAACTTCTCTGCTGAAGGAATGTTGAGGAATGACCCATAAACAATGCAATTGCATTATCATAGTATTGTGAAGCACATGCATTTAACATATTAGAAAGACAAATAAGATTATTTTCCTAATGAATTGCTCAGTTCTCACCCACAATCCTTAATCCACATTGTTTGCTGTAAAAAGTTGAAAGCAAGTCAAAATTATTTTTAAATGCTCTTTAATTCTCTGGCTTGAGTGTTTATGTGCTTCAATGAGAGCTTGACTTGTTGACCTCCTCAGAGTGCCCTGGCATCCTCGTCCCGGTTCGGGCACTACTATGACGTCTCCAAGACGATGGAACCAGAAATTCGCCAGGCAGCCAAGTGCCACCCCTTTTACCTTCCAGAACATCCCACCCAGTCATCACCCACACACAGGTAAAACGACAAGACACCATCCACAGAATGCATGGAAACCAATGAGACACCTTCTGCAGAACACAGATACACAAACACGACATCGTCCACAAAACACAGTTGCACAAATAACATCATCCACAGAACACAGGTGAGCAAACACTGCATTGTTCACAGAACAGAGGCAAACCAACAATGTAGGCACACCAACATAATCTAAAAAGCACATATAAAGCCTTAAACAAGCATGTGCATTAGAGAAGTTAACCCAAGAGGTTTGAGCTCTACATTAACTCTACTAGTATTATGTGAAGCCCTCTGCATGAGATAGTTAAAAATTTAATAAACTGTGTGCATTAATTAGCGTAGCAGAAAATAATTAGCTAATTAGTTTTGTCCAAATGGTGACTGAGGCTCATTAAATTGTTTGAGAAAAAATATTACAGCTAAAATCATCCAAAATCACTGTGTTAATGTCGCTGCTATCAAAAGAAGAGCGTAAAGCCTCTCCAGTTTTCAACATATTCAGATACAAATTTAAGAAAGCCTGGTTTTTAACCAGTTACATATGTGTGTATATCTATGTGTGTGTGTGTAAGGGCAATAATAATCACTTGCATTATTATTGCCTTTAATCAGCTGATACAAGTGAATTATCCACCTTCTATGCTGAGTAGCTTGCCAATGGCCAAAGACATTCACCCTCTTGGAAAGGTTGCGTATGTCTATTCAAATAGGGGTCTTGTTTGCTCAGCGTCTGTTTGATTTCTCCAGCGTTGAGTGTACTTAGGGTTCAGAGGTCATGCAGGCTCTTTACTTAGAGAGTGCTGCTGAACACACAAGGGCACACGAAGGCGCACTCACACACACTTGGTAAATACAGCAATCTGGAGCACAGAGGATGTGGAGGAGGCTTTATAGAATCTCTCTTCCTTTATTTCAGCAAACAGACTGTTTAACAGAGCGCCAACGCAAACACATTAAATGTTGTAGATCAAAGCATCCATTTTCACTGGAGTGCACAACATAAGTTAACACTGTACTAAATGTTGGGTCAGAACTTAATGTATATTCCCAAGGAACAAATAAAATAATGAGAAATCTTCTCTGTTTATGTATGTAGTGCACAGTGTTGCACTGTAGTCAAGTGAGTAATAGTGACTTGGTGGTACTGCCATGCTGTTCGGGGATCTGAGTGGGTTATAGACATTTTGACAGCAGGAAACTACACCTGCACTGCACCATTGTGCCCCCATCCCCGCCCAACAGTGTCACACACACACACAAACACACACTCAGCACATTACACATGCACATGTGCCACACAAACTCCGAAGTAGGCTACTCCCCCATGCACGTGTCCACAGCCCCATGTTGATACCCTAGCTGTTAAATTGCTCCGTTTCACTTGAAGGCATAATTGGCACAAATTGCTCTCTAGGTGATACAGATCCTGTTGTTTAAGACCAAGCATCCCCCTTCTCTCCTCCTTTCTTCCCTCAATGAAAGAGGAACATTGAGATAAAGAAGCTTCCCTGTGTATGATCCTAATTAGCCAACGTACTAGCCCCTGTAGCTAAGCACCTAGACCTTATTGGTACCTGAATGAGGGGTGCTCAGTAGGGGAAGCTGAAACACAATACCGTCCTGCACAATGGCTGCCAACCAGAGGCAGCCTCTTGCTCAACTGCATGTCAAACCATCCCAGCCCCCTACCTTAGAACAGGGGCATGGGCAGAGAGGCTAAGGAGGGTAGGTGTCCCTCTTTCACCAAACCAGCTCTATCATTAGCCCCAGCGGGGTCAGGAGGCACCATTGTTGGGCTGAATAACTGAAATGGACTACATGGATATACTTGGCAAAAGTGTAATCAACACGAGTGCGTATTACTGTTCTTTATGCAGGGCTATTGGCGTGTGACCAATCTATGTGTATTAGCTTTTGTAGCCCGCAGGTCGAATTGACAACTGACATAGCAGCCTACTGTGACTCACTACAGAGTGGTCATTACAATAGTGGGGCGTTCTTAAGTGGCGGGTCCTGTGTAAAAAGATGGGGTTAACATTCCTATTGGCCATCCTATAGGCACAAAGTGGGCTCAGCAGTAATCCATCCCTTGACTGTTGCTAAATGTTGCTCCGATAGTACTGTATGCCCTTTGTCAGTAGTGCACATCTTACCCCTGATTAAACACCAAAATGCTGTTCCCTGTTAATTTTAGATATCAGCCCATTAACACCCCCCCTCCTCCTCCTCTGCACTTATCATCTTTGTGCATATGTTGCGTCTCATCTGTCTGTCTGTCTGTCTGTCTCGGCACAATCAGATCCTCAGGGAGCTGACAGAGAACCAGTCATGTTGTAATTTAATCAACCAAATAAATTAATTGGATCTCTTGATATGGATCATCTGTCTGCTTCAGTGGCTCCAGAAAAGCACAGTCAGGAGGAACATGCTGCAGTCATAGAGGATTAAGCTACTGCGGTGATAGGCTTGGCCCAGATTTATCAAATGGTTTCAATTACAGTTTACACGTCCTAAGTAACCCTTTTGTTTTCTCTTTCTGGTTGTCTCCTCCACTATGTCCACATTCTGCTCGATCCTGGGTTCTTTCCAGTCCCATGCTTGAGTCCTACTCCGCATTGCTGAAGTCTCTTGAGGACGTCATACACAGGGAGGGCTTTGATGTAGCAACACCCATGGTAAGAGCTGGAAATGAATGGCTGCTTTGAACTTATTTCTTTCAGCTTGGTTTCAAGATATTCTACTACTATAATAACTACTATTTCTAATCACAGTTAAACACATCCTTTTTACAAACAACAATCATCCTCGGATTTGTTGCAGTAAAAGGGGAGATAAAGCAGCTTAACAGAAAATGGCCTCTCCACTATTAAGTTTTATTACCCCTGCAACACACTCAACCAACTGGGTTAAAGTGGAGTGTTCAGTTTCATAAAAGCACTTATTAGTCCAATTTGAGTACAAGTGTCAGTTTCCATTATCAATCCACAGTCTGTCAATCAGGTCCCTTCTCAGTATTTGTGCCCACAAAATTGCCCCACATTCACTGAATATCAGTGATGATAAACTCTTTGAACTGCTGGTACCAGTGTGTTTAGGTCTCTAATGTAAGTATGTAGAATAACCGCTATTAAAGGTGCAGTGTGTATAATTTAGCAGCATCTAGCAGAATGGGCTTTGGAGAAACAGAATACAATATTCATTAATATACTTCAATTAGTATATCATCACCTGAAAATAAGAATCATGTTTTTGTTACCTTAGAATGAGACATATCAACATGAGGAGCGGTTCCTCTTCCATGCCAGTAGCCCAGAATAGACAAACCAAACGGACTAACCCAACACCTGATCTAAAGAGCCTTTCGAGTTTTTTGCAGCTACTGGAGCTTCTTCCACCTGCTTGGAAGGGGGGAGGGGTACTCAGTTTGTGGCAATCTGCAACCTAACTGCTAGATGCCACTAAATGCTACACACTGCGCCTTTAAGCCTAGTCAATTGATTATGTGCTAAAATTATTATGTGTGATATGCATTAAGGGAGAGTTTAAAAAAGAGGCACTAGAACAGCATCTGTGACCCCAAGCTCTTCTGTCACATTCCAACCACCACTTCACTCGTGTCTGTTTACCTCTCTCTCACCTGCGCAGGTTGGCCTCACCTGTGTGTCCCAGCTGTGTTTGTCTTACCTTTGACATACATGTTTTTAATAATCATCAGTCCTCTACAGAATGCCAGAAACATCCACGGTGCTGTCTGTCTCTCCTGACTTTCCTTTTTATGTTTTCCACATGGCCAAATGTACTTCTGTTAACATTATGTGATGTGTGTATACATACATAGCATATAAAAATACAGTATGTAATTACACATATACTGTGCGTCTGTGTGTGTGTCTGTGTGTGTGTGTACATTCAATGACCCCTCTGCTCGTCACCTGGAGCCACCTCTCCCCCTGTCACTCACACATAGGATTTACCTCCAGTACCCCCCACCCTCCCTCCCCAAGCGCTGTCACTCACACGCCAGATTAACTGCTGACATCATTAAAGCAGTGTGGCTGCCTGACATGCTGTTGGCACAGTCCAGGAATGCAGACCGGCACAGAGCGACATGGGCACTGGCACAAGAATGCCCAGTATGGGTGATAGTCCGTGTGTGTGCGTTTATTTGTTTATTTGTTCAATCTACCATCATGGGCTGCTAACTGGATGCCGATTTAATATAAGATTGTTTTGTGTAAATAAAAGATTTGAATGAGAATTAATCTCCCTGAGCATATTTTTGGAGTCTTTTGAGATGAGCTGGACAGAGGGTGGCAGCAGGACTGTGAGTCTCCGCAGAGACTATCTGGTGATTAGGTCGTGGTCCCAGTCTGGCTGTAGTCTATACGGTCAGCCTCTGGTCCTTGGCTGGACTCTACTGGCACTGTTCCCCGATTTTTCTATAGGCTAAACTATAGGAGTTAAATTTGGCCTCCCTTGCTGATGTTGCCACAGCAACAGTCGTGTTACCACAGCCCCCCCCCCCCTCCAGGGCTCCAGTCATAGAAATAGATTCTAATTTGGTGGCCCCCTAGACCTGTGTTTGCAGAGCCTGGTAGACAAAGAAAGTGTACGTACACACACACACACACCAACTAATACTTAAGTGTAGTAAGGTATAGAGATGCAACAGTGTTGCAAAGGAAGATAATTGTAGAGTAGAGTTTGAGAGTCCTCTCTTGGGAAACTATGAGCCAACTGTGAAAAACTCAGAAACAATGGGGTTTATTTTTCTTACATGCCTTTGTTTCTGATGCAGATCCAAACGAAGCTTAAGTCATTCTGTTGGGAGAGGAAGTGATGGGGAGTGGGGCGGAGGAGATTTTGGGAGGGTTGAGATAATGGAGGGGGAGGGATAAAGTGGGCGAGGTGAGGTTGGAAAGAAGGAAAAGTGAGCAGATTTTAGGCCAGAGCTTTGTTAATTACTCTTGGCTCTCACCTCAGTAATCAGGAGCCATCCAGAAGAAACTGCAAATAAAAGGCAATTGTACTAAAGGTTAAAAACCTCTCACAGTTTTGGACAGGTCCTCCATTCTCTCAGTTTCAGTGATATATATCCCACCGCTATTTGGCTGCTTTTTCTCTGTCTTCATGAGAGTGGGTTACCGTTGATCTCTTGCGGTGGGGTGGGGTGTTTCAAGGGAAGGCACTCCACCCTTACCCAGGCCCCTTTGGCTGCAGAGAATCGCTGTGGTGCCAAGAATGTGTTGGGGTTTCTGGGTGGCGGCCATATTGGAAGCCTGTCTGACAGGTCCATTGTGCCTGTGTCAGATGGCCTCTGTGATTGGGCAGTTGTGTCCAGTCACGTTTGGGCACTGTGTTGCGATCGTCTGTGCTGGTGAGCAGACTGTCCAGTCGCTCTCTCCCAGAGTTTGGGAATACTATCCAAAACAGCAGCAGAAATAATTCAAAAACAGCAATCTGTTAATCTTCATATGCACTGCATGAAGTTGAAATTAAATCAGAGTACTGTATGTCATTGTGTTTGTAGATTTTTGTGTTGTAGTAGAAAATGACATGTGTTTTCACACAATTTTATTGTTCCTGAATCGTCCTTAAGCGTCTTTTTCTGTGTTGCAGTCAAACTCGCGTAACATCCTACGCATTGGGCTCCACTCTCTCGGCTCGGCTCTGTGGGGTGATGACCTGTGTTGTCATGACAACCCAAGACATGGCCACGCCCTCACTACCTTTCTCTATGGACTGCGAGCTTTGCTGAGGTCATCACTGGCAGTTGGAGTAGTTACTGTGCCTTCACATCTTATCCAGGTAAGATGATATTTGAAACATAGGTAACAACAAGAGTATCAGTGTACTAAGAAAACAACTCATCAGCAACTACTGACTGGCCTGACATAAACAGTGATAAATGCACTTTTATGTGTTAGTGTGAAACAGTTGAAAAAAGTTTGTCAGTAGTTTGTTATTGGTATTTATGTGTAGTATATTAGTATGAGACTTGGCAAAAGTTACAAGTCATAACTGAAGAGTATTCTGCCCTCTTACCTTAAATTGCCCCCAGATGGATAAAGTTTTTTTTTTAAAGTTTCCAATAAAGTTTTAAAAAATGAATCTAACTTAAATTGAATTCATCAACAGCTGACATGATTAGGATTTTGTGTGTGACTTTATGTTTGGTGAATGTGCATCATTAATTAATGGGGCACAAGGTTTGAGGTCTTCTATAATGGGGCCTCCTCTTGACTGTGTGGTTTTGTGTCACCCTAGTATGACTCAGGCCTGCGAGTGGACTCTTCCTCCATGCATCACTCCCCCAACAGACCCATTCGAGTGCACACTTCACTGAAAGGCCTCTAATCTATGTTTATTTGTTTGGGCTTTAATTACTTGAGACACACAATGAGAGTGTGTGCCTGTGTATGCATTTTATTTTCTTATGAATACCACTCATGGTTGTCGTGTGTGCCACTGGGTGTGTGAGTGTGTGTGTGTGTGTGTGTGTGTGTGTGTTTGGGAGGGGGGGTATGAGTCCGTGTGCATGCGTCTGTGTCCAGTCTGGCCTCTCAGTGTGAAGGTGGAGTCATCTGCTGAGGCATATGGCAAACCACAGCCCTTCCCCAGACAGAAGACCCTTGAAGCACACTCACCAGAAAAGCCATCTGAGACTTTTTACCAAAATGTTTTTCTCACCTATACTTCAAAAATCCTACTTCTTTAAAGTCCTCGTTCACACAAACATGGTAGCTGCACTATTAATGGTCCCTTTATGCAAAGATATAGGTCGAAGCTTAACTTTCAGAACAGCTGTGTTGTCACAACATGCTCTGGCTCCAGGCCTATATGCTGAGCGCACTGCGGCCTTGGCCTAGTCAAAAAAGGTAGAGTGGCTAACTAGCAGATGTCAGCTGTGGTGGGAGCGGTCCCCCTTTCCCTCTCTGGTCTGGCCTCCAAACCCTTAATCTGTCTCCTCCCCCTTCTCCACCCTGGGGAGAGAAGTGAATGAGCGGGGGAAGAAGAGGAGAGGGGGAAATTTTGGACTGAGTCAGGTGTTTGGTGACTACGCCAAAATGGAGGTAATGGAAGGGCTGTTAAGATGTATCTATGAAATGACCTTGTGACTAGTTTAATATGACATTATTGTAACAAGAATAGATTCTACCTGATAAACTTGATAAACTGATGTAACTGATGTTTGAAGTAAAAGACAAGTTTGTCTGGTATTTTAAGAAGTGACATGTTAGTAAAAGCTTCTTTTGGCTTAGATAATTAGCGTAGTTAGCTGAGTGTGGCCCTTGGAAGACTGTCTAGACTAGTGGCAGTGGGCAAGCTGGCTGAGACTGCACTGGACTCACTATCCATTATTGAGCAGCTTGGGAAGCTGAGCAACTCACTGAAAGCCTCCTCACAGCAGCCCAGTGCCACAGTCCATCTGAAACATTAATTAGGCTTGTCCTACCCTGGTCCTCCTCCATCATAATATCTCCTGCTACCACACCCATCCCCACAAGTAAACACCCACACAAACATGAAAAACACTGTTTTCCCTAAAATGCATCTGCATATACACCTCACCTGCTGCTCAGACTAAGTGGTGTTCTGACCTGTGTATATATTTTGACTCAGGGTTTGGAGTGGTCAGGCAGAGTTTTTTAGGCCTGTAGTGGGGATACTATAGACAGCCTGTTCACAACTATTAATATTCAGTTGAACTTTTGACCTTATAACTAATTAGATCATTCTTAAACTTTTACTATGGTTTTTAATATTTTATATTTCACAGCAGTTGTCATGTAAAATAACAAACTTGAGAATACTTTTATTATATGTTCTCTAAGGTTATTTCTGAAAACTAGGTTTATTAGCTTATTACCTTCTTTTACTGTTGTTTTGTGGCTGTTTATTTCCAACTGTAGTTTTTCCATGGCTGTCACATTGTTTAGATATTTTAAATGTGTTTTGCAATATGCATCTAGACCCAAGACATATAACCAAGTCAAGGCAATAATCCTAGAAACTATAACTGTCACATCCTCCTCTAAAAAAAATGGTGTGTTTATTCCCACATGAAATCAATTTTTGGAGAAACTTGTCCTTCGATTTCTAGACACAGAAGTGAGGTACATTTATTTTGTCTCATATATAGTTTTTGCAATCCCAAGACATTCGATTGACAGAAAAATCATCCCTGCTTTGCTCAGAGATGTATATGATATATTAAATTTTGGGTTGACTCTGGAAGCATTGTAGAATCCCACATATGCCACCCATTTTTTGAGCATTTGCACACTCAGTGACATACACAAATACAACATTGAGCCAAACAGCCAAACAAAACCCACTGAGCCAAACTACTCTGATCAAACTTGGGTTGATCAGTAATTGGTTATATGACTTGACTGAGCTTACCCAGCCAGGATAAGATATTGCTGGGCTCTCCCTATGAACTGTCAGTCAGTGGTATTCAGCTGATGCTCAGGGCATTCAGAGGATTTATATTGATGAAATAAGAGCCAATTGAGCCAGAAAGGAATTTCATTGAAAAACTGAAACAACTCTTGTTTGAGCATCTCATCAATTATAGATTAGACTAAAAGATTATGTACAGTTGAGGTTAGTGTATCCCCGATCACCTCCTTAAACTGAAGTAGCTGTGGGTCACAGGCAAGTCATATTGACCAGTGTACTGAGCAGCTCTATGTGGACACTTTGGATTCCTCTGACTTTGAAACTTTTGAGTCTTTGCCAAGGAGTCTCATCTTTGTATTTAGGTAAGCAGAGAAGAGTCATTATGGCCTGGACACAGATTAAGTTTTAGTTAACTGTGTCACTCACACAGCTACTATTTGCCACACTGGACCATTAGGGTTTTGAATAATTTGTTGTAGCCAAACCCTTACACCGGCTTTAATTGCTGCATGTGAGTGACCTCGAATACCCTGTAAGTGCTGGTAGTCCTGACTGGTGGAATATGCATACTTTAAAAGTAGAACAAAAATGAAAAGGGAGAAGAAAGAGTGGGGAAAAGACATGAAGGCATGAAAACTGCATTAGGCGGTGGCAGCCAACACAGAGAGAAGGATGTGAATGATTCAAGAGGCAAAGGGATTAATAATGCAGGACTCCCTCTCTCCCTCCATCCCAATGTCCCTTTCTCTCCCTCCCCACCACTCTGTCTTCACTCTTTTGTATATTTTTCCTTCACTCTTTCCACCTACTGTATTCGCCCCTGATTTGTCCTCTCTTGGGTCATGTCACTCACCTAACCAGTAGGGGGAGCTCTCCTCATCAAGCCTCTGCTACTTTCTCCCACTTCCCCTCTATCCTCCCCTGCTGTGTGCAGGTTTGACAGTGTGCACCAACTCTGAACCTCTTTGAAAAAAATTGTTCGATGAAGTAAAATCATTTCAGTCTGTTGTTCATTGGCTTTTTCAGTGAAACTTTTTTTTGGATGTGTCGAAGATGCATGACCTGACATTACCTGTGTAACCCTTAAAAATGCCCTCTCCTCTCTACAGCTCATCACCCTCACCTAAGCTATAGGCAGAAATGACCTGGCCACGGGAATGATGACCTAATTTAATTGCAACACTGATGGCCCTTCAGGAGGCTTTTAATTACCTGCTCATGTTTCTTTCTCTCTCTCTCATCTCTCTCTCTCACTCTCTTGATCCTGTAGAACAGAGCTCTAATGGGCAGCATAACCAGGCTATGTGACAATGCCATAGCCCTAGAATCATTCAAAGGCTCTGAGAGAGAGACCAACCCACTCTACAAAGATTACCATGGTAAGAACACACACACTCGCTTATCTTTCTGTCTCTTTTCCATCTAATACACACACATATACACACAGGCAGTGCATTAAGGCTGGGGCTGGGCTGTGGATGGAGGCAGGGCAGCCCCCTTGCAGGCCAGGCTGTCAGTGCGCGTTAGTGTGCTGCTGCTCAATCAGACGTGCTCCTCAGTAGACAGGCCGGGGGGGATTCAGCTGCCACGCTGTACCCCCTCTCCCTCGCACCCTCACCCACTCCATCCCTGCCTCCCTCCCTCCAGCAGAGCCTCTCTACCTCTCGCCTCGCCCCCTCTCCATCCCCAGTCCCATACCCCTGAGGCTCTGGAGCAGAGCAGACCAACACTGGGGAATCGATATTCTCACCATCACTCTCTCTTCCCCTCTGCCTCTATCTCTCTATCCCTCGCTCAATGTCTCCATGGCCAGCATGCTCTGCTAATAAATGGAGGGCAAGGCTTTCAGTATGGGAGGAGGACATCGGTAAGGGACGATGAAGAGATGGAAAAGAAGAAAGAGGAGGGGAGGAGATTGTAGTTTGTGTCTGCTCTCCTGGTCCTTCCCATCACTTTTCCGTTATGGTTTTACCATTTCCTCTTTCTCCTGCTTGCTTCCCTCTTTTCTATCACTCTATCACACTCTCCACGCATAAAGGTCAGTTTAAACGAGTGGGGTATTTTTAGCCGTGCCTCTCGAACTCTCCCACTCACTCTTGCGCTTTTCCTCTCATTTCCCTCCTCCCTCCTCTCCTCGGGTTAGACAGCCCTGGTTGTGACAGATGAGGGGATGAGGAGTAAAAACATTCAATGGCAGATTTTGGTTTCATCCAACAGAATGTTTTATTTAGATAACACATCCAATAGTTATCACATTCCTCTGCAGTGTACAGGCAGGTGTCATTTAAAGCCATTCAACATTTTAATATTGCAGCGTTTTTATTTTTAAAAAAATGATTTTATATGACAAAAATGTTCTTCAGAAATTGCAGTTAATATTATTTGAATGTCTTATTCTAAAATATATTTACTCTGTGTTTTACCAGCCAGGGAAACTCTGGTTGGGTTATGAAATACATTTATGTGTATGATTGTTTTGATGTGTGTTCATGAGTGCAAATGCATCTGGTACGAGTGTGACAGTGCGTGCGGATGCGCGTGCGTGCGTGTTTGCGGCAGCAGTTCAGGGCTGCTCAAAGCATGCTGGGAAGCCTGTCACTGCAAATCAGGCAAGGGGAAATCACCCAAGTGTACAGAGGAGAGAACCCACCATCCCCCACTTTCTCTGTCTGTGTCCCTTTCTCCATTACTCCCTCGATCTCTCCTTTTCTCTCTCATGCTCATTTATACCACCCCACTTGTACAGTACTCTTCCAGTTATATGAAAATGTAACTCTGTGGTAATAAAAGGAAATGAGGAACAAAGAGTATATAACAAAGCAGAGCTTCCTCCGTTTGGAAGAAGCTCTAACTTGTATGTTTATTTGCTGTCCGCTCTTGATGTGTCCCAGGAATAGGTGGCAAATGTTCTTTACTGACAAAAGAAGAGAGCAGCAATGTTAATGTAGAAATGTTCGCAAATATCCGGTAACAATACACTTCTGTGGTAGTTTTGTCTCATACTTACACAGATACTTTTCATTTCAGTGCAATATCACCATGCATAGTTTTTAGCTAGTGGAAACTAAAAAAGTAGGAACTTCATCCACTGAGATGAGCACAGTTTGCTTAAAATTAGAAAATTAAAAACACGTAACACTGATTTAAGGACAATATTTTCAAAGATTTTGCATTATGTCATTAGCAGGTGGATCTTTAAACAATTCCTTGTAAGGTGGACTATACTTTTGTCAAGTGAAAACTAGCTTTAGTAAATAAGGGCTCCCTTCAGTCATCATTACATTTCTTTTTAATGAAATTTAGATCTTAACTTCATCTTTTGAAATTTGCAAGTAGCTGCAACATAGAAATGCTCAGTTATTTTTGCAAAGTAATTAACAGATAAATAAATAATTAATTTATCAAATTTAAAAAAGATGTCAGACATTATTCGATATCTTTTGTCATTTTTTAAACAGTTGTCCCAGTACATATGAGAGCATCTTTCTGTCAGAAAAGATGTCTGGAGCATTAATAAAGTTTTACTGCTGAATTTTGCATTATGTGTAATTTGGACAGAGGAAAAAAATGTCCTGACGACCTAGTCTTCTGTAGGATGCTGTTAACAGGATTTTACACTCACACAAGAAAGCCCAACTCAGTCTAGCATAAAGTTGCTTGTTATTGCCACAATATAATGTACTACAAGCACATTGTTGATAAGACAGGAATGTCTTCCTTGTACATTGTAGTTTTAATGTGCTTAACCCTTTCAACTTGAATCTGCTGTCTCTGTCCTTCACAGGCCTGTTACATGTGCGCCAGGTACCTCACCTGAACTGTCTGGTGAGTCAACTCCCTGACCACAAGGACCTGGCTTTTAAGCTCAAGAGGAAACAGTTCAGCATTGAGGTATGTTGTCAAGGTTACTCAGCACACTCAGGGTTTCTTCATAAACAATACATAGTTTTCAGTGGTTGTACCCTCTTGTTGTATTTTTAATGCTATCTCTCACTCAGATTTTTTTTGTTTTGTTTTGTTGCCCCAATTTTATTCCTCTAATGTATTTTTCCTAACTTGCCATGTAACCATTAACCTAAAATAAGAGCTCAATTTAGATGCAAAGCAATTATTTATTAAGAAAGCATTACATTTGTTACCTCAGCATTCGCTCTGCTCAGAACATAACAGCACTGAAATTAAGTGCTGACGGTAATGAGGAGTCTCTCATGTTAGCCAGGCTCTGCCAACCTGTGTTTACTTTTGTCTGCTATTGGGTAGAAAAATGAAAGGTAAAGTTATTAATTGTACACTGTTGCAGCCACACTTACCACAGTGTAACATCAACGGCCAACAGAGAGACAAAAATGTCCATCTATATTGATGAATATGAAATGAAAAAAATACTGGTGGCAGTTTAAGTGATAGCATTTTTAATAGAAATAAGTATGAAGGAATCACCAGTCGTGATAGTTGTATAATAGCTTGTGTAATAGCAACAGCAACAAACAGCATCATGTTAAACATTTTAAACCATTTTAAGCTATCAAGGGAAAAGGCTATGTAGATACTGCTCACTTTATCTGGTAGGTCACCTTATATTCAATCCTCAGCTGGCAACAGTCATGACCTGTGGGGCAAGAACAAGTATCAGACAACTTGTTACTGTAATTAGTTTCAATGGCAGTATGATATCCAAGGGGCCTCCACTGAGATATCTTAGATCCACCGGAGTTAGGACCAAATCAAGAATGGGACATGCACCAAATATGTCCTTGCTCCATGTCTTCTCCTCAGAATGGTTAAAACAGATTTTGTATCCTAGCTTAAAATCTTTCTATAAGCTTGACCGTCTTGAGGCTGAGGAACATAGGGCATATACAGTACATGGCACATGATTGTATGGCCTCTCCATTTCTTCATTCATTTTGATTTATGATTTCTCATCCTCTATCTCTTTCTCTTCCTGTCAGAGACGCATCCATTTTGCCCATGTCACATCATCACTCTCACTCAGAGTAATCAATCTGTCACTGAACTACCACTCTAGAGACAAATTAAGGGGCCCTCCTCTTAGCTCAGGCTCATGATTGGTCCTCATTACATTATCATTACCTTATCACACCCTCTGGTCCTTGGCGCTTAGTGAGTCCTATTGTCTCAGGCAGGAGGTGAGGGGAGGAGAGTAATGCCCACCCCCCCTTAAACCTTCCCTGCATCCTACAATCAACCCCTTCCTATTTTCTGCCAGCTTTCACCATCCTTCAAACCCTTTCTCCTGCTTGCATCGGCCTTCTCCCCCTCCTTCCTCTGACCCCATGAATAGGCCACTCTAGTATAGATTTATAAGGTCCATAAAAGTCAAGGTGGTTACTCTCAATGGTCTTTTAATTAGGCCTCTGTGTTGGACAGGCCAGGGGGCCGAGGCCTAGAGCATCCCTGTAGTTCTGTGGGGCCTGGATACTGTGCCATATATCCTAGCAGTACATTGTTAGGACCAAGGTTTGTCTGCCTCCCTTGTTTAAGGAGCTTTATTGGAGTTTTTTGGGGTTTTTTTGTAGAATTGGATCCATATTCTTACATTGCCCCCAAAACAAGATAGCATTAAAAAAAAATGTCCAGAGAAGACTTTCCAGAAAATGGGTGTGATTGTTGAGATAAGAGAAGAGATAATATGAAATGTCAATCAAATTCCTTGGCCATGACACAGTATTGTGTCAGGGAATTTCCCAGAGAACATTGTATCGTATCACTAGTCATGCATCAAATCAATCAAAACACAGATTAGTCATTGTAATACGCTAATACCTTCTCGTGAGGTGATTGGATGTCATTAATTTGTATATCACCTGAGATGCAGCTGTCATAAAGGTATGAGTGCATGTTGGCACTGTCTTCTCGTTTGCAAAAACATTAATTTAACTCTGTATACCTGCATGTAAGATCGCACACAGATCTACCGCTGAGCTCTGACTACAAGGTTCAACGTATACTGTGTTTGACCCGTTGGTCAACCACCTCGGTGGACTGCTGATTGACACGTGAGATAGTGATTGGATTCGAAGCCCAGTGTCTGAAGTGTGACAGCCCACATCGTCCCTGCTAATCACCTCATTTACTCAGGCTACAGGACTCCTCTGCCTGGGGCCACATAATAGACCATTCTCTCACAGCTTCTCCTCCTCAGTCTGTCTTCTTCTACACATCCATTGGGGTAGTTCTAGACCATCTGTCCTGCTGCATTCAACTCTTAACCCCTTCCATATTTTGAATCTGAATCTGGACTAATTTGTGATTTGCTGCTGATGAATGACAGCTGAATGACAGCTGATTGACAGCGCTGGCTTCTCACCATTTAGTTCAGGCCGCTACATGTCACCCCACCAAAGAATATAGAGTTATGCTGGTAACTAATTTCTTAACTGCTGATTGCCTCACACTTCTACCACCTCAAGAATGCGGAAAAGTATTTGTTTGCCAGCACACAGAGTACAAGTTTTGTCAATAAAGACATGCTCTCATATTGTTTTGTAATAATTAAATGTTTCTTAATTTGACCACTTTTAATGCATTCATTCCCAAGAACACACACACTCAGCACAATCACTAAGATTCTGTTGTTTCTGTGATAAGGTTACCATGGTAACTTCTGACAATTCAGAGAGTTCAAGCCACGGTTGATGAGCAGTTATTAGCCATGATGCCTGAAGCCAGCATTAACCCATGGCCCTGTCTGAGCAGGTAGAGGAGTGTTAGGTGTTTGACAAGATTAACACATACTCATAGACACATACACAAACATTTCTTACTCCCACACACATAAAGATATTGACATTCAAGAGGTGGCACAGCCACATACTTACTGAGAAACGTACACACGCACATAAGTGACAGACTCTTTCTCAATATGCATAAGTATGAGCACTTTGCCGTTCACTTATATTAGGCCAGCACAGGCTTCTGTCACTAGTTTAACAATGTAAGATGCTTTGAGGATGAAGCTCTGAAGAATGTAGATGGTATGCAGTTGCATTCTTCTTACCTTTGTTTGACCCTTTAAACTGACAGGCAATGTGCCTGTGGGGTACTGGGGTGCCAGAGGCAGGTCACAGTGTCAAATACAGTATAAGATGGGGATTTGTGTCAAATTAGTCTTCTGGTAGAGGCAATTTGGAGGTGTCTGTAGCACAGAGACCCTCACTCTGGATGTTCTGTACACATGTATAGGCTTTGATGTGAACTTTTGTACTCCTTGAAAATGTTGAGTTTTATGATAATGGTTTTTGGCAGTTTAAAATTATCATTGAAGAGAAATATAAATGGAATGATGGGAGTATGGGGCACATGATGTGATAAAGGTTCAGGGCCATGTTCAAATCTAAGATCTAGCAGTGCCTTCATGCTGGATCCAGTTTTTGACTTGTAAGTACTGTTCACTAAATATTAAAGAAGAATTACAACTAAGAAATTGTTGTAAATTAAGAAAAGCTTCTTTAATTGATATAAAGACAGGTGCCAAATTAAGGAAAACACAACATAAAGTTACTTAATAAGGAGTTGGGCCACCACGTGCTGCCAGAACAGCCAGTGCACCTTGGCATTGTTTCTCTGAACTCTACTGGAGGAATAAACACCATTCTTCCAAAATATGGTGTTTTGATGAGTGCTGTTGGTACAAATCTTCCATAGGTTTTCAGTTGGGTTGAGATCTGGTTACTGCGAAGGCCATAGCAAATGATTTGTATCATTTTCATACTTGTCAACCCATTCTTTGACACTTGTGCCCTGTGGATGGGGGCATTGTCATCCTTGAAGATACCACTGCCATCAGAATAGACATGTTTTATCATAGGATAAAAGTGATTACCCAGAACAACTTTGTAATGATTTTCAGTGACCCTTCCCTCTAAGTGTACAAGTGGATCCAAACCATCCCAACAAAATGCCCCCCACAGCATAACGGTGCTGCGGGTTCCCCTCACTGAAGGGGTCAAGCATTAAGACCTCTACAGGTTTTTCCTTTAATTTGTCATTGTCTGTAGTGCAATGTTGTATTTTTAAACCCTCACACAACCAACTGAGCACTCAAGCATCTTGAGTTGACTAATGACAGGAACACTCAACAAACTGTATGCATGATAATCTTCTTCATTGCCACCTTTCATCCTACATGATGTGAGCTTGACATTAGCCAACAGAGCATATTTTTAAACTGAGTTAAGGGAAAGCAAAGAGGGAGCAGAAAAGGCGATGAAGATGACGATGGCGCTGAAGAGAAGAAGAGTTAAGGAGAAGAGGAAGTCGAACTCAAGTCTGAGGGAGGTGTGTAGAGTAGGTTAATGTTTCTTGGCATGTCCTCAAAACGTCTTTAAGACAGCGCCTGTGTCTGCCCCCTGTTGAAGCCTGTGGGTGCCGAGGGAAGGGTGTTAATGGACCTACGTGAGGAACAGAGCGAAGGCTCTGTGAGGAGGGGGGAGGCATAAGCGGAGAGGAGCAGTTAAGTGATTCTCAGGTCAGGTCTAATTAAAATGAGGGCTTTTTCTCAGAGGCACCAAACCGTCTTATTGAGAGAGAAATAAAAAGAGAGGGAAAGAAAGAATTGTGGAATGCAGAATGAGTTAGACAGAGACTCAGTCCTCAGGGCTTGTTTGTGTATTTGTGTATATGTTTGCTTATATTCCATGCCTGGCCGTATATCTGCCTCCCCATGTCTCAAACAGTGCGTGGTACTAAAGATCAGAGAAAAGCTGATGTTGAAAAGAACTCATATGGAGAAAGAACTGAACTGGGTCATTCAATATTTACTTCCAATAGAGGATCACAATGATTATTCACAGCCTGAGAGTAAACTAAATACAAACAATGTCCTTACTGGATGTCCTGAACCTATTAGTAGGCTGCAAAAAATCCTACGGTTCTCTGTACATCTGCCTGTGTTTCCTCTGTCTGCCCTGGGAATCACAATCAGTTGGGAATGGACCTTTTGGAATAATATTTCCTGTGAATAATTTATACGTCCTCCCTTGTTGCACACCAGCCTCTGTTGCATTTTGGAATGAGGTGTTCTTATGGTTTGTGCATGTATTAGAAGAGAGAGAGCTCAGTGCAGGCCAGTCAGTGGCACGCGATCGGACGCCTCAGCCGAACAATATTCACAACATACATCAGATTTGAATCTATTATTTAACAGGGATTTTTATCTATTCTGCAAATGTGCATGTGTGTTTGAAAAGGCCCAGCTTGTATGGACTCTGTGCTGATTCTTGGGTGGGTGGGTGGGTGGTTGTGGAAATGTCTAAATCTGTGCATGTTTTTTGGGTTTGCTTGTGGTGGCATGATGTGACCTCCAAGTGATTCGGATTTGCTGCATAGACTTTTTAGTTCTGATCTTCCTTAAATCTGTTAATTGATAACATCCGATACTCTTTACCTGATGCCATATTTCACAAGTTGTATGGCTGAAAGTGTAAATATGGTCCACTACAGTAATTTGGGTCCGCAGAAATAAAATCAAAGTAGCAGGTGCATAGTATATGTGCTTGTCCTGACACGGTCAAGGTTTGCAAATCGCTATGGGCACTGACTAAAAACAGTCCAAAAGGAGTTTTTTATTGTCAAATGCCTACAGAGAAAAAGCAGTAGCAGTTGTGTTTGCTGTAGTTGAGTCAAAGCTTTGTAAGAGAATATCTGGGACTTGGCCAAATGTGCCGCCCTCTATCCTACATCAACACAATGCTGAAACATTGTTTCTTGCTAACGGACAGTATTAAAACCAAACAAAACAGGGCATATGTGCTGCTCCTGCCAGACTGAGTAAGAGTGTGGTCTGCCTGAACTCGTCCTGGAAGTGAAGCTGTTTCATCAGTGAGCAGTGAACCCTTAACATGGTCCATGCACCACTCAGCCCCCATCAGACTAGACCAGCCACACTGGACTCAGACCTGATTAAAGTAGCCATAGTTGTCTTCAGCTCCCATTAGGGAGAGGGAAGGAGAGACTGTAACTTGCATACCCCCCTACATCCATGGGGTCTTGTGGTACTATAGGGTATGTGTAAGTGTGTTCAGAGAAGGCTTCCATTAGCATAATGGTAGTGACTGCAGAACCATAGCCCCCCTGGTGCTTATAAACTGGGTCTTCACTGTATCCTTGGCTTCTGTTTCATTTTGTTGTTATTTTCTAGGCTTTAGAAAACACTTTTTAATTTTGCCTTAGGTCTGTGCACTTTTTGTGCAAGATGTAAAACACTGTTAAAACTGGTAAATGTGTTCACTGTAATTCCTCTGCAAAACATCTAATGTTTTCCTCACAAGCATAATTTATGCATCAGTAGTTTCCTTTGATTCTTGGTTGTGTAACACTAATATTTGGACTAGCATTTTAATAGAAACGGTTTAATAAACATGCACCAAAGTAAATGAATATATTTGTTGAGTATTTAATTTGAGACATGCGTATAATTATTCACGGTGCACTTGATAGGATATCTTAGAATTTGCAATCACATATATATTAAAAAATGTTGCATATCAGTATTTGAAAGGTCAAACACTCAGTGCTGAATAATCCAGATAGTCAGTGATCTAAACCGTTGTTTCCCAAATTGCGCATAAAAGCAATGTTGATATTATCATTCAGACTTGTGTAAATGGTGGCGAGAGGCACAGGTTTTCTTGTTTTGAATGAAACAGCCTGCTCGCTGCTGTTGGTCTACAGAGAAAGTTAAAATTGCCGTCCTGGGCACAAACAGTTCCATGGTCGGAGTGGTTCAAAGGTGGAATGTTGATCCGGAGTAGGAGCATCAAACTCAGCTTCAGTCCTAAAAATAACTTTCCCACACTCTCACCGTGCAGTGTCCTGGGGGGTCAGGAGGAGGAGTGTGTGTGTGTGTGTGTGTGTGTGTGTGTGTGTGTGTGTATGTATTTGTCTGTGTCGCTGCTCTGTATTTATGTAGTTATTCTGTTTAACTTGTCAAATGTGATTCTGTCCACACTAGAATTTCATATTGTTTTCTAAAGGTGTGTTTTCTGAAATGGTGAGGTCTCCTCTTCCTCTCTCTTCAATAGTTTGGCAGGCAATACAATTGTGCATTCTTCATTATTAGGTTATCATCATCATTGGAGTTAGATGGATTGACCAGTTTTTATAGATATGACCAGATGCCTTATTGACAAATCTTTCTTTTTCTGTTGTCAAAGGAGAAGTATAAACAGATTGTTGCTAACAGTACACTGCTGTTGCATTTTGACACTCAATCAATAACAGCAAACTCCTTTATGACTCACCGAATTTTGATCACAGAGAGATATTGTAGCGGCAGAAAGGGGGTTCCTTAACAATAGTTCAGTTCTTAGTCATGTCTGTGAAGGCTGAAAATCAAAACTAACACCTCAGAAGCTTGTTTTTCCTGTTATCTGTCTTTGCAAAGTTCACCCACATGAGGAAGTCCATCATTCTAGACTACTCATGACAAAATACATTATGTGATTTCTTCATTCATCAGTTTGCATCACAAAAAGCAGGCTTAGTGATTTGTGTTCTGTTTGACACTTAGCTTTTTTCTAAATGCCTTTTCTGCAAGCAATCCCCGAATGAGTCTTTGCTTGACGAAAACAAATTGGGTCTCTTGATCCCTTTTTTTTTCTCTTTATCTCCAAGCACACCATAAAAGCATTTGTTTCAGCTAATCACGGGAGCTACTTAACCCCTGCTACTGTGAATATGGTTGTATTTAAAAAGGATTCACCCAACAGTCAACACTGAGTTGTTTAAAGTGGTGTTGGCCATTGAGAGATGTTGGCTGGCAGCTGAATGTTGCAGTCCTCATGAATTTTATGAGGGCAAGTGTCCCTGTCCTTCAGAGTTCACAGGTGGCTATTGAAAGGCCTGGCTCGATGATGGAGGATAGTTAGGACACATATAGAGCCCTGAATAGACTTTAATTACGCTCTGTAGATGAGTCAGAGGGCCATTTGAAGGAGAAGTCTGCACTTCAAAAGGCAAGTTAAAGGGCAAGGTGATGGCACCTTATCGAAAAGTTTGCGCCCTGATCTTTTAGTTAGGGTCACATAAGTCAGTGTTTTGTGTTTATGTAGCAAAAAAAAAATTACTTTTTTTGTGCATTTGTGAAGTGTGTATGTGACTACCAAACACACATACGTGAAGGTGGGGGAGGCTTTGGGTGGGAGAATACTCCAGTGTGTGGCTTAACCAAACTATCCTTTTGTCCCTAACAATGATGAGTGATGATGAGTGACAGGGGTGTTAGGAGTGGGATCTGGGGAACAGAATGCGCCTAAGCACCCAAACTCAAACAAAAGGCAGCAAAAGGTCAAATCTGAGTCAAGCTTCTTATGTACTTGCATATAATATTTTATTAACTGTTGTTGAGCATCACTAAAATTCCTAAATACAATATCTTTTGATGCATTACAGTCTTGTTCATGATTTTTTTTAAATGTTTTTATAATAAGAATAAAAATGACTTCTGTCAGTTATTGGTAAGAAACGATTTTACTTCTGGTAGTCTGTCACACTGATCTTCTGATACACCTCCTGCCTTTTCTTTGCCCTCATTTCAAACTTTGATAAGAGCTGCCGCAAGACGCTCTCTGTTAGCATCCTTTCCTTCTATTAACCCACCCAAAATACACATCAGTATATCTCCTCTATCTGAAGCAAGAAGAAATCATGCACAGTTGTCCTTTTGTTACACAAAATCTATACATTCTGCTTAAACAGCCCAACTACACACACACATACAAGCGCGCACACACACACACATACAAGCGCGCACACACACACACACACACATACACACACACACACACACCTCCTCTCATCCCCCCACACACACATTATGCCCTACTGCTAGCTAGAGATGAGGAGGACTTGCGTGCAACTGTTTCCCAAGAGGCAATTGTAGACTGAGGGTTCTGAGGCCTGGGGATGGCTCTAGATGGCGGTTAGCGAGGAACCAGTTTTTTTTTTTTTTTTTTTTTGCCTGCGCTCCTCCTTCCCCTCCCCCTTTCTGAGTTCAGGCAGTGATCATAATGGGGGGTGACAGCTCACCTCTCCCTAGCGTGCCTACAGTCCTCGGAGCGTTAGACCCCCCCTCCCCGCATAACCCCACCACCACCCCCCAAGTCCCGGAAGGCCACAAAGGTTACTCCATATGTTAGTCTGAGGATTCTTATGAATCTTTTTTTTTTTTTTTTTTTCTCAGACAAGTATATTTACTGTCAACTCTATAAAGGGTTGTCTGAATCAAATCAAATCCTCATCAAATCCAGGGACATTTCTGTTTTGTCCCCTCATGATGAATGTATTTATTCTAGATGGAGTCTCTTTCATTGTTTTATTTATTTAATTTTTTGCTCTGTCATCCTCTGCCCTCTGTTCTTCTGTATGAGTTGCGACTCAGTGGTGTGAAAAGATCCAGGGCCTGGAGTTTCACATCTATTAAAGGCTTCATGTTTGGAGAGGGAAGTGATCTGATGGCCTGATGTTCTACGCTCACTTACACAGACTGTTTGTATGGGGACGTCATGTACGCTCGCTTCATCATCCCCTGTGAATGTGTGTGTGCGCGTGCATTAAGTATGTGTATTTGTGTGCCTTAGTTTAGCATGCATTTAATCCTGGCCATGTATCCTTACATGCCATTAAAATGTTGTAACAGTAGTTTTGTTTAAGTGTCCTGAGTATTCTTTTCAAAATCATTTTTAGTTTATTTTATTTGACAAAAAGTACAACAATAACACCTGAGCTTAACTGCTAAGTTGAAAAAGTTTGAGGGAATGAAGTACTGTTTGTTCAATTGACGGTGTGAAGGAAATATTCTATATCAAGGATTTTACTTACTGGGAGACTTCATTTACTCATCAGAAATAACCTGCTTACCTCAACAAGACAAAAGATGTCAATGAACATCCCTGCAGATAAATCTCAGGCACATCCACACACAACACTCTGACATTCAGCAGACATCGCTTGAGCTCTCGGCATCAACCAAAGTCTTGCAAGGAGATAGATGATGTAATGCACAAGATTATAATTAAATCAGGACTGTGAATTTCTTGCACCATGCAATCTTGGTGTGTGTGTGTCGGGGGGGGGGGGGGGGGGGGCATCTTTGAGTTGTTGTCAGAGTGTTTGTGCAAGTCTTGGATAACTCACTAGTGGAAATGTATAATGAGTAGTGAGGGTATTGAGAGGAGGGTTTGCGTGCTTAGATGGGCGAGGAATAGAGCACAAAAGCATGTGTAGTGGTGAATATTAGAGTAGGTAGAGTGTTAGCAAGGTCACTCTGTGTGCAGAAAGAAGTGCTTTTCCTTCTCAAACTCACTTGCCTTCTCCCTCTTTCTGTCTCCCTCTCACTTTGTTTTTTTATTTTATTTTTTTTTTATTTTTGCCAGACTCACCCTCCCTCTACTCCTCTTTTTTTAATCATAGTCAGCTTTTTCAGAGTGTTGCTCTGTCTACATTCAGGGCCTTTTTTCCAACTTAACAGCCTTCACATTCACCCTTTTCACCTCATTTGCTGCCAGACACAAAGTCAACTTGACATCCTATAAACTGGTGCCTGTTTTAAGATGTTGTAATCATTGTGAACATTCAAGCTAAATTCAATTGCTGAACCTCATTTGCCCCCGCCTTCCTCCACACAAAAAAAGAAAAAGAAAGATAGGTAATCTCATTTCGATGGTCGGACAGAAGTGCACAGGCACAGCAGCACTGCTGTGGGAATCAATTTGCAAGGTTAGAATATGCGCGATAAGTGCCAAAGGGGGTGTGTGCAGCTTCCCGGCATCCTTTCAAAACACCCTGCAGGCTAAAGTGGTATCCCAGCCACGCCCCACATATCACCCCATGTAATGTTTGGGGACCCATCCTGCATCTACTGGACATGCAACATTTTTTAGTCTTTTCTGTTTTTTTAACCACAGCACCCACCGATCTTTTCTCCATGTACAAGCACATCAACACTTCTGGCCTTAATGGCAGCCTACACATCAGAGAGGAGGCACTGGCCTGGTGTAATCTGACTTGTCTTAATTACAGGCAGTATCCAGTAATAGGCTGCTTCCATAGATATCAGCCATTAGAGCAGTGTCTCCGACAGGAGAGGCCTGATTGGCTACGAGGTAGGTGATAAAGAAGCCATGCCTCATTTACCTCCAATTTTTTTGTTCACACATCCCTGTATTAAAGTCAAGCGTGAAGATGGCAAAGGACTGTGTTAAACTGATTTATGTGCTCTCCTATGTGTTGGTAGCTAATCTGCTCCTGCTGATTGCATTGTCAGCAATCTGCTCTACAAGTAAATGATTTCACTGGATGGAAGTTGTTTCAGCAAAGTTTGAATGCTGAAGTTTTCATTAAATGCTCGCTATTCTTGAGTCGTTTAAATTGTTATGAATCTTGCATTCCTTTGTTGTGAGCTTATAGGATCCTGCCCAGGCCTTAGGCTTGCCTGTGTAGTTCAGCTCCAAAACCTCAAACCAGCAGCTCTACTCAGCTAATTAAACCAAACCACAACAAGTGTCCTTAAATAGACTTTACAAACTTGAACAAATAGTTCTTAATTCATTGAGCTTATTGTTCACTCGACAATCTGTACTTGACTTATTTTCTTCCTTGCCCACAAGTATGTACACGCCCTTTCACTGACTTATCACTGTCCTGTGTCCTTTAGGATGAGCTTTGATACTGGGATGTACACTGAAATGATGACCAGAAGGATATTGATGATACATTCACAATCGTCCCATCTCACTCATTCACTTTACCTTTGTTAGTACCAGAGCAGCATGTGACCTGATGGCATGATGTTTGAGTAATTCCACAGATCGCTTCACCATCCATTTCAAATGCCATAAAACAAAGTGAAACCATTAAAGATAATATACCCATTATTAGTATGGAAATTAGAAATGGAATGCCATAGAGTACTGAAAGCTTGTCATTTGAGTGACAGTTAAAGACACTCCTGGTTCAGTGCACTGTATTTAAGATATGTTTGATGTTTTTCAAACTCCATATTTGGCACATTATCCTTGGGTGGCAGCTCACACCTTGTTGGTATTTAAGACAGATTTCAACGAATATTACTGGATTGTGGTGGCAGTTGCATTTAAGGGTGCAGCTCACTCATAACAGGGAGGTGTCGTCTACTGACAGATCACTGTCTGGATGAGAGAGCACAGCAGCATCCCACCTCATTACCGTAGCAACACACTAACCGAGGGACCGACACACTGCTCGCTGTGATTAAGATGTAAATTTCCTCTAATTGGAATGTAAATTCATACATTTATATGAAGACGTCAGCTGTCAGATTGCAATATTGTGTCCTTTTTTCTCCCTCTCCCCTGTTCCCTTGGCAGGGACTAGGTGCCTGTAATCTGTATCATACTCCCGCAGCCCATCCTGGGATTTGCCGTTTGTTTAATGGCAGGCCCATTGTCTTTCATCCAGCCCGTCATTGTAATGCTTCCCATTCATGTTTCTGTGTTTTGTTGCAGTCTGATTTGCTCTCGCTACCTGTGTTTGTTTCCCCATGCATGGCTGAGCCGCCAGGGCTTTGGGGACGGGGAGGGACTTTGAGACGGGACTGAGGTCATTGGGTGGCCGTATTTTGTGTGTGCATCGATTACTTCTGCTGAATGTTCCTCAATGCAAATAAGTCTGCCACTTTGAGAGGAAGCACATGTATCTGAAGTAATTAATTTTACCCTTGAATGCCAGCTGTGGTGTTGGTGTGACGTGTTCCAAATTGAGCTTTCTCACCAAAAAGGTGTTAATTTAGGGATTTGGCAGATGAAGTAAGTGTGTTTGCCAATGGAAAAGGCCCATATAAAAGGGATGTGTCGTTTTTGTCCCTGCTAATTCTGAGGTTGTGTCATCATGTGGGATTGTGTGATTACATTGCGATACGGGACATTGAGACTGTCACTTTTAAATCAACACCATACAAAATACTTAGTGTTAATGTTTCTTAAACAGGGATGAATTTTATTGTTCCTGGGTCTCATCAGTGTCATCTTTAAGATCTGATGATAGAATACTTACACAAGTATTTCACAACTACCTTTCAAATGTCCTTTTGTGTGCATGTTTTCAGATAAAAAGCTAAATAAAAAATCAGATAAAAAGTTTTGCAAACTAGGTGGGAATAAACAAAAAAATGTAAGACATTGAACAATTTTGGACATTTCTACTACTAATTGGGAGAAAAAATAGAAGGTAATGAAACAAATAATGCAAATATTGTTAAACTATTTGGAGTTTATTATATTTAGGATGTAATAGGCTTACAGTTCAAACGCTTAATTAGACTTTAGGAAGGATACTAATCCTACCTTTACACAACAACTTTTACAGATACCTGTTTGAACATGTCATGCTACTGAACTGATGAGTAAACGAACAATAACAAAATGTACCATCGTGCTCATACAGGAATAAACAAAGTCATGTGAGGGAGAATATTTTGGTAATTATTTTGTGGGGCCGCCCTCCATCTTTCCTTATTGGCAGCACTGTTGTTATTTACATTACACCACTTATGTAAAATCATGATTAACCTTGCACTGAAATGATTTTTTTAGATCACATGTATAGCAAAACTTGTGATGTAAATGTTCAGATGGGAATCACAGTGCTGCAAGCAATACAAATATGTATCAGATTTACTGAGCATTCAGGTTGAAAACAGCACTGTTTAAAGAAAATGGAAGGGGCTGAGTTGGTGATGCTTCAAGTAAAGAGGAGACAGTGAAAGTTATTTCATCAAGTTAGTTTGCAGAGCATACTGTACAGTAAACAAAATATTCACACAATATTAAACAGCAGCGACATTATTATCACATTTCTTAAGAACTGTAGACTCACAAACCACTAAACACACGGTTGTGAGTTTGTAAAGTCATTTTCATTTGTTGTGTAAAAAACAACTGGATGGCGTGCCAGATCCTTCCCACTGCAAAAGCAGGAAGATTTCTTTTTGTTTGTATGTTTGTGGACTGCAAAGCTCATCAGGCATCTTTGGGTGTGTCCTCGAGGATCCTGCATATCTCCTGTACATTCCTCTTAGGCACAGGTAGTGTGTGAAATCTCACAGGTCACGCAAACCTTTCCGTACAAGAGGCTCAGATGCTGGAGTTCGTTGTTGGCATGTTTCCCAGGGCATTTCCTCTGTTTTTCACACGCTCTCTGGGAAAGCGTTTGTGCTGATATATTGAAATGTGTGTTCATCTGTATGTATGTGTGTGGGTGTGCCTTACAGACCTTAATCAAATAAAAACATAAACCTTAAAGACAATGTGATGTGTTCACAGTATATCAGTGTGCTTGAAGGGTGCTGTAAGATTTGACAACAGCATGTGTAGGTGTTATAAGGAGCAGGAAATTAAAATCATTGGAGCTCCCAGGAGAAACCTCCAGGCCGCGTCAAGCAGGGAAGAAGCAGAGAGAGGGACCCTTTCACATTTTTATGAGGGCTGCAGGGCTCACTAGCTCAACCTGTATAAAAGACACAGCAGTTATTGAAAGGCCACATGGTTTTCACAAATGAATCAATGTTTGTGACAGAGCTTAGAATTCCCATGAAGTCTGATTTCAGCTAAGGGGTTGAGCTGTACACTAGGAATCCTGACTATGTTGCCACAGCATGTCGACACTACTCCACCCACCTGTGGCACCAAAACTACTCGGCATGCCCTTCCTCAATTAGTCCTCCGTCAGTAAGGAATCTTAATAAACCTGCTCTTTTCACTTCCATTCCATCCATCACCTCCTGTTTATTACACAGAATCAACGGCGTGGAAAACTGACACGTTCCCAGCCGTTGTTTCTGATAACCAGGAATCTGCCTCTGGTCAGGTGAACTGGCCGCCTCTCATCATGTGGGTTATTTTCAAGTTCGGGATGTGTTTATAGCCTTTCAGGGATTACATGCTGATACCCCCCCCCCTCCCCCTTATACATATGCTTATACAGATCCACCCATCACCTGACTATTGAGGTGTTAGCGGAGGAAGTGAATCATTCTCCTGTTTTGCCTTTGGGTGCTATAAAAGTTTATTTAAGTTTATTTATTGTACAAGTTGCTTCCTCATTGAGATTTAAAAATGCATAATTAATGACTTTCAGCATTTTAATCTTTGTAAAATATTATCAGTGATGATGATGAATGTCATTCACTAACCAGGCTTGGCTCACAATGATCCAGACTTAACTCTCTCTTCCTCTGTAGGACTATAGACACGGCACAGACACATGGGTGGTAAAAAAAAAAGGAACTGGGGCAGAGGGAGAGACAGTCAGAGAAAGAGAGAGAGAGACCATTTTGTCCCCCAGGTATGACAGAGTCACTCATGCAGAAAGATCCCACATGGAGGGAGGTGGGAGCAAGGGGGGGATGAAGGAACTCTTGGCTTCCTCTCCTCGCTTATACCCCCCTTCCCTGAAAACACATCTGTCTTCTTTTCTCTGCCACACACCTTTTCTACATCCTTTGCTCACCTTCTCACTCCTGTAACAGAAACTTTGAACTTTTGACTGCTGAAACACTTTTCTCATATTTGTGGGAACTCTATTTCTTCGGAGTGTTTCTTGTCAAATTTTATGCCACCTGCCATATTTAGTCAAACTTTTGAGGGATCGAGCTCTTTGGCCATGAGTGCTAGTTCGTTCTCTTTTTAGCCAGTGTTCTTTGGCCTTCGGACACACTGCTGTTACCGTTACCAAAAGCGGTTTGTCTTACATGCAAATATGTGTCGGCTCAACAACGATCACCATTTTAGTCCGAGGCAGAGCTATCTCATGGCTGCATGCATTAAAACAATTAAATGTTTCCCCTCCCCCGCCACAACTATCATTTGCGGATGTGTTGGGTGAAATTTAGCAAGAAATTATCATTTTCTGAATCACTTCACTCTGCTTGCTCAGTGTTTGTTTCATTCTTTCTCTTTCTCCGTTTTGTCTTTGAGCTCTTTAAAAGACTTGGAGCCCCCTGCATGTTCTTCTTTTTGCTTCCTTTCTCCGTACTTTTTTTTCATCATTATCCAACAGCACTTTTCTGTGCGTGCAAATGCTTTCTGAACAGCGTCCTTTCTTCCCTTTCAGGCTGGATGTCATTGTTGCTGCCTGTGGGCTGGGTGTATTTATTTAGGGGTAATTGGTGTGTGGATGAGTGAGGTAATGAGGTGCATCCACACTTGGCTGCTCCCCTCCCTGAGAGCCTGAGACAGACGTAGCCTAGCTGGGCTTCGGCTTGAGCTGTACCACACCGCTGTCTCCTCCACACAAGCCAGAATGGCTCTTTCATACCCAGGTGGACAAACACAATCGCTGGGGCTGATACCTCAATGAGGCGTCTGCAGTTTGAAGTGGTGTGTGTGTACATGTGCATGTGTCCATGAGCTTGCATGTGTGTTCATGTGGGTGGAGAGGGGAAAAAAACATTGCTTGGTTGTTTGCCTGTGTCTGTCTTGAGTCCTTGTTTGTCTTGCGGCTTGTGTTTGTATAAGTGATTTTCCCTGTGTGTTTGCAAGTGCATGTATATCAGGCTGAGTGGGTGTTCAATGGAGCTCAAGGAGGACCTTTGGCTCTCATAGCCCCCTGCCAATCTCAAACTGCCCCTAATGTCCTGCAGAGTTACCTAATGATTTCGCTTACACCTCCCTTATCTGTCTGGCCCGTGTGGCAGCAACCGTCTGACGCTTCAGCCTTTACATGCCATTTGCTGCCTCATATCCTGTGAAATTCAATTGCACAGCACCAACTGTAGCCAGAGTAGGGGGAGCTCCCTTTCTCTCTCTCTCTCTCTCCCTCTCTCTCTCTCTCTCTCTCTCTCTCTCTCTCTCGCTCTCTCTCGCTCTCTCTCGCTCTCTCTCGCTCTCTCTCTCTGTCTGTCTGTCTCACTCTCTCTCTCGCTCTCTCCGTTGTACTCTCTCCCTCTGTCCATATTTGTAAATACCAACGTAAACAGTTTCACCATCACACTTTTTTTCACATTATCTCAGAGCAACCTTGAGTTTTAGTGTTTTAACACTCTAAAGTGACACTTCACTTGGCCACTGTGTGGCACATTTTGAATGAACCATAGAAGTTTTAAACCAGAACGCTTGGATGTTTGAGGCCGCCCACAGGTGTTCGGTGGATAATATTATGCATAGATTGTTTTGTTGTTATCAGGGTAATTGGTGTAGACCTGCCAGCCTTTGATAGACACACAATTACTGTATGTGATGCATAAGTGGACTCATTTTAGGGCAGGATTTTGAGTTGCTAATGGTGCATTATTCAGCTTTTGGTCTGTCCCCAAAAGTGCTGGGCCAAATCAAACACGCCGCTCCAGGGTAATTGAGGCCCACTCCGCACCCCCTGCAGTGAGCAAGGCAGAACTGTAATCCCCTGACAACTCTGACTTGGCCCCAATCTGGCAGGCCGCCCATTTCCCAGCAAAACGCCTAACTCTGCATCGGGAAGAATGAAGAAGCTGATAGTCACATTTGGAACGCTTTCCAATTTTGTCATTCTTTTCAGCTCCCAAGCCTTCTGTAGCCATCTCTGAACTTCTCCTTACTTTTTATTTTAAACTATAGTTCACAGAACATAATTGGACAGTAATTACACGCCATCAAATTAATGCTTACTCATTAGTCTCTTCAAGGTTTTGTGGTTTTATGATCAAAGGTTTTTGACAAATACATCTAATCACTGAAAAAGTTTCTCTTGTCTTTTAAAACAGTTGTACCTTAAAAGTTTTCCTGAAGCTACACCACAAAATCAAAGGCTACTATAGTTAAAGAGATTTTCAGCTACATTTTGAAATGAATTTTGGACTTAAATCCAACCATTCTGTTAATTTTGTCAGATGTAGTTCTATGAAGTACAAAAAAAAAAAAAAAAGATTCTTATTTTTCTTTTGATTGATTACTTCACCAATCAACCTCCGTGTTACCTGCAGATGCACTCTGTTCTGGCATATAGCTCCTCACTCCTGCTCCAGTCGGCTCGGGGTTGCCCTTCATTCCAAAGTGTTGGAGCAGTGGTGGTGAAAGATTTTTCATAACAGGTTCTGTTTTGTGTAATTTTGCAAGGCAATAGAATTTTGCCAAAAACAATAATGAAAATAATGTATTTAATGTTCCATGCTTGCACCCTCAGGGAAAATTGAAGTATTAAATAAATCTATTATAGGACATGGACTGTGATATTTCACAAAAGTCTTTATCGGACATTTAATATTAAATATTACATTTTATAATAGCCCTTGTGATGGAAATTCAACATTCTTAATTGTTTTTTAACAAATCTTTAATGGAGAAATTAAAGATCCTTTCTTAATTATGTTGTAAATTCATTGCTACAATCATTGTGATTTTTTTTTGTATCATAATTTATGTTTCTGACCGTTGTTTTAAAACCCAAACAATGTCTGCCGTGCCACCTCTTATAGGGGTCATTTGCAGAGAGGGTATCACATGCATTTAACACTGTCTCTCTGATTTTTAACTTTAGCATGCATTCTCCCCAGGCCCTGGCTCACTGTTTTAATGGCTTTAGTAATGCGTCACAATTAACACTCAGCCTGCGCTCTAGGTTAGGTAATGGCTGGTGTGTTTCAGGCTAAATTAGAAAACACAAAACAAAAATCTCCATCACCCATGGTGCTTCTAGGACCTAGGGGTAATGGGGAAAATGGAAGGTGGTGAATTTTTTGACAGGGCAGCCGAGGTGATGTCTCATTCCCTCTGACATCTTGAACACCCTAAAGGTGGCTTTGCCAACAGTCTACCCAGGAAGCACCTCACCTAGCTGTGGCTAAATTTACACAACCACCTGCCCACAGGGGAGTGTACTGGAGATGAGAGCAGAGGTGGGGTGGGGGTGGAGGGCAAACAGGATGAGGGAGAAGGCGGGGGCAGGAGGCTGAAGTGTGTCTGTGGTTAAATTCATATTATTTTTAAGTAACTTTTTCTAATATTCATTGAGATTTTAGATTTTCATCCAAAAAGTTTAGCTGTGTCAACATTTATATTAACTATTTTGTCCCTCTTGTTCCTCTGTACTGCTGTAAATTTGCATCAAAGAGGAAACGGTGAATAGGTCTGATTTGGGTTAAGAGTTCAGTAGAGTAGTGTAACGAAGCATTCAGCCTCCAACTATGACCAGTACAAGTCCACCGAGAGCACATCAGCTTTCCTCTTATACCATTCCACTGTGTAACTGTGAAAGTATGTGTCACAAATGTGCACCAGAAGTTCCTGTGTGTCTCATCTTACTTAACAGTTCCCCTAGCAACTTCCCACATACTATGCTGGAACAGGTTTTTAAGTTTAGGGCCTTGACTGGGTAAATACTGAACCAGTTGCTTCAGTAAATATTTTTTAATGGCACATGCACCTGTGTAAAGTCTATTGGGTACACCTAGCCAAACTAAGGCAGTCTAATACTACTTTATGTTCATTTTGAAGGCTATAGTTTTGGAGGCTGCAGTTTATGATGCTGTTGAATTGCATTCATTGAACAGAAGTTATATATAGTTATATTTACACTTGTTTGTTTGTTTATTAGGATCCCCATTAGCAATTGCGCTGGGCAATAGCTACTCTTCCTGGGGTACAAACATGTATGAGAAAGTATGTTCAAACTTTATATTCAGAAGTATGTTCAAACTTCTGAGTGTATATTGCCAATTATTTTGATATTGCCACATCAAATGTTGCCCTTCAAAACTATACATCCACGCTTTTTATAAATGTTCTCAATGGCTGCATATATTGAAGCTCTCAAGATAGACAGTCAAATAGAATAGTAACAATTCTAGATGCTCCCGAGTGGCAGAGTTCAGGCGTTGTGCCTGTGGGCTGATGTGGAGTGAATGGCCTTAGAGGCTCTAGGCTGGTCTATGTGTGGCCTGGCTGGTCCAAGTCAGCAGTAATGACTGGCTTTGGCCAGCATGCCTGTTAATGTGAATGGGGTTACTCTGGGCAACACCTTTTCAGCTGGGTCCTATGAAGTCCCCAGTATGGTGGTCTTTGTCCGCACAAGGGCTGTCCTCTCAGCAAAAAGGGCTCCTTTTTTGTGAGGACTATCAACTGGTGATGGATTATACCCACCCCCCTTTATTCATCCGGGCAGACAAACAGACACAGATGCATGCAAACATACATACACTCTCACGCATGTGGGCATCCACAAAGACACCACAAGTGTTACAAGCACATCAGTACATTATCTTATAGACTGGGTCATACAGTAGATAGTCAAGATGCATGCATGTAGATGAACGCACCTTTCTTACATTGTCATAACATCGAGTGCTTTTACCTTTAATTTACTGTCCCCTTTACACAACTTAGACATAATGGGGAATTTTCTTTCTATTTTAAATCACAGAGAAAGTGTAGCATTTCTTGTCATTGTTAATGCTCGCTTCTAGTTTCTGTCTACTCTCTTCATACAGTAGTAAATGATCCTGCACAGGCAAGTCCCAGTGAAAAGCAATGACCGGAGTGCAGTGGCACAAATGTATCTGTGTTCTAATATCGGTTTAATGTTCTATATGTAAGAATCAGACATTCCTTCTCATTAGTGACTGTTAAGTGATCTGCTGTCAGCATCCTGTTGCTTACGCTTGCATGCATGCTGTCATGTTTTTCCTCCCTCACACTTCTCATAATAATATAAAAGATCTTTAACATTGTTCTGCTTCAGCAAAGTATCTCTCACTCCCAGTCAGTCAGCCCCTGATCTGCTTACGATAAAGCACAAGGGAAGATCATGGTTTACATTAAAATGTTTACTTGAAATGTGGTTGCTACTTCCTTACATTTAGGCATCCTTCATCATAATGGCAACAGTAAACACCACCTCATGATTTGTACAAAAAAAAGCCCAGACTCACAGTTGGAAATGGGAAGCAAAACGGTAAGAAAATAGCAGTCTCCTGCAGTTATGTTCAGTTTTACCACTTTTTGCCATCAAAATAACTATCTAACCAGTCATCCTGCCTCCTCCTAATGAGAAAGAAGTCATCTGAACTATGTCACTTCTCCAGGTCATCATCACTACTTTGTCTCTCAAATCTTGTTTTTGATGACTGAATTTACAAGCTATTGGGTTTCTTTCTTTGAAAGGACATGCTCTAATTCTTACACATAAAACCTTAAACTGATCAAATGTTTGGCTTCTCCAGGTGTCATCGAGCAGGGAATAAAGCAGACAGCTATGTCTTCCATTTGGTTCCATACAATGCAATAAAAAACTAGGTGCAGGAGTGTTACTAGTAAATAAGTGGCTGGAGATGAGATTTAGTCTTGTCTCTATTATTAGTCTTTATTATCATCATGGAATATAATTAAAACAGTGGATAATATTTTGTCATAATGTTTTGGCTCTCTTACTTTTTCCAGTTCTGATGTGTTCCATTCAGTTCTGCTCTTCTGCTTGCACAACAACAGACCATTCGTCTGTGAGAATGATCACCCCCACCCCTCCCAAGGGGTCAGCCACTTACCAGGGATGACACAGTAACCTCCAAACGACCTTTCACTTTGCCAAATGTTATGCCTGTAAACTGTGTGAACTCATCACAGTGCACAAGACAAGAGAGAAGTAGGGTTTCCTGTCAGAGGGATGACTGTGTTTTGGAAAGCTTAGTTGCACTAGCTTGCTTTGTGCGCTTGTGTTGTACCCCTGTGTGACACATGCATAGGCAAGTGGCACTGTGTGTCTGTCTGGCTGTTTTTGTACATGGGTGTGTGCACTTGTAGACTGAGTGCAACACAGAAAAAAACATGAATAATACATGATAAAATAATCCTGGTAATGCTTTTGTTTTTTGGTGACTGATGTAAAAGAGACAGTTAGTTGCAGAGATCGCAGAGGATGAGTTTGACATTGTAGGAAATACGTATACGCTTATTGTTTTTGTTGTTACCATGAGTCACTTCAGGAAGGCATTGTGCACATAAATTCACATTAAACCACAACTTCTCATTTTTATACTTCAGTTTTTGTATCAGACAGAATGTAATATCTTGATTAATGAATTTTAGATGTGCTTCTAAGTGGATGTTGTGACCTGGTGCATTACTTCCACCTGTTTCCAGTCTTTATGCTAAGCTAAAATAAGTTTCTTGGGTATACGTGATAGTGTTATCAATCTTCTCATCTAAATATTGGTAGGAAAGTGATTAAGCATATTTCCGTATCCAAAAGGTCAAACTATTCCTTTAAGCCATTATCTGACATTGTAGTAGTATTTACAGCATTTATAATTTGTTTGATTTCTCATACTGTTCTGCATTGTGGTATGATCATTTTGTTAAAATGTAAAACCTCCAAAGCTACCAAAAATCTTTATTATAATGAAGAAATTTGATACTTTGCCAATAGACCATTACATTTTGTGTTAAACTATATCCTTCACTTCAAGTTGTTGTTTAGCTGAGTGCTGTTTTTTGAAATGAGAGATTTTTTCAAAGTGTGATTATTATAGCAGGGCATCTATATAGCACTAGAAAACCTGCTCCAACCAAATGTGTCAGTGATATTTTAACCTGAGGACGTTTATATCATAGTCATGGTTTGAGGGGTAAAATGTGTGTTTGAGGGGTGGACGATACAAGAGGTCCCCCAGATATGCTGTCATAACCCATGCAGCCACACTCTTTGCTATGGGCCTATCAGTAGTGAAAGCAGCACTTAGACATGTTTGTACTCTACGCCCTCTATCCCTCTCCCTTTCTCCCCAGGCACCATGTCACTCCAGGGGTGCACCAGCACTGCCTGGCTGTGCCCAAGTCCATAACACCAACTAAACCCCCCTTACTACCCACTACTACTAGGGTCAATGTGCCCTCGCCCCCTCACCCTGTAACGCCCACGGTCCATACCAACACTGCCCTCCAAAGAGAAACAAAACCGAACTGAAAAGAGACAAAATGGCCCCACGCTGCTTCCCCTGTCAAAGCTCTTGACAGGCCTGAGCAAAGGCCCCCAGAGGAGGGCTCAGTTGAAGATGATGACGACAGAGATAACAAGTCAAGTTGGTGTGTTACGGCGCAGTTACACTTTGGCCCTTGTTTGTCCATTTGGTTATTCAGAGGCATCGCAGAGCAAACTGATTCCCATGCATGTCATGTTTAGTAACATGACAGATACTATCAAATGCTGTTTTACATCAGCCCATGGAGCGTGAAGGGTAAGTGAGGAGCTAGCTATTCAAGAGAGCAGGAATAAGCATTCCATTAGGTATTAAAAAACCTTGAAATATTGTCAGCTAGTCAATTTCCTGTTTGGACATGCTCACTTTTTAATGAAATTCAGTCAGTTATTAGTCCCTTCCCATTATTTCAGTGTTTGGGAATAATTACACTCAAAATGCTTACTCATCCTTCTGCCTGCCTGCTGCCTACTCTGTCAGATGCATTAGCTATGAAGCAGAAGAGGTGATGTGCCTCTGTCTGCATCTGTCTATTTGTCAGTCCGTCTGACTGTCTGTATGTCTGCCTCTCAGATTATCTTGGATCAGGCAGCAGGTGACATGGCAAGCAGGTGACCATCACCCAATTACCAAAAAGAAACCCGAGACTTAGTTCTCTCTTTCACTCTTTTTATGCCACTCTTTCACTCACACAACACTCAAATATACACTATTTTCAAACAGAATGCATGACATCAAGGCCATGTAAAAGCTGCAGATGTACATGAGGGATGCACCCATCCTTACATTTTATATCTAAAATGTATTTTGTGTAAATTCCTTGATTTTCAACATCACAAATTAACAAAACTGAGGGCTGCAAGGAGCAGGCCCAAAATACTAATATTTGACAATTAAACCCATCACAAGTGAGAAATAATGGGGAATATAAATTAAATAGCAGAAAGGATTTTCAACTTTAGAAATGGCAAACTCTGTGGGATGAAAACTTCCCCAGTCAACGGGTTATTCTTAGGGCAAGGCCAGGGATCGTGTTGCACTCTTTGTTACCACCAAAGAAGAGGAAGGTAGAGCTTCTTCTCAGCTTTTGTTTGGTGCAGGTAGGCTAGAATTACCAAAGTGATGGGATTTATGCTGGGTTGTTTCTGCATTTTTTTCTTTTCCTTTTATTTTTTTGGCTTGGTAGCAGAAGTGTTCTCTGAAATTGCCAGTGTAAATGTGATGATGGTTTGCTTGTCAAATAGAAAAGCACACCACCTTATTATTTGGGTTTGGTGTGCTGAAGTTAATACTAGTTCCTATAGATTCAGCAAATGATTTCCCACACAATGCAGTGTAATTTTATCGATGTGGGGGGATTATGGCACTGGGAGGTGATTTAGCTTGGTTTAGCGACTGGATAGACCAGCAACTCTGGGAAATTTCTACCAATTTCAGCTGTGAAGCGTTCTACTACCATTTTGACCCTCGGCCGGTTGTAGAAATGGGACTGGAAATGGAGGACATTGACCTGGTGTCATGGACAGACATACACATTAGTTTACAGTGGCTGCACTGCAGCTGTGCTGCTCAGGGAAATAGAATTGGCAAAAGATATCACCTCTAATGTGACCACTGTCCATGAATACTGGACTTGTGGTATATAAATCCACTCAAACTATGTTTAAAAAAATCTTATTGTGCTCTTCTGCATCAATAGAAAAATTGAAATTTGTTATTCGTGCATGACAGCATATAGCCAGATTGCTAAATTGTCATTCTCCTGTGATTGCAATGACTTCAGATTAGTGATTCAATGTTGAGTTTCTCTCATTTCACTGACTTAATAGAGCTTATAATATGCTGACCAAATTACAACAATGATTATGTTAAGTCAGTGTTTATGGTAAATATCGTGTCACTTCCATGAGCATGTTCCAACATCAGCTAATCTGATTTGAACAGCCAGACCAGTCGTCATGTGTTCCAACAAGGTGTTGGGTTTCCCATAGTTCTAAGCTGTACAGTGACACGGCCATTTGAAAGTGTGGCTAAAACTCTATGGAAGAAATGACTCGTTAAATTAGCACCTAATACTCCAGTCATTAGCAAGCCGTTACCACCAGTGGAATGCCTTTGATGGTGCTGCTTTGTGTGAGCGGGTCCGTTTTAAGCTCCAGTTGGAAACATTTGCTCATTTAAATCTTGTAATATTATGCACTTACATTACACTGGAATACTCATAACCAAAGCCTAAAAGAAATATTAAAAACAGTGATTTGGTGCCTTTTCTGACCCATGAAACACTGGTGTGATCTCCATGAACAACTGCTGCTGTATGTGGAGATTGTGAACAACTAGCAGCATGAAACACTGTATTCCTTAAGAACCGGGTCTTTGGGGTGTTTGGTAAGCTGAGGGGAATTGTCCATTGTGGGGTGATATTAGTAACCCTCTTAGGCAAAGCTAGTCTGTGGGCCGGCCCTGAGGGCTCATTTCAAGTGCTTAGCGCTCGTTTGGAGCTTTGTCACCCCTCACCCTGTTGCCAGCATGGCCCCAGCCCCTCTGGCTGTGGAGCGGAGCAGAACCACAGACCTTTACCCCTGCCCACCACCAGGGAGGGAACACTGACATCACAGTTCCAACACACATACACATATACTCGCACTAACATTGTGGCACACATCTATTTTCACAACCCCCCCACCCCCACCAATGCACCACAGCCAATGGTCTATTTTCCCGCCGTCCACTCCCATCTAACACCCCTCCCACCCCTTCTTATTTTTTTCCCCTCTTTCTCCACCCTCGTGAAGGTTGCCAAGCAGCAAAGAAAGACTTCTCACACACATACACCCCACTATGCCTCTGAGGGTTTTCCGGATGTCCTTGTTTACATCATGGAGTGTGCAAGTCGTCGGGAAGCAGACTTTGAGCCTCCCTGACTATGTCTGTCTAAGTCCTAGGCTGACCTCCATTCATTTGGTGTCAATGCAAATGTTCATGGAAGCTCTGCAGTTGGTCCATCACTGCTACATTAAGTGCACTGCTCTGACATCATAATGGTGTGTAAATTTCAAAATCATGGTGAACATATTTCTCTTGAATGGTCATCACGCAGATTTCCATAGAACTTTGTTTACTTAAAGTTGGATTGAGAATAAAGGAAGCTGTTAATGGCCCAGATAACAAATAACTGGTATCAGCTCTAATATTGGCTGTCACTGATGTCCGGGATGGTTGCTGACTGTTACCAGGCTGTCTTTCCTCTCCGTGTGTCAAACCGATCGATTGGTTTTGCCTGCTCCTCCCTCCAACTTTGATGTAACCATTGATTGTTCTCATCTGCCCCTGAACTCAAAGGTTAGAGGAGCTGAGCTGCACTTCTGGATTGCTTTGACCTTCGCTCTGCACATGCTCAGTGGGCTCATAGAGCCCAGAGCCAAACAGATACAGTGTAGCCAGGCCTGTGGGTGCGTGACAGCTAGACAACGGTGTGATGTCTTTTTTTTTTACTCACCCACTGAGGATGATGTATATGTGATTGATTTTTCTCCAACCCCTCTCTCTACCGTGTTTCCGCTGCAGTGCACTAAGCAGGACTGAGTCCAGGCTTGATCAATGCATTGTTTTTCTTTTTCAATCACACTCGAGTGAGCTGAAGACACGAAAGGTTACACAGGTGAGGTTTGGCAGGGGTGGAGGCAGAGCTTCTGGAAGCCCCCTTAAGGCCAACATAAGAGTTTGCATCGATGTGTGTGTGTGGGAGAGAGAAGGAGTCACATATAGAGAGAAGTTTAGCAAATTTATTGTGTTTCAAACAACTTCCTAATTCTTTATGTGGTGCCACATGGCTTAGTTTATTCTCATTATGTATCTTATGTCTGTTCTCCTAGTGGGAATCTTCCTTCCATGCCCCTATAAGTCCTGTGTAACCTTACCTTAACCATTCTACATTAAATTATAGGTCCTTCACAGTGTCTCAGTAGTCACCTGCCCCAGATAATCTGCTGGGCTGCATAAAGACTGCTCCTCTTGTTTCCTCTACTTGCCTGACAAACAGTCCTCTGACACACACACAAAGGAAATGTGCTCAACGAAAAGGAGACCTCTCCAGCATAACGCGCCTCTAACCTGGTAGCCACAGTAGCACAAGGCTTCATATCAGACATGAACATCAGCGATGTGAAAACATTCTTCAGTTTAGACTCAGGTGTTTCAGGGCTCTAAATCCCTGCAAAAACAGTATAGTGCAAAGGGAGGAAGTAGTCTACTCTAGAGGGATAAAGAGTATTGCGTAGCTCTGAATTATCTCTTAGTAATGACGCTGTTAAACCCTGTACCCAAACACCTACTCATTAAGAAAAAGATAAGTATCTGTGGGAGTGGAAGGGCTCTCCTAAAGCTGCATGTCTGGAGGGGGTAAGGATGTGGTGGGCAGGGGCGGTTTAGAGGGCTGGGGTGGGGTGGGAGTGCAGGCCAGTGGGTTTCAGATGTCATGGCCGATTCTTTCAGGGGCAAATTACAGGGTTTAACTTCTCTTGTGCCCAGGATGCCTTTATTCTGATTTAACTTCCTCGATAGACGCTCCAGCATCGCGCTACTCAACACCATTGTAGGGCACACACTTGACTCTGGACATACTTCACCTCCTCTCACACTCTCAGCACCTCTTCAAGATTTTGTTCATGGAGTGCCATTGGCAGCCTTTCTTGCAGCTTCTGAAGGGAGCAGTGTAGCCCCTCTTAAGCTTTATAGTAGTTAGCGTGTTGGTGTTAGGGGGCTTTACATGAGTGGCCCTCATTAACCTCTTAGCGTCTTTGTGCTTTGAGTTGGCACAGGGCTGCTCCACAGATAAGCTTTACCATGAAACAAGTTACTCAGCTAAAAGACTTGATTCTTATGACTCTGGTATTAACTGAACATAATCATTTGTGCTACAAACACAGTAAAGCAATCAACGCAAGTGCAAACACTTTTAGACTTTGCATGCACATTTTCTCTCTCACCTAACCTCATAAATGCATGCTCATGTGTTCCATACACAACTTCTCAAAACACCCCTACCTCCCACACACTCACATGCACATATTCCCTGTGAGCTGTAACAGACCTAAAGCTCTCTGAAGCATTTAGCAACACGCTAGCAGGTTTACTCTGCTCTGCCAGCGTTGAGGGGAGTGCTGAAGCATCTAATGCAATTTCAACCCAACATGGATCTCTGTGAATAAACATCACTGAAGTGTACCATCTACAGAATGTTGATCCACTGTTGTTTTCCTTTTTTTCATCATACAAGCAGATCTAATACTCTGCTCTCTCTCTTTTTTTCTTTCTCCCTTTTTGATATCTGCAGAGACTGCATTTGCCTCCAGACTTGTCTGAGACAGTGAGTCGTGTGAGCAGGGGGGAGCTGGCAGGAGCGACCATGGTGGCCTCAGCCTGTGGCTCCGGCACTTCCGGCAACAAACACCTGGATTTCTAGAGCTCCCACACAGTCGCTACGGGCAACTAACACCTGGAACGCTGCAGCGTTGCCCTCTTTACCGTGGTGACCAGGTTGTTCTCTCGCCCACGTAATGTCAACTGCAATAACCCTGCCAGCCATTACCACCTGCCAACTGTCCCAGCCAGGGGTGAAGATCTAAACATCCACAGTACCCCTCCTCAGAATGGACACATTTCAGCCTTGTTTATATCAATCCACAGTATACTCTACATCTTTCTGGCTCTGACAGCAAATAAATGCACATTCAAAGTTGTCAGGAGAAGCTCATTAAAATTGTTATTTGCCAATTTTTCTCACCCTTATTTACATTTTGTCAGTGTTATTTGCAATGAATTTCAGTCCAACAGTGTCTCAAAATGTTAAGATAAAGGAATAAAACTGACTTGGCCCAGTTAAACATCAAGATTTTTTTCTTTTTGCCTCTGGGGACTTTGTTTACAAGTAAAGTGTGATCATGGTATATTTTTTAGTCTTTACAGATTATCATTTCTGGTAGACATTAAATAATTGACCTGCATTCTCCCAAACTCTGGGCTTACTTTAGCTCAGCTCCACTATGTACAATAGTCGTAAAATCCAATTTATTTTCTAGGACAATGAAATGTGCTTCTGTTAAGTTAAATAAAATCAAAAAGTACACAACAAATTCTCTCCATTTAATTTTTATTTTTACTTCATGACACCTCAACACCTGCACTGAAAACAAAGGTAGCTACCAGTGAGATTCTGAGAGGATGTAAAGAAAGTGTGTTATGAATGACTGATCTCTGGTCTGCCTCACTGGTTTCAGGTTCTAATAGAGATGCTTCCATCTGACCCTGAGATTGTGCCGGTGACGTCTACCTCCAGTGAGCTGGAGAGCTGAGCAGGAATGTGGGCAGAGGGTAGGAGAGCTGGATTTGGGTGCAGGCTTCACACCTCATCAGGCATGTTTGCTGGATGAGCTGCTTTGCCATGACAAGCCCAAAAGAACAAATTAGGTCAAATGGTGACATAGAGAAATACAGAAAAAACAACATGAAAAATTAAATATTTCATTTTAGTTTTCCTCCGTCTGCTGCTGACGCCAGTTTGAATATTTTTGCCTGTAAAAGCTGGCAGTGTTGGTAACCATCTGCAACACGTGTTGGGAGAGGGTAGTGTTACCTGACAGTTTCATGCATGAATGAATCGCTCTTATATCGGGTGTATGAGAAAGAAATGACATACACAGGTCAGTTATACAGGTGAACAAAAGCTTGTGTTGTCAAGATAAAAACTGTTATCCAAGTTATTGTTGTTGAAGAGCTGACATATTCAGGGTACACTTTTATGGTAGATTAAAATAAAATAGATTCATTTTGGCATTTGTTTATGTCACTGTACCACAGATATGATTTTTACACTCGCCATGTCTCCGTGTCATCTCTGTGTAGATTCACTTTTTTTCAGTCAGTTCAGAAAGTGAATTATTTTCCAAGTTCCGAATCTCAATTTCTGTCACACACATTATTATGAATTAGGATGCTCCCATTTCTATGTACAGGTACATGTAGATTTAGAATGTAGTGAATTGATGCTACTGGACACACACTGGACCAAGGGTCATTCTGCATATTGAAGTAACACAAATTATAAACATAACTTGACACATATACTAGATTAAGTTATCCAGTTTTTAAAAATTATCTTATTGGTGGAGGATTTATCAGAGTTTGCCCTCACTCACTGTTGGTTCGATGGAGTAATACGATGCTGCAGGTAATGACTAACCACACATGCATCTTATATGAGTCAGCCTCTTTTATCAGTAATTCAGAGTACCAGGGAATCAATTAATTTGAACTTCTGAGCGCACAATAAGTGGAAAATTTACAATCAGGTTGAGAAAGCAGTATTCTCTCCTGTGGGATTTTTAAAAGCAGTGTGCCTCTTTAGACAGCCTCATCCCCCCAACCTCACTCTAATATTAAATAAGTAATTATTTAGAATATAATTTTATAAATAGGACAAAACAGACAGGATTGTATATGTTTTGTTTGGTTTTTGGTGGGAGGGTTGTCAGCTTTCTTACAAATCTTTCTGTATGACTTTGAGTTCAAAAATAGGTCAGCATTATATATATTATTGTTGTTAAGTTAGTGACATTCTTTCTAAATGAAGTTTGCAACATAATATAACATATGTATAACGTGAAATAACAAGCTGAACATGAAAAGCTGTGTGTACACTTTAAGAGACCTACCTTATGAAAGCATCACATGGCCTGTGGCTAAACAGAACACCATGAGACTGTGCAGAGAAGACACTTTTGTAATCGTTCCTTTTAGCAGCTGCAGCCTATGTCCTATTGATGCTTCACCAAAGCCACATGTTTTACTACAGTAGCTTAGTTGTAGAACTGGGGAGTCATATTATTAAGTGACCTTCATATCGCAGCACTAAACCATTCAAATGACTAAATGAATGTTAATACTCATTGAAATTTAGGTTTAATAAAGCGGACCTTCAGCATGTTTTGTGTCCGAGAACATAATGTAAAGAGCATACATGTCATGGCCTATCATTTATTGACTGACTTTCCAGTGTTGAAGGAATTGTTCCTTCAAGTTTACTTACAGCACTCACTCTCACACACAGCACAGAATTCATCTGCTGACACTAAGTAGAGGAGTGTCAGCTTCAGTGTGCTGCTGCTGCTGCGGAGAGCTAGATTCAGATTTTCAGGTCAGAATCATTTCGTCTCATCAAAAGACAAATCAAAAAGTACAAAATTCTGAGGAACTTTTCTGAAACTTATATTACTTGACTTTGTTTCCAAGTGAGAATTACATTTAAACCGTTTTATCCCAAAGCTGTGTATTATTTAGACCTCCACTATTTGCAGTCTTTCCTGCATTTTGAATCCCGCTTTCATTCTCTCTCTGTAATTATTAATGTTCCTCCTCTGTCTTGGCGCAGTCGTCTAGCCTGTTCTCTCTTCCCCACTCCATGCGCTCAAAACACTATTCTTCTGTCTGTGTGATAAACTGGATTAAATGAATAGAGAAATTACATTAGCCCAAGAAAAAAATCCTCTTAAAAAAAAATCTGATTAACCTCCAGTCCACAAATTTCTGATTGGACTATTAAATATTGAGTGAGATGTGTAATTCAATTAATCAATTTAGCAAGTCGTAAGATATTAAGTGCTGTCTCATGCTGTGCGAATGTTACCTGACCTCACTCTCTCCTGGACATCCTCTCCTTTTAGATGGTCTGTCTCTAACACACCCCTCAAATACACACACACACACACACACACACACACACACACACACTCACAACCCCCCAACCCCCCCCCTGCTGAGGCAGCAAGTGAAGCAAAATAACTCACTCTGCCACACAATCGCTCCTCTGCCTCGCTCTAGGCACTGGCTGCTTTATTTCATGACATTTTTTTTCTCTTCCCTGCTCCCTCCTCCTCATTGGTTTTGTTTTTTTTTTTTCATACCATCGTAACTCTACTAAAACAAGAGCCAGTGATGGTGAATTGCTTGACCTTTCTCATTGTGTGGCGTTGTTGTGCTGTGTGGTCGGTGTCGAGTTGGTTCAGCCCATACATCAAGAGAGGTGTGTTATTTCGGACACCTTTGTTTGGTGGGAATTGGAAGTGTTGTGCGTGTATTACAAGCCCTTGCACTGGCATTTGTCAGCATTAGATTTACAAAAGTTCTCTTAGCTTTGCAGCAACGATGCAAAATGAAGAAGACTGACACTGTATCAGACGCAGCATTGAACAGGCAATAAAGCTTTCTTTAAGACACAATTTTACTGTACAAAATGTTTTATAGTTTTCACAAAATACATTTAGAAAGCTCCATTTTAAATAAAATTAAATTGAAATATTTAAGAGACAGCGTGTAGACGTTTTTATCTCAGAAGCATTGCTCAGACGTAAACCCAGTATGTGTCCATGTTCTACATACACACTGAAATAAAAATGCAAAACTCAAAAGAGCATGACAGATGATGCTAGAAAAACCCTCCCATGGTCTTCAATTATAAATAAGGACTGCAGGGTTAGACTGCAGTCTTACAAACTCGAAGCCAATGTAATTGAACAGAACGTGTTTACAAAAATTTTGCAACACAAGACTAATATCTTTAAAAAAAACATTGTGTACTAGATGAAATACAAAGGCTTTGGTCTGTTTTACAATCAACAATGATTAAATCTGATATGTACTTGTAAACAACTGCCAAACACTTAAGTTTAAAACTCTGTCAAGCAATGTTTAATCATAATTATAGGAATTAAATATTTCTAGTTGCACAATTTTTTTTTTGACCATAGGACACTATAATACAACTATACCTAAGAGACAAATTGTACCTGACCCTAAAGAAATGTATTTTATGATGCATGGAACATTTATAGAATATTCTCGGGGTTATAAATGAAATCAACTTTTATTGGTGAAATCTTTCTGTAAGATTTCTAGGGAAGACAAGTACTTTACATTTTGACATAAACAAACTGTATTATATCGAAGACGCAGTCTACCATTTACAGACTACAGGTTTTTGTCTTACACCTGTTTTCCACATTTAATGTTCCTCGTGGTAATCTAGAAGTCAATCCAACCACCAAAGCAGAGGTCCAAGTCGTGTTGCATGTTGCGTCGTCTTTGCACGCTTTTAGCTGTTGATAGTGATCCGTGTCTAATAAGCCAGCAAACGCAGGCCCAGTCAGCTCGTCTGATCATGGGGGGAGTCAAGACCACAGCCTCAGTGGATGGATCGAGTTTGAGCTTCCTCTGCTAATATCCATTCGTAAGAAATAAGACCAATAAATAGTTTTTGTTGTTTTTTTTGTTTTTCTGTTTTTTTTGACACAGTAAGAGTCTTCCCTCCAGCTTTTTCGTCTTTAATGATATGCAACAGCGTCCAGAGACCATGCAAAGGCTGGTAGAAAGTCTCGATATAAGCAGATTAAAAGATAGTCATGGCAGAATCTCTCAGGTTCTCCTTTCTCAAACAAACGCAAGACCAACATGGTTTTCTAGCAGTCCATCTATCAGTACTTGATCTTGGTTTTTCATATTAACATACAAATGGCCATTTACTAACACACCAGAGAAAAAAGGAAACAATGACTGAAGTTGGAAATAGAAAAAAACATAAGTTTTTGTTCCATAAAAATTTAACATCGGGCACTTTACAGAGGTCCATTTTTTTCTGTCTTTCCATGTTCCCTCTTCCAAGTCCTCGTTTGAATGTGCCTAGAGCTACAGAACAGCACACAGTCCCACTGGAAAAACAAAGCCCAGAGGTCCCAAAGTTCTCCCAGAGTCTCTCTCTTCCCTCCTCCTCCTCCTCCTCTTCTCCTGTCCTTGCCTCTTCTCAACCCTCTCTCGCCTTCTCTACTCTCCTGTGCCGTGTATGTGTGAGGAGCACTGCCGGAGGGCGATGGTGGAGTGGGTGGTTACAGGGTGAAGTAGCTCTTCTCTCTACTGTAGTCTTGACCAATACTGAGACATGTCAGGCTCGCTCCCTGGGACTTGGACAGGGACAGACACTCCAGGAGAGATGAGTCCTGTCGAGACAGAAAGAGAAAGACATCAGTAAAACCAAAAAAAAAAAATGCCCCCAGAAGTCAACATGCTAAATTAGATGAATGTATGCACCATGCACAGTTAGTGTGACAGCTAACACTAGTTAGCCTTATAGCACAGAGCATATTGCTTTAACGCTTGCAAATAGGTAGACGAGTAGTGGAGCTGCAATAGAGTCACAATGCTCTGCACATGGTTGCACAGTAAAATGCTTGCAAGCTCGATAAATTGAGGCTTTAGCAATGGCATTTAAACAGACAGAGTACAACAGCAAATGAATCAAATTAATTAGCAATTTAGCACAGAGGAAATGTGGTTATGCATGATTAACTCTTCATGACTATAACCGGTATATATGGCTCTCAATAACAGCATCCTAATGGGGTGGAACTAAACTATGGGCTGGAGTAGTGGGATTGACATGATGGCTTGGAGCAGCGGTGAAATGAACTTGGTTCATGCAATTGCAGTAAAGGAAAATGATATGAAATATAGAGATATTGATCCAGAGATGTTTAAACCATTAAGTTTCTCAAATAGACAGAGAGGAAAAGGAAAGTTGCTGCAACAGATCATGAATCAAAGATGGCTATGTAGTACCCCCTAATTAGAAAAGGTGGCAGATACTTTATTAGAGGAGTCAAAGTTTGCACGGTTTGATTTAATTAATTCCCAAGCATGTTGGTAAACAATGAACTTTCTGCCTACCTGTTGAGGTGGTACCAGAAGTGGTCATTGATTGGCTGTTCATATGTGCCTGCATATGAGGGGGCGTGTATGTGTCGTAGCTCCGCCCGTTCACAGGCGGACTGGTAGGCAGCATGCAGGAATAAGAGGAGGTCTGGCTGGGCTATAGATGGGGAGAGAATGTAATATTAGCTTAGCCAACCATAGTTTTCAGCTCAGTCTGCTATAAGCTCTCATAGGCAGACATATCGGATTTAATGTTATTCATAATTTTAGTTCTACTTCTGTTCTTCCATTAAAAATCAAATTGAAATGTTTTTTGTTTGGCCTGTAAGCACAATTTAAATTACTCATTGTGTGCACTCTTACAATCATATCAAACATGTTAATATATTACACTTTAAAAGCATATCCTTAAAAATGATTGATTACTGCGGATTATGGTCTTTTACTTACTTGCATAGGTAGATTGTTTGCCATGGTGAAGCTGGGCATGGGGGGCAGCGCACTGTAGGTGTTTGTGAGTGCTGAGTCAGGTCTACCCAGCATTGACCCCGAGGTGAAAGACACTGTGGATGGAGATGGGGGGAAAAAATGTGGTTAGAATTTCCAAAATGAAAAGGCTGGTCTCATTAGCGTTAAACAGTGCGTGCGTGAGGCGACGCCTTATTTGACAGGCTGATGGGCCCGGACAGATACTGTACAGTGTGTATCTCAGGTGATTGACTTGTGAGCATGAGCTTCAGCTCTGCCGGTGTGCCCTCATGCCTGATTCGGTAATTAGACAGATAGTCAGCTGAGAAGTTTTGCTCAATCATCCATCAAAAGCAAACCACCGGTGCTTCTTCATGTGAACTAGAGCGCACAGCCAGCGAGGCCTCTTTCCCCCTTTTTATATGAATCTGCAGACTGTCTCCTAATCATATTTAATTATATTTTACATTGATCTTATATAACCTGAACCCATGAAATTCAGGGTGAAAATGTATATTACAAGTGTGACAAATTAGACATACCCGGTGTGGTGGGCTGTGGGATGGCCTGGTAGACACTGGTGCTGAAGCTGCTGCTGATGGGAATGTGACTGGAGGAGTTGTTGGCCTGCCGGCGCTGGTTCCGCAGCTTCTCCTCTCGCCTCCACTTTGCTCTTCTGTTTGAGAACCATACCTGCAATGGAAACTTGGTGTTAGTTTTCATACATACATTTTCATTTGGTAACATTTGAAAATCTCCTTACAAAGACGTTCTGTTCACTCACTTGTATTCTTGCTTCGGGCAGGTCGATTTTTGCTGCTAGTCTCTCTCGTGCAAACACATCTGGATAATGGGTTCTTTCAAATTCTGTAATGCAGGAAATCACACATAAAAAAGTTAGAAAATAAGCATGGAATTAATTAAAGGCTCATTTTAATTTTGCAGGGCTGTCAGGTAGGGCTGGGCAATATATCATTTTAATATTGATATATGGACATTGTGATATGAGACTAGATATTGTCTTAGATTATAATATTGTGATTATGGCATATGTGTTATCTTTTACTTGTTTTAAAGGATGCATTACAGTAAAGTGATGTCATTTTCTTAACTGTCCAGACTGTTTTAGCTGTTCTATTATTTGCCTTATATTATAATAATCAGTAATGTGTCATTATATCCACATTACTGGTTATTATTTATCAAAATGTCATTTTGTAAATATTTAGTGAAAGCACTAATAGTCATGCCTATAATATTGTCACAATATCAATATGGAGGTAATTTGATTTTGTCCATGTTGCCCAGCACTACTGTCAGCAAAACCTCTTAACCTGCTAATAATCAATTAAACAAGTAGAGCTATGTGACACATTTATTATAATGAACCATAAATATAGTAGCTCCCACATAGGAACTTTTTTATTTATTTAATATATTCAATATATTTTTATTAATAATAAAAGGAACATTTTGTTAAAGTAAAAATAATGAATGTGGTGGATATAAATGTATAAATGATTCACTGGTTATTCGACCTTTTTCCAGTGCTTCAATTTGCTCCTGTGTGAAGGACGTGCGATTTCTCTGCAGCTTTCTCTTTAGCTGCAGCCGCATCTGTGTCTCCTCTGAGTCCTCGCCGTTTGAGCTGATTGAGTTTGTGTTTTCTCCTGCACCGTCTTGTTGCTGGCAACCATCTGCAAAAAAATATATACATTTATAAATATATATATAATTGAAATATACATTCAATTAAGCTAATTGAATAATTATTTTTCGGGTCTCATCGGCCCGCAGCTAATTGTACAGACAGCGGTGCAACATTAATTAAAGCCCATGTCATGGTTGATTTCATTTCAAACTAGAGGAATGATTGTAATTTCTTCTTAATGTTGGCGGATTACAGAGGACTCTGCCTGCGTGAACAAGGAACAATATTTTTTTTTTTAAAGGTTTGCAGTTTAACTGTTTATAAAATATTGTGGGAAAAACAGGCAGGCCAGGGAAAGGCTCCGCGTACTTATCGCTTCTCAACAATGGCGTGTGTTCTCAAAAGGTTAAGAGAAATGTGACAAGATGTGGTGAGCCTCTTTTCAGAGCCTATGAAATGTATTTAAACCCCAAACTCTCTAGCCTCCTTTTTTTAAGGCAGAGCAATGCCTCAATGGCCGTTCCCATATGGGCGTTGGTATAGCCATTGAGGTGACCACCAACTTCTGAATAGGAGAAGACGCTTTTCAGAATGATACAATGCCTTCAGGAGTAAGGGAAACCATTAAACTATGGACACAGCCAGGGACGAGCAGTGAGCCCTTGGTGGGTGTAATATATGGGAGGGGGGGCTTTTGGAGGAGATGACAAAAGGATCCTCTCTCTCTGGAGGCGCACAGGCTATAGTACTTTGGCATTGTGCGCACGAGGATCCCAGTCAACAGAGCTTTGAGTCCAGTGTGTTAACCCTTATCCACTACCATCATTAATCACGTCCCCCGGCTAGCTACACGCCAGTCAGGATTTCTGTCTTCAATTGGAAACAAATGAGAGGAGAGAGCATGCAACCCCCTGAACAACCAAAATAAGGCCAATCTATTCACTGCTCCTGCTTGTCCGCGGTGGGCCCAAAGGCCCCTTCAGTTGCAGGGCGAGGCTTATCGACTAATGTCTGTCTTGTTGTTGGACATCATTATCACACCGAGAAGTTAATGCGAAATTAAGCAGGGGGTGCGTTGATAGAGAGTGGTTTATGTAATATCTCGCTGGTGCCTGTCTGGTTGAACTCATGAGGTCGCATTTCAGTTTTTTTGTTTGCAGAATTTGTTTCTGTTTTTTTGAACTGGTCGGCAGAGGTTAAAGGTGCTCATTGATACGAGGTGGAACAGGTGCAGGAAGGTTTGTGGATATATACCAGGCTCATGTGTATTCAACCCAAAATCTGAAGTTTTTGTGCGAAAACTTTTTTTTTTTTTGGTATGATGTGGATTGAAGGACATGATAATGCACATGTTGCATGGAGTTCTGCTACAAGCCTCCTGAAAAAATATTAAGTGTGTGTATTTGTAAAAGTTTTGGTTCACTGGAGGAAACCTGATGCCACATGTTTCTCCTGCTGCAAAAAAAAAAAGAAGAAAGAAAGAAAGCAAGAAAGAAAGAAAGAAAGAAAGAAAAAAGTCTTCCTCTATAGGCCAATAGTTTGTATCCACGCTATTTGTTTCTTCACTCCGGATAATCCATAAAAAGGAGTGAATGTGCAGCTATTATCCGTCTGCCAGACCCACTGACGCTAGGATGGGATTTGTTTTCTTTATAAAAGCGCTGGGAAATAAACTCATTCTTTAGTATCACGATGTCTCAGCCAGTGAGGCGGAAAAGCAGCAGAAAAAAAAGATACCGAACCAATTGCGGCACCTTTCAGCCGTTGAGACCGGATCAAAACACTCTTGAGAAACCGCTTAAAACTGAAAGAGAAAGTGAGAGACCAAATCCTATAGACGGGATTTAGAGCCATATAGCCAGCGAATGAGAATGAGAAAGAGATAAAAGACGAAATCGGTGAGGAGTTTTATTCCTGCCTCTTTGGATAGAGTTGTCTTCTTTGGGGCCCTGTCACTCTCCGCCTTAATATCTGCTTACTCGGCTGTCACATGGAAAACATATTTTCCTTCTTCTCAACTGTTTAATCTAAGCACTGCTTTGATTTAAAACACAATAGCTGTATTATTATTATTATTATTATCATTATCATTATCATTATCATTATCATTATCATTATTATTATTATTATTATTATATTGGAATTATAATTGCATATTTTCCCAATTTAATAATTAGATACCAAGATAATTCATAATAATGACTAAAATAGGAACAACAGTAAAATAATAATAACTATACGCTATAATATCATAATACACTATGAATTCATATTTGTGATTACAATAATATTTTGAATATAATTAAAAGTAGTGGTCGTATTTTAAAATAACCTTAATCATTTTTAGTTGCTAATATGATCGCTTCCGCTTTACTGCTTCTTAATAACAGCCCCACGTGTCCAAATGGTCATCAAAGAAATGCAAATTATTATTTGCTAAGACTGAATTCCACCACTTGCGTTTCCCCTTCTCTCGTGAATGTAAAACAGAGACGATGCTCACTCGCGATACTTTGTTTAATGAATGAATATTTCACGTGAAAGGTGGGTTTCTTATGAGAAAAAGAAAAGAAAAAATATCCGCAGTGTTTTGGCCTCCAGTTGGCTGACAGAAACCCTCTGAAGTGGAACATTTCCATAGCAGCCTTACCATCTCCACACTCCTGCATGTTGCCATAATGAGAGACAAAGCCCTCTCTAATGAGCAATTACACGTAGTGCGGACCGTTCCCATAACCAATCATTGCGTGTGAAGGAAAACATTCCTTTGTACTAATATCCCCGCACACAGCTCCCCGGCTCTGCCTCCCCATCAGGAGGGGAGGAAAATGCAGGCTGTTGGATGGACACCTCTGCTGAAAGGACAAGCCGCTGTCACGCACATCCATGTCTGGGACAGTGGAGGCATTGAGACTGCATGCATGGCCTATGCTGGCTTCCTCTAATCGACTAGTCTTAATTGGGGGTCTTGTTCAGGGCATCAAAGCATTGCCAATACAATACCTTCCTGCAAACAGAGCCGTTGACCGGAACCACTGGAATAGTAAGCTGTAAAACTATTCATATATTTGATGGTGACCTCTGTGGAGTTCACAATAATCTCAGTGCGTCTACCCCAAAAATTCATACTGTTTGTTTGTTGGTGTGGACTGACTATAAATATGACCAAGTCTGACAATCCAAGTGAGGGCCTTTGCTCGGCCGGTCGGCCTTCTTTAGGATGCATTAACCAAAATGCGTCCACTAAATGCGTCAAGGTGTCTTTATTGCCACTGTGTGATAATGAGGCTCACCTTGGTTGGGCTGCCCTGGCACTGATGTTCCGGGGTACCAGCCGGGCCGGGTCCCCCAAGTTCCTGTCTGACCGTTGAGCATTCTCAGCTTGTCATACATGCCATCTGCGCCCATCTGTTGCTTTTCACTAGCCAGGTTGCGAAGGACTCTGTTTATCGATGACACCTGAATGACAAATTACATATGATTAAGATTAGGATTAGATCTCAGATGGAGCAGTGTGTTCGTACGCAGTGGGCAGCGGGTTCACACGCACACGCGCACACACACACATACACACGCACACGCACACACACACACATACACACGCACACACACACACTGCACTTTATAATAATTATAAATCTAGGCATGCAGGTAGATGTTCCTGCAAAGCGCACAAAATGGACAACGAGCTCTCTTTAATTGACTGTATGTTTGGGTGATCACATATGCAGTAATGCGTGCCCCACACTTTGAAACGCACTGTATTTAATAAGACTGAATGGTTGGTTGCCCATCTCCTTTTCCTCCACTGCATGAGAAAAAAAAGTCATTTCATGTGGCAAATTAAATCATGCACATAACTTACAGTCAATACACTTACACTGGGTATATTGTCGTTGGTGCAGATCCCCTCCGACAGAAGTCTGTCACGGATCTCCCACGCGAAGATAGACGGACACTCCCGCTTGTACTGCGCGATTTTCGCGACCACCTCTGGAGTGGCGACCCTGGGCTTGCTGCCGCCTATCGCTCTCGGTCTTATGGAGCCCGTTTCATAATATCTGCCCAAGATCTTGCTCACACAGCCGTTGGATACCTGGATAGAAAACAAAAGACACAATTGACATACATTATTTAGGACTATTAACGGAATTTCTAAGATGGCGTCAAATAATTATCACCTTTTCACTGTCCAGCACTTGGACTTCATCATGGGTCTACAAACACAAAAAATATGCCTTGAATGGTATATTAGGCATTTCCTACAATAGATTTATTCATTATAAGAGCAGGCAGATTACTTTCCTTTCTCTCGGCCTTAGTACATTTCCAGTTCATAAAAATGATTCGATTAATTCATAAGAATTAAGTTGACTTAAGACGATCACACAGCGTTCAGGCTCAGTTTCATAGGGAAATCAAACCATGATGTCTTTCATATTTTGCACAATTGTTATTTTTTTCAAAGTACTTTAAATTAAATAGTCAGTTTTCTGATCAGAAAGAAACATGCTTGTCACCTGCAGTATCCTGGAGATGTCGCAGGGTCGAGCACCACTGTGAGCAAGTTCAACTATTTTCTGCCTGGTGGAATCCGGCAGCGGTCTACCATTAACAAACACACCACCAAGCTGGTTTACGCCACTGTGACCTACATGGAGACAAAAGCATCGCAGTCATCACACTGTATTACCAGTTCAATTAAAACATGTGTGATAAAGCAAATCATTTTCATTGAATTGTGAAAAGAATTATGTAAGCACAGGATAACCGAGTTAAGGGTGAGACATGAAGATAGCATACACAGGTACACTGCAGTTGTCTTCAAAAAAATGGATTCTCATTGTTTTAAAAAAAATCGTGTCTTAAACTTAAGTGCACTGGTTAAAGAATAGTAAAGAATAGCCATTGTCACATCGCTCGGTACAATCCCCACTGCGCAGTTAAGTAAGACATGCAGAACATGGATTAAACATCAGTAGGCTCAGATAAACTAAACCAAAACATCTTAAAGTCTTATTTCTAATAATAAACGAAACAACTCAGTCGCTTCTCTGCCCTCCAGTGTATTCTACAAACCTTTTATCAAAACAGCAAACTTGGGTATTAAACCATTCGCACCGTTATCCATCCCCTCATGTACAGCTGCGCATCTCCAAGACCAGCACCTCACTCATAAACTAACCTCGAAATAATAACCAGCATCAGCGACAATCACATAAAAAACTGAAATAATGTATTAAATGAGCTTTCATTTAAAAAGGCACAGCTTTGTTTTGTAAAGTAACGGTAAAATCGACAACTCCTTTCTATGGTAGTCCTTCAAAACGCACAATAATTACGCACCAACAGGACAGGCACCACATAGGATACTAGCTGTAAAATAACAGGCTATCGTCTAAAAAGATCGTTTTTTTTGCAAATGATCCGTAAATTGTTCTATGGTATGTCTCTAAAGCACAGAATAAGCCCGCAAACCTGAAGCCAAATGGGAGAGCTGACTCCCCGGAGTGCCTGAGCTGCTCTCTGTTTCTCCGCTCCCTTCCCCTGCGCTGCCGCCCGGTACATTGACTCCGGGAGCAGAGGCTCCTTAGCAATAAATAAGCTCCAAATATAGAAGAGGGGGAAAATATGATGAGCCTGCCTGACATTTGTCTTTAAAATAAAGCTAGCTGCACGTCAAGTTTGAGCTTAATTTCTGGAAATAGGCGGAAGTCGCCTCGGATCATGCATGGGAGGCTAATTGAAAAGATCAGTTGGAGCACTTGTGGCAGGCATGTCACTTTATGACACCGCTCTGCTTTTGAAAATCGCATCGTCACGACAAATAGTAGCATGATAAAACGACCCTTTCTGTCTGCATTTGGATATCACTCAGACAAAATTGGACGCAACTCGTTTACCCTCCGAGGGAGACTTCGTTTTAAGGTGGCCAGGGGCTACGCGCGGTCACAGAAACGAGGGCGCGCCTGGATTCTTAACATATTAAAAGTGACATGCAGTTTTTTCCCCCCTTGTTTGTATTTGACAACAAATACTCACAGCCACTGCAGTCCTGTTGTGTGCAAACGGTGGGCGTCTTTACTCTGAAATATGTCACAGGGCTGTGCTTTAAACTGAAGCCTTTATTTTTAATTAAATGATCCAAAGGGCCTGCAGATACCCCAGTGAAAAGAAACCTGTTTAACGGAGTAACATATCTGTTTTGGTCGCTATGTGTAATAATCTTCTGGCGTGGATCTGATTGATAGTAAATCCATTATCATCCCTCCTGCTCTTTGGTAATTCCAGGATTAAGTGGAATTAATAGACTTCTTACACTGAAATTGGCCTACCCGCATTAAGCAGCCCTGCTCTGCGGGGTTTTCCAGAGCTGCTCCGTCACCTTTGATTTATAACTATCATATAAATCCTCCGTATCGATAAAACCGTCAGATAAGGACATCACATAAAAATCAAACTCTCCTAAGGTTAAGTCTTAATCATGGCACAATTCCCTCAAGTGCCAAGAGTCGATCTCGCCCGCTGGCGCTGATTATGCGCCTTGTATTCTATTGCAAGTCGACTAATAGGAAAACATATGGTGTCAATTTGGACGCTCCCCACCATATACACCCAGGAGTTATTAGCACAAAAGCCACCGAGGCCGTCGCGACCTTTAGACAACCCAAAGGGCCGGGCCCAATGATATCTCCTCGGCAATTCGCACCAGACATCACACGCCAAGCCAGGGGAGCATCCCATTAACATCAATCCACAGCAAAGCAGGAGCACAGGGTATTGTACACAGCTTTGATAAGGCCCCATCATCTCTATAATAGACAACTGGTAGCAAAAAAAAAAGAAGAAGGAAAATCCTCTGCATCCGAAGCGGCCTGTAAAATGAGGCGTTCATGCCGCCTCCAGTTTGTAAAAGTATTTACCTTCAGACAATGAATTACACCACTGCACATTCATAAAGTCCACGCAGACTGTCATGTGGTCCAACATGGGCTTCAAACATATTTTGACTAATGCGCACAGATTACAGCACAGACACGGTCATCAAGGTATATGGAGAATAATATAATAAAATTATTCCACACACCTTCATCACAGATGTCATACACCTCTTGTCCAGCAGCAAGAGAGAAAATGTTTCATGTTTATCCTTTTTGGTTTGAACACACCAGCAATAAGACAATAATTCAATGTATGGGCCAGTTTAAAACACAGAGGGGTATAAGCAACTTCATCTACCATGTTATATTTTTCTTTTCTTTTCTTTTTTTTTTTTTTTTTTTTGATTGGCACCCACGACAATATGGTTGTTAATATTTATCTTGCGCTGTGAGCCTAGCCTGCACCTAACAGTGAGAGCTGCGGTTATAATATGAGCATTTTCTTTCTAGTTCATGCTGTCTGTCCGTGAAGAATATGGACTAATCTACATAAGACATTATTGCTATTCCTCATGTTTCATGCAGGGCTCTTCTCTACGCAGCTAATCTTGTATGCAGCCTGGCAGCCAGCTCTAACGCTAATGCAGACGGCTGTGCAATTATTTAATACCAACTCAAGCAGAAACAAAAAATCTCCCTCTCAACCCAACCCCCTCTACCCCCCCCCCCCTCTCTCTTTCTCTCTCCATCTCTCTCTCTCCCTCTCTCTCCCTCTCTCTCTTTCTCTCTCTCTCTCTCTCTCTCTGGAACAGGACGACGTGTGATTAACTTGTTCAATAATAACTTGCCTACCTATCATTGCAAAAAAAAAAAAATGATAATATAAAAAAATAAATTAACAGCAATGAAACGACCATCAAATAACTGCGACTATTTCGCCCCTGCACCTCAAAGTCATGCATATTTATGCATGTACATTACATTTCCTCCTTTGCCTCCTTTTAAAGTGTCCCTAAAGTTATTGCGCTATAACAACCAGTGCATAATGTCAGTGGGTGTTGCTTCAATGCAACCACATTTAAACTTGCGGTTGTTACCAAAGTATCCAAACACATAAATGTTCAAAAAGAAAAAACAAAAACAACTTACTGTTCTGCATCATTGAGGCTACGCCAGACTCCCACGTGGCTTGATTGTGGTATTCTAAGCGTCACAAGGAAATAACAAAAAGGGTTAGCATCACATCATAAATATTTTTTTTTAAGTTAAATTATTTGCAACATTTGAATAAAAAACAAATACAGTTTCTCATCTCGTTCGATTTGAATTTTTGCGGATCTGGTGCTTAAAACATGATAGATGCATAATAAATTTCACATCCTCAGTGTATGTATGTATTTCAGTATTAATTAAACTTGCCTGGAAACAGAGTTGACTGTCCACTCTATTACAATTTAGTCAATCATCTGCCGTTTTCACTACTTAATGTCTCCCTATAGGACAAAGCAAAACAACACATTAGCACAGCCACAGCTATACTGATGTACTTTAAAGCTACTGCATCTACATTAAGATTCACCTAAATGTTGCTGCCAAGCACAGAAATTAAAAGTGACACGGGACAACATTATTTGAACATCTTAAACTGGGCCTGTTTCCGAAAGCACTTGTCATGATAAATCAACCCTAGCAGTCTATAATGGTGATATTGGGCCTGTACGTTTTCTTTTTAGTTCATATAAAGAAATCAACCCTCATCGTCTCAGTAAGGGGCTTCTCTCTCTCTATTTTTTTTTTTTTTTTTCAAACTTGATACCTCCCCTCTCTTGTGTAGTCTATCGTGGAAAGTGTACAGTGACACACGTTGTCTACTTCGCCTCACTGCTCTGCAAAAGTCCAGACCAGGAGGGGGTACAAAGCTGGTGTACAAAGCCTGCTGGACTCCCAACAATGCACCCCCTTTTCTGCCTCCATATACCTCAAACCCGGGGCGAAAACTCGGCCTCTGCGACTAGAAACACACAGCTTCCCCACTAAACACACCAACAAGTTCAGATTAATACAAAGAGCCGGAGGCATGCATCCCACCCCCTCCGGGACCATTCACACACACATACATACACACACATACACACACACACACACACACACACACACACACATACACACACACACACACACACACGACCGTGACCCCCGGTGCCGCTACTATGTGAATGTGGGTTTTGTTTGCCTTGCTTTTTTCTTTTCTTTTCTTTTCTTTTCTTTTTCTTTTTTTTTTTTTTAAGAAAAAAAATGTAAAAAGTAATTTCTTGTTATAAATATTTGGTGGTTATTTTGTGCTGCTGGTGCGGGTTGTAAAGCGGGTTTAAAGACACAACAGCGCAGTAGGGCGCTCAATTGGAAAAGACAAATGCATTAAAGAAGCTATTGAATGGGGAACAGATAAAAAGGGGGCCAGAGAGGGAGAAGTCTGAAGTTTTCATTTTCTCCCTCCATGCAAAGTTGTGTTGTGTGCAGAGCAAAATGGCCTAATACCGACGTCTAACAGGCTGTGTTAAGTCCAAGGTTGGTTTGTGAGATGCACGCATAAGGCCGCCATTGCATCTGGAATGTAGCTTTCTTTGGTGTTTTAACAAATAGGCTGCTCGGTCATTAATCAAATTCAGATTCCATCACACTGGCCTACATAGCCCGAGTTAGCCTGTTTGACATAACCTAAAATTACCAAAACAATTCATTCAGATACTGTTCTTTTAGGCTTAAATGTCATGGGGTTTTTAAAATAATTATTCAACTAATTCTGACCAGGCTGAAAATAAACTGCAGTCAGTAGCTTTTAAGCCCTGTATGGTCCAAGTGGTTAATCATTTATTTAAGGTCGAAAGCTCAAACATTGTTGTTCCCGAGGTTAACTACGGTCTAATCTGCATTTCTTTTCCTTTAGTAATCCGTAACAACAATGTCTTAATTCAACATGCTTATTATGACCGCTGGATCCTGCGCTCACAACATTCATATGCAGAAATATTCCATGTAGGCCTTCACTGCAATGGCTCCGCTGCAAGCTAACAGATAATATGTAGATATACACACATGAAGATGACTTCATAATATTTTTACATATTAGAATATATATGGGTACTATAGCTATATAGAGAATTGGCTTAATGTCAACTGAGTTAAGTTCATCTCAATATATGAATCAATAGTTCTGATGGGTATTTGCTATCTAATTGTTTTTAAATTATTATTACTTAATTGTTTAACTTTTATTTTATTTTATATTTAAAATTATAAATTCAAGTTCAATTAATACATGGAATTAATTCATTTATTAGACGTGATAAATGTATGAGTTTTGGGAAAAAAATAGTTTAAAAGCAGCAGCATCTTTATTATCTTTATTTACATGAAACATGACTTCACATGATCGGCCTGTCAGCTTGTATCTGGCTGTTTTTACTGCACACTTTTAACTGCTAAAATTGAAATGTAGTGGCGCGCTGTTATTTAAGGAAGCAAAAGCAGCTTATAGAGTAAAAAAAAGGGTGAAAGTTGTATTTTCTGTGACACAATCAAACACGCTAAAACCGGCCTCCTCCCGTTTCGTGGAGGCTTTTTTTGTGAGAAGGCGCTTGGGTGACTCGCCTGCATGAATCAATCTGACACCTTTCCTCAACGGGTCATTGCGCCCCATTCTCCACGATGATCACTGTCCTGGCCCAACGTGACTTTTTACTCTTTGCTGTCATAAATAAGCGGTAAGCTATCAGTAAGGCCTATAAACACAACAACAACAACAAAAAATGGAACAGATAAAACAGACAGAGACGCTAAAAGCTGTTCGCACTTTTGGAAGAGTCCAAGTCAGAAGACAGGCTGCACAGCCACAACACACCTCACTGCTAAACCTCCACCTACGGCCGAGAATAAATGCCAATAATATTATTATTATTAATAATAATAACATTAATAATAACAGACTAATAATAATTATACTATACATAATATTATATGTCCCAAACAATAACTCTAATTGAACAGCACGGGCAAACTTTCAGTCAGGATCTCACCTTTTTGGGGCATCCTGCGTTGTTGTCAAAGTCCTTGGCAAACTACAGGCTACAGCCTAGTTCTCCACACCACAGAAAGGAAGAAAAAAAAAAGCCGACCAGGATCCGTCTCTTTCCGGAAGTTTAGAAGAGGGAAAAATTAGTTTCCAGTGGTCTTCGGCGGAGACGGAGGGGATATCCCTGCGAAGGAGACAGAGATTGACAGTGAACTCAGATGTCAGGACTCACGGAGTTTGGCGAGGATGTGCGCTGGCGTGTGAGAGAGCGAATGAGAGAGTCGGAAAGAGAGAGAGAGAGTGGGGAAGAGAGAGAGAGAGAGGAGGGAGGGAGGGAGGGAGGGAGGGGAGGGAGAGTAGTGGTAGAAAGAGGTGGGGGTAAGAGAATGAACACACCTATGCTGATTGGTGATGGAACAAGTGTATTAATGTATGTGTTCCTGGTCTGCTGTGTGCGCCTCGCTTCGCCTCCCTCCGCTGCTCTTCACTGGCCCATTAGCGCGACCCGACCTCTGTCATCATTCCCCATATAAACACTTCCCCCTGCACCACAGCCAAAGCGGGAAACGGGGCCGAGTCACAGCGAGAGAGAGAGAGAGAGAGAGAGAGAGAGAGAGAGAGAGAGAGAGAGAGAGAGAGAGAGAGAGAGAGAGAGAGACTTCCCAACCCACTAATCAGCCCACGCATGCAAATAGCCTGCGCTCACTTGCTGAATATTTCTCTACTGCAAAGCAACTGCCAGGGAAATGCCCATTGGACGGGAAGCTCCCTCTTCCAGGCTGAATTGGGTCCTCACAGGGAATCTCGGGCATGTTCAGCTCAAAACCTGAGGCTAGCTTGTGTGCTGCGAGGGGACGGAAACTAGCAGTGGAGCTTCCCACACGTGAATTGTAACACCGAATTAAAATCACAAAGAGCTGCAGCGTGCCTTTAATCAAGCAGTCGGTGCTCTATGGACGCGATTAATGTTATAGTGACGCATGTAATTATGCTGTGGAAAAGTCTGGGGACACATTGCTAAATCTCACCTCTGTTTTTTTATTTATTTGTATTTTTGTATTTATTATTATTTATATATTCTGCATCCAAGTTTGACAATTTACACTTAAAAAAAGATGTTCAAATAACTTGCACCAGTTTTGTTCTTATTTTAAGCACTGATACTAAAGTCTCCTTAACACACACATTAGCTCTATAATGCTGTAAAATAAATAGATAAATAAATACAATTAGAAATTTGAAGTCCCCCAAAACATCCCTGAAAGTGTAGTTGAGTGTGTGTGTGGGGTGTGTGTGTGGGGGGGGGGGACTCTTTAGTTTTAACACTCCATATGGAAACATGTTAACTTTGTGACGACCCTCCCTCACTAAAAACCATCCAAAAAAAAAAAAAAGTCCACCACGTGCTTTTGTTGATTCTTTTGGGTATCACCTTCCCCTGAATAGCCTTACCCCTCCTGTCAACAAGAACGCCATGCGTAAAGAGCGCAGCCTTTAGGCAAGCTTGGGTGCTTTTTATGGACACATTTTGCGAGGCAAGGCGACGTCACTCCTGCGACCTGACAGCAAATAGCACGCGTAAATAAAATAAAGCAAATGACTGTGTAGCCATGGCCACACGCTCCCCGAACTGTGCTGGTTGAATGACTGGCTATTAGCGCACACCTCAACGCACCCAAAAGCAACCCCTCTGCGCCCGTGTTTGAGCATACACTCGGAGCTTTGGGCAGCACCAGTCTCAGCACTGAGGAGCCCCGCCGCTTACTCCAAAGGAGAAGGACCGAAGGGAAGAGAATGAGGGTTGTATGGACGTGGAGGCCAAACTGAAGCAGAAAAGGGGGTGCATGAAAGGGCAGAGAGAGAGAGAGAGGGAGGAGAGGGACAGGCATAAGCAGGGGGAGGGGAGAGAAATTGCCTTTTTTAAGGGATGGGAGGCCATGAAATGAAGTCATGGAGGCCTACACTTGACTTTCTTTGACATGTGAAAAAGTAGGAGAAGTCAGAGCTCATCAATAAAACACTTTGGAGGTGAAAGAGGGCTCCCTAACAACCATCGCATTCCTGACTATGGGTTCAATGAGTAGACAAATGACGCTGCCAGAGAGAGAGAGAGAGAGAGAGAGAGAGAGAGAGAGAGAGAGAGAGAGAGAGAGAGAGAGAGAGAGAGAGAGAGAGAGAGAGAGAGAGAGAGAGAGAGAGAGAGAGAGAGAGAGAGAGAGAGAGAGAGAGAGAGAGGGGGACTGCCCGGCTTGAATGGGGCCCTCAGTGGGCCGGCGAGATAATGAGCTGAGAGGACCGGCTCAAACTGTCACCGAGGGTCCCGCGGTGAGGAACAACACTTTGGCCAATACTCCTTCATCAAACAACCCGTAAACTAAACGAGCACATTCATCTGTTTCTCCTTCCTGCATTGTTTCTACTCACTTAGACTGGTGGCTCAGCCTATAGGCCTACCGTGAATGCTCGCAGCTTATATCAGCAAGAGTGGTGGTGGGGGGGGGAGGCAAACATTTTCACGTCAAGGACCCCCCCTATTAGACATGCATTAGACCACAAACACCCCCCCCCCCCCTCCCTCCCTCCCTCCCTCCTCCCTCCTCCCTCCTCCAGCCACCCGATAGGAGTTTGTGCTATGAGGGAACCTCTTGTTGGTTATGATTTACTGTAAATAAATGAATGGACATACAGCAGCCATCATGCAGTTGAACTTTTCATTTGAGCATTATCTAGAGACATTTTAGCGCCTGTAGCTGCATTTAATTAAAGGTAAAGGAACAGTCTGTCAAAAAAAAAAAAAAAAAAGTACAGAAGAGGACTAAAGAAGAGTCTCCTCATGTCGGCCAGCCATAGTGAGTGCATGTGGTTTGGACAGCTGTATAAGAGCTGCTGAAGCATCAACCCCACTGAACAGCCATTGTTTTTCAGTTTCAAGGATTACAAGTGTCCTTTTTCAACTCACAGGTTGAGTTCAGTTGTGACATAAATGAAACATCTCTCACATGAGATCTCTGCTCCGAATATCTCCATCAATCATCAGTCTTGTGTGTTTGTAATACTTATTTCTTGCGGTTGTAGCCTACCTTTATAATGCAAATGTTATTGCCACTCACTTGCCACAGACTGCAGCTGTCAAAAAAATTCACACCATTAACCTGCTTCACTGAAAGACAGATTCCCCGATGAGTGTGTCAAGTAGTTTTCTTTGGGAAACAATACCTCCAGTAGGTTATTGATTTCTTTGGTTAAGCTGTAAATCCGCTCCAAGAGCTAATTCGTTGTCTCCACTCTACAGAGATTTTTTTTTTCTCACAACCTTTCTCTGGCATGTCAATTATATAGGTATACAGCTTCATCATCAAGATTATTTGAAACTATATTTCCTATATATATATGTCAGATTATGCGAGGTAGTCTGGGTGGCTGCAGAAGTCTGCGAAAACGGGGTAGGCTGATGTTGGGAAAGCAATTAGCCCAATTCGGATTAGCAGCAACTAATGTCACAGGCCTTGAAAAGAAAGCCTAATCTGGTCGCTATTTTCCCCTGAGGCAATGTGGTATTTGTACCCCTCTAGAAACTTTTAAATACAAAAAAGAAAGAAAGAAAGAAAGAAAAAAGAAAGAAAGAAAGAAAGAAAGAAAGAAAGAAAGCCGTAAGGGGAGGGAGCTGGAGTGGAAAACAGTGACATTGTTTTTGGACAGGGAAAGGATGTAGTGGAGGGTAAACCCACCTAATTTAGATCGCTTTTATTTGGGATTACAGTTTACCCTTTACAGGCTGATATAAATCTTTATGAGACAAATGTATCACGTCTAAGTCCAAAAATCGTGTAACTGGTGCTGCAAAGTTACGTTTTTATTTCTGAGAACCTGTTTGACTTTTCAAAATGTATTTTAAAAAATATATTTGTCTTCTTTTGATATGTATTTGCCTTTGAGACTATCTCCTACAGAAGGTCATCACCTTTTTTAATGGTGATATCTGTGAAGGTCTGTTAGAAAATGATTGACTGCTGTAAATAAAGGATGACATGAGCTGGTTCATGTAACTGAGGGGGAAAAAAGAATAGGAACATAATGATCTATATTCCCTTAATTATTTTGTTAGAGAGGGAGGCATGAGTTACTTAATTGCTTCAGGAACAACACCAGCCCCTGTTTGTTTTGTTTTGTCTCAGGACACTGCTGCATGCACATTTTAAATGCGGCCTAGCTGTCCCACAAATTCCAACTCTACCTGCTGCTCATTAAAAATGATCATTTACAGGCCTCACTTTTGAATAATACTTTCTTCATGCAGCTTTGAGCAAGAAAATTAAGGTTTTTTTTCTTTTATTTCCACTATTGTTGATGATATTATAATTATTTTCTGATCATTTTGAGAGTATATTTAGATATTATAGTGATTTTATCAGCTATGAAATTAATTTAAAGTAATTAAAATGTCATTTATACTTTCATTAATACCACTAAAAATAATAATAAAAGTTATTATTGCAAATATTATTATTATTGGATTTCAAATTATATAATAATAATAATAATAATAATAATAATAATAATTGTTGTTGTTATTATTATTATTATTATTGTTGTTATTGTTATTGTTATTATTATTATTATTATTATTATAACTACTAGTTTATTTTATAATAGGAGTAAACATCGAAAAAGTGTGTTTAAATTTTTGTTCTCTTGGTGAGAGGACTTGTCATTCATCAAACAGCCTCGGACTGTCAGATTTATTAGCTCTGAAGAGATTCATGGGGACGTCTGTGGTTAATTTACATAAATCATCTGCACTTTTACAATGTGTAATTCTGTTTTTATCAACAATAATTAAACAATCACATGCTTGTTTGACTTTTGGGAACATTTTTCATTAATCTACTGCTCTTTTTTATGACACATGGAGCGAGTCCCGGAGATGATACTGATGCCGACTTATTTCTCAGCACATTAAGTAAATAAGAGGAAACATAACCCTAGTCCTCATCCTCCTTGGTCTAAAGGCCTAAAAATGCAGAAACTATCAAAATGAAAGTTTACATGCCATATAAATAAACTGTATTTTCACTCTGTTTTAGATTGACCTCCTTCTCTTCTACTGTGTAAAAGCAGGATGTATTATGAGATGTACTGTAAATAAGTGAATGCAAATGTGGTTTTCATACAGTCTAACTCAACCTCCATATTTTTTTTTTTTTTTTTTTTTTTTGGAAAGACGTGGTGGAGCAGATCGGGGATTTGTCGTGTAGCCCTCAGAAGGTCTAACAGTCCACAGAAGCCCTCTCCTGGCAAAAGGCTGAAGGCTGAGATAAACACCCGGGCTAATGGTGTCACAGCGCTGCTCGGCAAGCGTGACTAGAAGAAACACTGGACCCAAGCACACAAGCGCCTGAACCCGAGGCATCCAAAGACTCCCAGCTACTGTCTAGAAATCACATTGTTTTATGCTTACCAAATAAATAAAATAAAATAAAAATACATTTCTATCTGGAAGCATATGTCGATAAAAAAGAGTCTAAAATACAAAAATATCAAATCATCTATAAATGTATAGCATATACTGGCCTATATAGTAGGCCCAGACCGAAATCACTTTTTAAAAACCCCAAGGCTCAAGCCATTTCCCTACATGCTACATTGAAGTTAAGAATTTAAGACTTTTTTTTTTTTTTTTTTTTTTTTTTTTTGGGAGTTGCTGTCAAAACTTTTTTAAACATCTAATTTTAAAACATGATCCATACATTATTTAACTTAACGCATAAACCAAAATATCAATGTATTTGCAGTAAATCCCACGGATATTGGCAGCGCGATGAAGCGCAAAACTGCAGCCTACAAATATTCTGCTGATGGACAGCGTCATTTCCAGCGCTCTGATGGATCGAGTAAAGCTGAATAGATCCCGTCCATATTCAGTTTACTGTACAGGTCCAAGCCTTTAATTTCCCCAGCGTAAAGCTTGCAATAATAGCCGCTTTTTAAGGAGTGACGTGAGTTTAATTCCTCAGTGAATATCGCTAATTACACGCTGTATGCGCGTGAGATAAATGACAACAAAAAACAAGTCAGCTCACTGTGTTCAACTTTGTGTGGGTGCACACCTCCTGTAGGCTACACAGAGTAACAAGCAAGCACTTAACCAATAATTTTACCTAACTTTGCGCATGCTACAAGCTTACAATCAACCAGCATGCACATTCAAGTTTGTGCCTCGATTTCTCTACACCTTTCAAAGTTTGGAGAGATTTGTTTAAGTGTCGCGCTTTTTTTTTAGCGTTTACATATTCTGATGGATTCTCATGATTTCCAACACACCAGGGATTTAAACATTAAAAAGAAACTGTAAATGATGTCCGTCCAAACTCACCGGATGAGAGTCAGCAGGCGCGTCTATGACCGGTATCCTGTGCGTAAATATTGCGCTTCTCTCCTCCCCGGATCTTTTCCTCCGTGTCACAGCGACAGAAACTTATAGGTCCCGATTCAAAATCTATCTACCTTTGGATCCGTCGTGGAGTTGAAATGTCAATGAGAGTGGAGAGAAAAAAAATCAGCGGCTCTTTTACTGGCAACTTTCCCTTCAGCATCAGACTATAGTTGGCAGTGATTGGCTGGAGCGACGGGGCGACGTCATACCTTGGACAGGACACAGAGCACAGAATGGGGAAGTGCACACGGTAGCCAACATGTGGAGAACACCGGCCTGTGTTTCTGTCCCAGTGTGTCTGCTGTGTGCACGGACTGACAGCTAACAGCTCACTCTACAGGGGAAACTTCCTATCTGTCTGTTTTTGTCCTTATATATATATATTTTTTTTTTCTCATTCCACCATATTCTCCGAAAATGTCCACAGACGGACAGAGAACAATTCTTCACTCTTACTGTGTGTTGCTTTTCTTATCTTGTTATTGTTTTGTTATATTTTCCTCTTTAGAGAATCTCAGGGCAGCGTCAGTATTCAACGATTTGCTCAAGAGCACTTAGGCAAAGATACATGTTTTGTGCTGAAAGAAGTACAAGTTGGGACAGGAGTTAGTTCAGAATGATCTTACTTAGAGAAATAACTAGTCATGTTCTGGATGTGTTTTTCATTTTAAGAATAAAAATCATCCGTTCAGATATGTTTTATACTGAAACTGAAAACACAGCAAAAGGAAGTCACATCCAATCAAAACATCCACCAAGGATCTAACTGACCTGCTTAAAGTTTTAAATGGCAGAATTATGGCAGATATTCTTAATGCAACTTTAGATTTAATCAAGCTTTTGTTGCATTTCCCCCGAACAGCTGCCTCCTTTAAGAGTAAGAATATGACAAGGGTATTAAAATGCAAGCACGTAGTGTTGTTTATTTTTCTTTGCTTTTTTATATGTGAGCATGCTCAGTATGCAACAGGTGTGGATAGCACAGGTGCAGGCAAGTCCCACTCAAAGGACCTATGAAAATGCCTCATCATGATGTATTTGGGCTGTAGGCCTAGACTAATTTCGAAAGCGTTTGTATTACAACACATTTTGGCACAGTCCTTCTTCAAGGATTTAAAATAAGTAATCATAAACAAGAATTATAGCGTAGACAGGTCACTAAAAGATTTTTTATTTTATTTCTACAGCCCTATAAAAAATGTCATCCGTAACTCATAATAGGGCTTTAGCTTCCCTTTTACTAAGGCTGGCTAAAAGCCTTGACTCCTATTTCACAACCTCTGATGTTTGTGTCAATTTGAACAAGACGGTGAGTAAATGGGCAACCACGCCGCCGCCTGTCTCTCAGGAAAAGACCGGGGCAGCGCAGGTACGGGCCAGTCAGGACTGGCTGTGTTTGGTCCATTATTTGGAAGAACAGCCATTAAGAAGCCTTGATACTGTGCAACGCAGCAGGGTGCTCGACATCCGCGCTGGAAACCGCACGGCTTGGTCCCTGCTTATCAGGCTGTCAATAAAACGAGATGGGATACAGCGGTCGGGCCAGGTGCTCCCTTTCCCTTCCCACACAGCCCCGCTCTCCAGAAGCAGATCAGGCGTAAACGCAAATCTGTCCAGCCGGTTTTCCCTCTGCCGTCACCACGCTGCTGCACAACGCCACCCTCTCTCCCTCTCCCTCACTCACACACACACACTCCCTCACTCACACACACGCACGCACGCACGCACAAGCATACACACATACACAAGCACAGACAGTTTTTTCAGATGTTGTTTTTTTTTTTTAAATAGAAGTATGGGAACTATTTTGCAACTCAAATACTTGTGACATTAAAATACATGCCTGTGTGCATCCTAATCCTAACTGCTCATGATGTAGTGAGTACATATATTTAAATCAAAGTTAGATATTTCATTTTATTCCCCATTTACATGTTGGCTCAGATATGAAAAGGCCAGGACAATATGAATGAGTTTTAAAAACTAGGTAAGCCTTGAGGAAAGCTTTCCAGGAAAGTGCCAATCTCTTGTTCGGTTCGACTGATCAAATTTAAAACAAATTGTGTAATGATCGACCTCCCCTCTCTAGCCATGCAGAACATTATGTCGCCATAGCCTACGCCTCATGAGCTTATTGTTTACTGTCGCTGTAGCAGACAGAGAAAAATGTCCAGGGGACCGAGTACGTTATCAGAAGGCAGAGGGTGCACGCAGAGTTGACGCTGCGTCCAAGAGAGGCATTTCATCCTTCTAAATTAGGATTAATTGCAATGGAGACAAGGAGGTAAGTTCTATCTGAAGTTCAAGTTTAAACTCTGATGTGGAATAGACACTAAATTTGATTCAAACTTTGTTATTTATGCTTGAAGTTGTGAACTTTTTCCTCTTTTCTCTCATCAAAAATAACACTATGGGTCTATATTAGTCTAAATAATGAGAAAAAGTTCCAGTGATTAGTCGATTTGAAAAGTGATCATGGAGTGGGCAAAATTGTGAGGCCTGTTGCTGCTGAGTCTGCCATTGAAGCAGCAGGCATGCAGCGTGCAGAGATGTTTAGATTGGTCATCTGGTATCTCCAATTTAAGATACAGTGTCCAAAAAGTATATAGCCTAATTACCTTCCACACAAACACATACTCACATGCACACACATGCAGACCCTTGCGTCTCTCTCTCTCTCGCTCTCTCCCTCTCTCTCTCTCTCTCTCTCTCTCTCTCTCTTTCCCCCTGTGTGAAATGTTTTAATAAGCCCTACACGCTCTGTGTGCAGAGTTTGATTTGTTTTCTCTCCATGCTCCCCGGCCCTGGATCGAGACATTAGCCGAATTCCCCCGGGGTGATTGGATGCAATTTGTCCGGAGTAGACAGGCACGTCCTGGATGTTAGGAATTCACTTTGGCTCAACGTGACAAGTCTGACTTCGATCTACAATTGCATCTGAAAGTGCAGCGAGCGGAAAGATGCCATGCCATTAAGTGTTCTTCTCCCCCCTTTCTTTCTTTCTTTCTTTTTTTGTTGTTGAAAAGAACAAGATCCTCCATTTGCTCACAAATAATCACAACAATTCAATTTGCGACACCTCTAATCTGCTAGTGAGGCCTGCGTGTTGCGCTAAATGTGGGATGTAACGGCGGTGGGGCAAATGGTCAGTGCGCCGAGTCAGACTGGAGGGAGAAAGTCCAAGCAAAGGGATATTATGCCCCAAATCTATGACCCTTTAAATTAGATTAAAGATTGACAGTGGGCTGGATTTTTTTAAGCGTAAGACTGACACATGCCACGCATACTTGCCTGTGATTGATTCTGATGCTACGTGTTGGCAACAATAATGCTGCTGTTTTGCGCAGGGCTGAGTAGGCGCATTTATCACTCACTTGCCAGGAGTCGCTGAAGTCAGTGTCCGTGTCGCGCTGTGAGCTGACAGGGGAAAATGGGAGCTAACGAGGTTGTCAGATGTCCTGACAAGACAAATGAGAGCGCGTCACTCCCTGCGCTTTAATAAGATTTAATGGAAACGTATTGCACCGTTCAAAATAAAGTGTTACACATACCGGGGTCTGGCGGCGACGCAGTTAATTACGCACGGTGAGGTAAATTACGCATCAGCTAAAGGGTGTTGGCCTGGATTCAGAACCATCAGAGAGGACTGTATCTATATAACACCTATGATTTGTAGTTAACATACCATCTAGACCTTGGACTTTACGTTTCAACGAGTAATTAATCTAAAGATGACTAACAAACAATTATATTAAAACTGACTTTCTAACATGTGTTCAACAATTTGAGGGGAGAGGGGGCTTTTCCATAACATATCTTAGCAGAAGTTGGGATATATTTTTTCATGTAATTATGTGATCAGAAATGTGAGAAATCCTTGAGAGGGTTTCCTGAGCTTTCATCCGGCAAAAAATATTTTTACCCATCACCTGTCATTGGCCAACAGATCAGATCAAAAACAAAATATCTTTAATAGATTTAAATGTATAGAACTGTCTTGATGCGTATGTAATTAGCCTATTCTCAAGTAGCCTATGTTTTCACCTTAAGGCCAGAACAAAATATAAAATAATAGCATTATCTATTCTTATACAGTAGCAGTGTCTTCTAAGCAGTGATCAAAACACTTGGGAAGAAGATGAACTCTAAATCAGGAAATCTGTGGACCAACTAATATTTTTTTGCTCCAATGTGTGTGCAGAACACTCAGTAAATTAATGTAGATGAAAACCTACTCTTATCACCTGTCACTACCTTTGAAAACAGTCTCCACGGTAGAAGTTTCCTCATTACTAACAAGTAAGGCCTGAGTGATTTTTTGTGAATAACGTCTAGCGCAGAGGTTGTGCATTCTTCTGTGTAATTCATGGTGTGCGATATAGCCAACACACGGTATGGTAGTTGTGGTCATGATACATAATCCCCAGGGCAGGGCTGACGCTGAGCTCAAACTAAACCGTGCTGGTCTAAAGAGACACTTTAGCAGTGCTGCATTGTAGGTATTAGATCGTTTATACCAGCTGGATCTGTATTTGATTATATCTGTTTCCATGTGTTCAGTAATGCATTTTCCATTTTCTAAAACCCTATCATGATCTGCTATAGCTTTTTATGTGTACTCATAATGATAAATCAGGTGATGTACTATCAGCTGACAATGAATGACTGGAATCAACATGTTTTTTCGGATATACAAACAAGCCTGACAAATGTCGTAGTCAAATAAACTGGGAAAACAAGGGCCAATATTATCACAAAGACTGAGAAGTGTGACTTTTAAAATGGGCAAAGCATTGCATGAACATAGACAGTGAAGTGTTGTTTCCCCACCACATCTCTAAAACTGACATATTTGTACTCACAATGTTGAATAACATGAAGTCAAATCAGAAATGACCACTGTATATCAGAGCCTCTCTTCAACTATTATATGATGCGATTCCTCACTTTGCATAGACGCACAATTCAATATGACTCAACAAGCATAGTGAGTGACAGGTGACGGGGATGGCATTTGTACAGATCTCATTCTACCCTGCTTCTTTCTCTCCTAGTGGAGGGGGCGGGATGTGCGCGTAAAAATAGACATAATTTCACTAATGCCATCACCTGGCCTCTGGCACTTCTCTGCACGGTCAGAGAGGCCGGAGCACCTGCTGCAGAGGAGCAGCGCCAGAGGATCCGAGGAGGAGAGGTAATTATATTGTCGGCACCGCTATGCACTACCCAAATAGGATAAACAGAAAACCCGACAGAGACTCTTTTGCGCGCAGAACTCCAAAAAATGTACAAATGATTACGCACAGGCCAAGAAAGGAGACAGAACATAAAACAGCAAATGTGGCAAACTCAGCGCAGATCTGTGTGATATGTATAAATGGGTGCAGCGCCACAAACGCTGTACGTGAACTCACACAGATAACTGGGCTATGTAAAACAACACACACTAAATCAGGCAATAACGACGACAAACCGTCTGGAAAATGGACGCACATAGTGCAGCAAGAAATCACTTCTTCCTCCCTCCCTCTCTGTGTCTGGATGACAAATCCTATCCTGGAGTAAATATTTTGAGGATAATTGAACTGATTGTTATTTGCAAGTTTCTCTGTCTTGAATATAAAAGCGGCGGTGCCTGTGCGTACTCACAATGACTTTCAGACCATTGGCAAGATATATTCATAATGTGGCGAATCTTAAACCCCTAATGTGCAATTCTGCAGAATATGTCATAATGCATTATTGATTTTGGCATTTTTCATTTGTTGTTTCCTCTGCATATCGCAAATATTCTTTTAACACTGGAAATATGAGTTACATGGAGATCCAGAAGTTATGAAAGGTCATGAGAAGCTCGTCTTTAAAATGTGACATAAAGTGACCTCGTCAACGCTTTAAAAAAAAAGCTCACTGAAGCCTGACACAAAATATCACTGAGACCAAAAGGCGAGAAAAGGAAAGTAGCGAAATTTGTGTTTGACAACATGTTTGAGACTTATTCAACCAATGTGTACCTTGAACATGATTATTGAGGACTACTCTGAAAAAATAAAAGCTCGGGTCACCGCTTCACTATTGATCTTATTCATTCCATCCCTTATAGGCCGGTTATTCCGCAGTACCCCGCTGTGGATACACATTTCAGCCTATACAGTGTTAAGCCTGTAGTGTCTACAGATAGACCACGAAACGTTTCTAAATCTAATCACAGACGAACCGTAATTAGACAAGTAATTACCGGCGTAATTAACAGCCTCTTTCTGCTCGCTGTGCTTTGATATGGTCGGGCAGGGAGCTCGGCGCTTTGTGGCGCTCACAGGCGGCAGCAGCAGCAGCGGCAGCGGATAAAGTCTTTATTATTATTGCTGGAAACCCATCTGGTAATAGTCTTGCCCGAGACCTCCTCCCCCCTAATCAAGGTTTTAATTAAAGACGGTTGAGGGCCATGGAGAACATGAAGGCCAGTAATTAAGACTAACATTGGACCCTAACAGATGCAACCCTCCTCCTGCGTTAGTGGTAGAAAAAAAAAAAGAAAACCTCACAAACCAAGACGCGCAGTCGTTTATGCATATGTTATAACCCATAAATAATTATTGTTTAACTGTGATTGGCAGTTGTTGATCTTCATAATGCATAAAAACACGTAATAAAAACACCAATCAATATTTTTTTTCTTTCTTTATGTAACTTGCACCAGGTTTAAATAGTGTCAAACATATATTTATGTCATAGTTTTAAAAGGCAAGTGAACTCTATTGCTGCCATAATGAACCAGGTACAGTCAGGGTGTAGTTGCCACAAGACAACACGGCATTTACTCCGTCATTTGAGATCTGAAGCACATTTAGTAGAGGGGAGTCGATGCGGGCTGGATGCGTGTTTTCATATTTCTTTGACAAGTACTGCTTTGAGGACAGCTGTGGGGTTTTGTGGCAGGAGAGGGCCCCCGGGTACAGTGATGCCTACACACTAACCCGACATCTGAGGGTCCAAACAGTACGAAGGAGTTACAATATAATCATTATCAACACGCACATGATTTCGGTAGGAATCGAGCCTACAACTTGGCACAACACGTTATCCTAATTTCTCTTTAAAGCCGCAGCGTTTGGATATTCAAATTGACCCATTCTTAACATTTTTTATCTTGGTAAATATTTATCCGAGGTAATGACTCTCTGCCCAAGCTGTCAGTAAGATTTAGATATTGAATACGATTACAGAAGATAAACCCCCTTTTTGTTCAGATATTATGCTGATCAGAGGAATTGGACACACGTGATTGATTAAAAGGTAAAATACAGGTTTCAGTTTAAGTAGCCTACCAGGACAATACAATAAGCCAATGATCTTAAATATAGCTTCGTCCAAGTAGTTTAACCAACCATGCAAAAATAATGCTTCATTGAATATTTCATTTAAAAAGTGCATCTGAATATATAACTGCTGAGACCTTAAGCTGCTGGATAATACCACGTTATATAAAAATGCAATGAAATTATGTCATGTGATCACACTCGCTTCGATCAATCCCCACTTATCCTTCTTTTCTCTCTCCTATAGGCACGAGCACGCACACACTAAGAGACTTCCTCCATAAGTTGAATTGTGAAAGTTCAGAGTCGCCTCTCTTCAGATGGGTAAGCAGATGGGAAGACGTTTAGCCAAAATCCCCCGCAAAGTTCCCCCTGCCTGCTCAGCTACCACTGGAGAGGGCCTATACGAGAAGGTTTGCACTTTGGCTTCTCGACCTCGCCACATCTCCATTAACAAATGGCAAACCTGATCCAAGACTCAGACCCAGGAGAGGTAGTCTTATAAACGACAGAGGAAGCAATAGTTATGTGGTTTTGTGATGTTTTGTGATACAGAACCCAAAAACCTTTGCGCACGCAGTGGACGTGTCCTGCTCTCTAGTACATGTAATTATGGATGGGAATAGACTGTTAATCCGGCAAACCTTTTTTAATAAAAGGAATACACAAAATCAAGTAGATCTGCAGTTTTTATTGCGAGAAGACCCCTATGCTTACAAAACCATCTTCAGATGATCACAGGCAGTAGAAAACTTGGCCCGTGTGCTGCAGCACTTCTTAGCCTACCGCCAAACCATACTGTGCTCCATCATCGCCACTTGTGGAGCTTTTCTGCCCCCTAGCGTCGAACCTCTCCTGTCACCCCTGTTATTATTGTAGTCGAGTTAGATGGTGTAACATACTGCTGGGTTAACTTGAACATTGTTGAACAATAGTTGCCCGGCGCAGTGCGTATTTAGATGAACTGGTGGACATCTTGCTGAAAAATCTACTTTCACTGTTTGAGTCCACCACTTTGTTTCACTTAGTTGTGACATTTATTAGAATTAACTGAAAGAAGAAGAAAATAAATAACCAAAAAATAATGTTTGTTTTTTTACTTATAAGTTATGTTAATATATGTTTGTCATTAAATGAATGGGGGGTATAGTCTTAAGATATAATCAAGGTTCATACAGTTTATTGACATAAAGTACACACCCTTAGTCCTGCTTTACTTATGACTGGCCACGAAAGAGTTTCCAGGTTGATTTAAAAACATAAATTAAGAAAGATATCAAAAATATAGTTGTTACACCATAAACTATGTCTAACACAGTGGAAAAACATAAATGTAACTTTATCAGTGTCATCATAATTGATTATAAGACATAAAAAGGGTTTTCTGTCTTATACCTTGGAGTAGTTAAATTAAAATATTTTCATGCTTATTTAAAATCTTGATTGGGTTCATGCAAACATTAACGTCTTAATAACTGCTGCCATATTTGGATGTTTTTTGCAGTTATTGTCACATATTGTTCAGTGATGCAGTTAATGTACTGCATGTGTGTAGTTCCCTGTGGTGTCAGTATGTCAGTCCTCTCTGAGTTTATGTTGGCACACACCATCCGTCAATCTACCTATTTGGCCTTGCATGGAATACTTATAACATTTTAAAAGTACATTTTTCATAAATGGTGGATGTGTTTTTTAAGTCAGACTTTTCTATTTACTGTTCCCGAGCTCATTATGATCATTTTGAGTATGATAGAAAAAAGAAGTAGACCTGATGTAACTCATAACATTAAAACTTTCAGTGTTAGGTTATTATCCATTGGCTATGTACGTGAATTATAATTCACAAGATCCATAAAAAAAAATAAGTAATTTTGGAAAGCATTAATATATAATGAGTATTAACAATGCATGACTATTAGTCTTTAAAAATTAATCTGAATACACACAAAGGTTGCCATCTTGAATCTTTGGGCCAAGTCCAAAGAAAAACTTACATGATGTGGGGGAAATCACTAAGAAAAAAAACATTTTACATAATGCACAAACTGTTGTGTTACAGTCAGCCATGTAGTGGAGAATATAACTTTACCTACATGAACATTCATATGGGTTTGACCTAAGATACAAAGACAACCATTTTTGTGAAAGTATAACGAAGATTTTTTTGCATTTATTTGTGGCCTTACTAGCCCACTTTTCCTTTTTCACTACATCACCAGTTACAGGAGAGCAGTCCTCCAAAGCTCTCTGCTCCAGGTACACAAGAAGGAACCAGGCAATTACTCATAATATCCCAGTAATGTTAAAAGAATGAGACTTAATTTTCCATCTGGTTGCATTGAGAGAAATGTCAAACGTATTGGATTGAGACCGTTGTTTTAATCATTTAGGGAGCACAGTAAAGGTTGATGAGGAAGTATTAAGGTTTTGCTGCTCATGCATAATTTAGCCAATTGATCAGGTGAGGCCAAACTATTGGCTTCCTGGATGTGTTTTTGAATTGTAGTTTGTGTGGGGCATTATACAATATGCAATATCTTACTGGCCATACTATCTCAGTATAAATTGTAATACATGATGAAAATAGAGAGATAATATAAAATATAAGAGATTATTGATATTTTGGCTTAAAAAATACTGTAGGTCTTAAATAAACAAACAGTTGTACTCACACAGAAATTCCCCTTAGTCTACTGCAGTATTTTGTCTTGTAATGGAAATGTGTTTCCCTTAGAGGATCTCTGTCTTTCCCTTTCTCTCACTATCTCTCTCTGTGCATGGAGTGAGGCTGGCATTTACTTGACAATTTCTGCCTTTAAGTGCAGGCTTTAAGTGCAGTGTTTTTATCTACACCTAAGATAGCTACGGACTGGGACAATTTAACAGGCAATTTAACTGACCGTGTGTTAGTGAAGCTGTCTGAGTCCCACTCTCTGCCAGAGCGGCATGGCATGATGGATGTAGGCAGTCTGGGCTAGGTAAAAAGACACACACACGCGCACACACAAACACACCCACAATCCCACTGAATACACAGATACACAGAGATACACAGGCACACTTCCCTGCCATATTTTCCCAATACAAACGCATATGGGCCCATCCACAGCCAACCCCCTTCCATTAAGTCAACATCTTGTGCTGGCGGTTGGAACAGTGCAGGGCTGGAGTCAGGTCGTCCAAATCCGTCAGTAAGAGGAGGCAGAGGCGTTTGTCATCCTCCTCTCTGGGCACCATCCTCCTGGAAGAGAGAAAGGGGGGACAGAGGGTGGTGGAGCTACATAGCATCTGGCTCTGGTAGCTCCAGCTGCAGGGAAAGAAGGGGACAGGAGCTGTGCTGCAGCCCAGGGGAGACACTCTTTCTACAGCCAAAACCACTCCACCACCCTATCGGCTGGAAGGAAAAGAGTTGGAGTTTGCGGGTGCTAACGATAGCCTATGATGAGGATGAAGACGATGTAGTTCAGACAAAATAGTGATATTTAGTTCCTTAATTTCCTCTGTTGTAGTGTTTTAATTATTAGTCCAATTTCTCGCTAGTCTTACTTTGCTCTGAGAAGAATTAGGGCCCTTAGACTAAAGAGGCAAACCTCTTTCTCATCACATTGTATTGAGGTCTTTGTGGCAGTTCTCAGCTACAGAAGCATGCATCCTCTGCAACAGAATAACCCTGCAGCAACAGCACAAAGGCTGGGAAAGGCGTTTGTGGCATGTGCGCATACTCATGCATAGTTTTATTTGAACATGCCACAGCGCAGAGAAGGTGTAAGGGAAGTATTGCAATCCCAGCTGACTACAATATTGTACCAGAGGAAAATGTCACCCAAATGATGACCCATAAATCACAGGCCACAATCACGCAGCCAAGGCCTAGAGACAGTCTTTAGCATCTAGCGTCAGTACACAAATGATGTTTAGCCAGTGGCGGACATTTAGCACCAGACTCCACTGCCTCCCAGGGCGCTTTGTCACAGATCTATGGATGATTCAGAGCCTGGGGACAGCATATTTAGTATTATCACTTAATGTCCCAGTGCGTTCCAGGGGTTTGTTCTCAGGCAATATGGTTCTTGTGATTGAAAGAAGAGATCAAATTAGATGTTTTGAGGGAGGGGATGAGAAGTCGTCAGAGGGGCAACACATGCGTGGTTCTCTTATTGCGAGTGTGACCTTTATGAGGGGAAGATCTAGGGGGCTGAGGAGCCCCTTTCCTCAATTTGAGATGTCCTCTGGGGTTAATTAACCCCATTCTTCCATTAAGCCTCTGGAATTTGCATTTTAGATTGGAAGTCTTGCAGGAGTCTCATGCTCTTCTCCTCTAGTCTATATCAGGTGCCGGCACTTCCTGTTATATTATAAAGACATTCTATACTCCATAACCTTTTTCAGAATGTCCTAGTATTGCCAGATCTGTGACTTTGTTGCTAGACATGACTTTTTATGATTTTTAAAAAATTCACATCAAAGATGACTAACTTTAAATTTTGTAAGCATTTATTATATATGAGGTATAAGAGCAAATTGCACCAAAATGAAGAAAGAGATCAAATTTAGTGTTTGTGAACATCTCTTAACTTCACCCATACATGCCACATTGGCCTTTGTGAAGATACTGTTATGGTTAGCCGGAGAAGCAAATGAAATTAGCCGCACAGATCACAAGCATCTGTTTGATGTCACTAATGATGTGTCAAGGGGGCTGCCATGTGCTATTGTTCTGATTAGCTATAAATGCATGTCTGTATAATGTGCTAAATGTCATATTCCCAAAAGAAAGAAGACAATTTTACCATTCTTTCCTGAAACTAGACCATCAATGTCAATCACATGCACAGCCACAGAATAGCCAAAGAGTGCCAGCTCACACAACATACACTGGTCCCCACAGTCTCATGATGATGGTCCCCAGACAGTCTACCAAAACGGCTCTAGCTAATCTTCTTTTCATGGTCTTCATTACGACCTGTCGGGACATAAATTGACAGTAAATTGCCATGTTTATTAACACAGCACTAAAACAGCATCCTTAACTGCCCTGCCCCCCTCACGCAAATGTTAACGTTTAACAGTGGCCAAGAGGATCAATTAAGATGCAGCATAAAATGATGCTGCACCCAAACAAATCCTCTCTTACACACACTAACACAAACACACACACACACAGGGCCTCACATCCACAATTCCACCTTAATATGCCTCCTCAAACATTATGTCCTCTGTTGATGACCCCCTTTGAAGACCTATTCAGACAGACACTTGCTCGCCACATATTTGCAGCTCGAGTAACGATGGGAAGGGCCATGCTTCATGGAGCACTGCATCAACAGAGTCTTGAGTCTGAGACTTGCTGCGGCCTTTGCCATATAACACAGTAATTACTAGATCAAATCTGTTCAAATTGAGGCAACGCTGTTCTGTGATCCCTCCTATACTAATCAGCACGCTGAGGTATGGCTGTGTGACTATAAATTGCTGACTTAATTAAAACCAGGACCTCTCTGTCATCTAATTACAGGGAGAAAAGGTTATTGCTTCAATGCAATTTTCCAAATATGATTCCTTCACAGTTATTAAAGGCTCAGGCATCGTTTATTGTTTCAGATTTTTCAATATGGAAATGGCCCCGGTGACAGACGTAATGACTCGGGGAAAACGCTTCATCTCGATAGTGGCCTGGCATGGCCATTTGTCTAAGATAAGTGGAGCGGACAGGAACGGGGAAATGTCATGGGAGGCATCCCATGATTGCCTCCACTTTACAGTTGTCATTAAACAGAGCAAAGGTTTCTTTTCTCCCAAGTGGCAGCAATGAGAAGTTTATTAATCTATCCAGAATAGTAGGGGCGGTGAGTTATTATAACTATGAAAATTCACAAGGGAGAGGGAAATTGTGGAGCGGAATCGTGTGACGACAGTCTATATATTCCTTGTTATTGTTCGTTCAAATCAATATTCTGCTTCAAGTCCTTGACCGACCCTAAAACCTGAAGGGAAACAGTTGTAGAGAAAGCGACACAAAACTCATAATGATTATAAAAGCACAGGAAATTCCTAAGAACACACTGCAACCCCAAACAATTTGAAAAACAAAAACAGTGGAAAACTAAATGGGATTTAATGAACTTTGTAGGAATTATAGTGCATGAACAAAATGAAAAGGAGTAAATTAAAATATGCCAATGACACAACAGTAAATGTGTTAAATCCTTTCTCATACAAGGTAGACCCTAACCTGAACCCAACAACTTGAGAGAAAAATGTTAGATAAATCCAAACTGTGAGTGTGGGGCAGGAAGAGGCCACAACAGACATATCCTGGACACTAATGCTGTGTGTCTCCCACCATAGGGTTTTCTTAATTACATTAACCAAATGCCTTCTGCAGTGTGTGTGTAATCTCATGGTTAACTGAACACCCCTGTAGCCGCCTGTGGCCGCCTGCAGCCCCCTCCCTTTTTTTCCACAGTGAAATATTCATGCTGAAAGCCACTCTTCCCATCTACTTTCTCCTTCCAACATGTTAATGCCAGGAATTGTGCAGCGATGCTACTATTGTTTGAGATCAATCCTAACTTAATAACCTTCAACATAGAAGTTTCACCTCAGATACAGCATCTATCATCTGTTCCCGAGCCAATGGAATAGAGCACATTTTAACCCTAATGAGACAAACACCACAGCGGAAGCCTAAAAATATTTGTGTGTGAAAAGTATGTCTAATATCAACAAGCATTTTATTTGAATATAGCTTTGACTTTATAAAGTTTGTGTCAGATGTATCTCACTGGAAAAAAAACACTTTTGTATTTGTTCATGTCTGCACAACACACTGATTTGAATTGACCAGGCAGGACTAATTTAAATACATTAACTATTCATTAATTGAATAAAGAGGCTAGTTAGCCCCAGGGCCCTTTTATAATCATAAACTAGGGTGTACTATTTATGCAAAACAGCCAAGTGCCATGTGCTGGCTTATTATGCTAATGATGAATGGCAAAATACATGTTTCTCCTGCCCACGAAGGAGGATTAGGCATGGCAGTGTCAGCAAGTTGTTTCCAGGGTACAGACTCTGCTCTTCCACATTACAGCATGTTGAGATGCGTATGAGTAATATGATTCTTCTAGTCTTCTTCGTGTAGATATGATCGCAGCCCCTCCCCATGTAAATTCTGTCTTTCACAAAACATCATGTCATAAGCGTGGATTCAATAAAACTGGACCACCTTCACATCCTCACAATGACTTTTAACTCTTTCAAGTTTTGTAAGTTATATTATGTTGATGAAAACTTTACATCCACTGTGGGAAATTTCACAGATTACAGATAGTGACAGATAGCTTTTTTTATAGGTTTAATACCAACGAGGGATGCAGCAATACAACTTTCTCTCTTGGGTCCTGATACCGTGACCCATAACTGAGTACTGATCCAATACAATGCTCTCTTTCTCACAAATTTAAAAACACTATATCACACTGTGGAACTCACTGGGATCATTTTATGTACAATAACATGAGACCAGGGATTGTCTGTTAGTCAACAGAAAATTAATCAGTAGTTCTTTTGAATATCTGATATTAGTTTTAGTCATTTTGTTAACAAAATATGCCAAACATCTAGTAAAGGTGGCTTCACAAACATGTGGATTTGAAGCTTTTCGGTGTCATAAATGAATCTTTGGGTTGAGCTGTTGTTTATCAGACAAAAGACAAAGACATCTGAAGACCTCACCATAGGGTCTTTCAAAATAAAATGGGCATTTCCACTATTTTCTGGCATTTTATAAACAAAACATTCAATCAATCAAGGGAATTTTCACTGATTTATCAATAATGATAGAAAACGTTAGTTGTAGCCTTAATATTGTAAAATAATTATTGGATTGGTGCATTCCATATTTCTGACATGGGACGTTCTGTGATGACTACAACACTTTGAAAAAGATTGTCAAATTATGGCTTAGTGGAGATGTGAAAGTGTAAGTTAATCATAGCTCTACTTTATATATTTTAGTTATTTTATTGATAATTACTGGTCCCGTTTTCAGCAATTTGATGTCTTCTACTCAGCAGGATTCCTTCATCTTTTCTCTTTTCACAGGACCATAACAAATCTTAATAAGTGTTGGACATGTGCATATCATGCTTGACATTTATGAGAGCATGACGTGTGTGATTTCATGTCCTCCTCCTCATGAAGTCAACTAAACTAAACCAAAAATACTACAGTGTGACTGCTGTCCAGGAAAAAACTAACCAGGTTGCAAGACTCAAAAACTCAGCCAGCAATGCAAAATATCTGGCAGAGATGTAGCTATATGATATAGCAGATATTATAATGACAGTGATTCTTTAAATTCTCAGACTTGATAAACATTGCTGAGTGTTACTCTGTCTGGATTGCATGGTAAATGTATGCCATTGTACTATGTTATTAACACTTCTATGTACACAGAATTAACTGTGAGAAACAGACACCCTTATAATTGTTCTTTTCTATGGACTTCTGGATTATAACTTTACCGCTCCCAACTGAGGTAGGCAGATATTCCTGAAAAACATTTATGTGTTCTTTGGGATCTTGGTGTTGTCGAGGATAAATTTCATTTTGTATGTCAATAATATAATGTTGTATAGTGTCTATAGTGAATATCCACTTGAAAACTCTGATGTGTTTTGATTGTCTGAAGCTGATGCATTGAATTGGCTTTTCAAAATGGAGATTTTTGTTTTGGCAAGATGCTTGGCAGAGATTGAGAACATCATAACAGGACATTTGAACTATATGCTCTGAAGTCATGACTTATGTGGTCATCCTGGTTAGTATTGTTTTGTGCTTGTAAGTCCACATAAACTGGGCACCAGAGAGGTGCAGCACTCTTAACAAAAAAATCAAATACTTCTTCTCCAAACACAAACGTTTGCCTCCATATCCTTGCAAGGACCCTTGTTGACGTAATGTATTGCCTAGCACCTTACCCTAACTTTAACCATCATAACTTAATGCCTAAATCCAACCCTTACCCTGAACCTAAACCCAATTCTAACATTAAAACCAAGTCTTAACCCTCATTTTGTGAGGCCAAAATGTCCTCAAAACACTGCTTTTCAACTGAAATTTCTCCCAAACATAAGGACACACACACACACACACACACACACACACACACACACACACACACACACACACACACACACACACACACACACACACACACACACACACACATACACATACACACACACACGATGATAACCTGTGTAGAGACCTGCCCAAGAAACACCTATGGGTTTTTTTGAGGTTTTTGTTTGACATATTGCATACTACAGCAGAGAAAAGATTGTACAGGGTTGCATCTTAGCGGGTGACAGTGCATATGTAAGGAAATGGGTTATATTTATCCCATACATGAACATACCTGAACACTTGAGACATTTACACACATTTTCATGGCGTGTTAATGTTGGTGCTACTGGAAACAGGATGATACCGATGCAACTCTCCCAGTTGCAGAGCTGTAACAACTGTGGCTACGCATTTTTAGGTAGTTTTTACTTTTAAAAGGTTTCAGACCCATGCTGACACACTGAGAGCCTGCGCGTCAGCTTGCAACGTGGCGCCTGAACGCCTCTCACGTTACGGAAAGCCCGTCGACCAATAGCAGAGAGCCTTTCAGCGCATGAGCTGCGCCCTCTCTGAAACGAGCGCTGTGATTGGCTGTACGTAAGGCGGCAGGAAACCTCGGTTTGGTTGCGTCCTTTCCTCAGGAAAAGGGACAGGAGGATTGAAAGTGTTTGATTGAAAGCTGTAGGTGCTCTCAGCGGACCTGTCTGCGTTCAAGTCCTCCCAGCAGGTTTGGTTAGTGTTGATGTGGAGCCACACCGCTGCTGAAAGGAGACAGAGAGGATAGTGAGAAACGGTACTAGCAGTCTAGCTTGCTACATCGCCTGCTTTGCTCATTGTGCAGTGTAGTGTCATACAGGCCTGTTTAGTTTAGAAACACTGTTTTGGCCTCAGAGAGCTCAGTTCCATCCCCTGACTGATGGACGTCTTCAACTACGTGTGTGTTGTGCTTCTTTGCACCACCATGGTGCACGGCAAGCCGACGTTAAGAAAGGAAAGAGTCATTCATGACTCAGACCTGAGCAAGCGAACCGAGGAAGACAATAAAAGCTTCCAATACGACCATGAGGCCTTTCTTGGGAAAGAGGAGGCCAAAACATTTGATCAGCTCACCCCCGAGGAGAGCAAGGACAGGCTTAGGTAAGAGAATATGATTACTCTGAGCACTCCCGGAGCACATGAGCTCGTTTTGAAATCGGTAAACATTGTCAGGCTGCGGCTCTGTCGTTGTCAGTCTTTTGTATAAATCACGCACTCTCACTTCTCTCCCGCTGAAGTGTGTCGCGTGTAACTGTTCAGGCTCAGGACATGAAAATTTAACAACACAAGCGCCTAAGAAAGATGTGCATGCCAGCAAATCTGCAGAGTTAGACAAAGCGACCTTCACCATTCGCACACACTGCTTGCTATGGGGTTAATTGCTTTGCCTAAATCTTAATTATGGATCGCAATTAAATACGCATTTGCAGGTGAAGAAGTTTGGATAAAGTTATGTGGCCATAGGCAGTCTTCTCACTGTGTGTGTGTGTGTGTGTGTGTGTGTGTGTGTGACGTGGTTCTGTCTGTCTATCTGTCTGTTTGACTGCTGGGGTGACAAGTTGGCAACATGTAACACACGTTGGCTAAAAGGGGCTTCCCTCCAAAGAAAAGTCTTTCCTGTAGTGTTGAGAGTGGGAGGAACCCTGTAACATCACAACGTGGCAACCCACGTCTAAGAATACACCATGGCTACACTGCATTTTTCACTAAAAAGGGATGGCCTGCCCCTCCCAATATAGTAGCCCCATTGAAGCCACTTCTCTTGTAGTAAAAAAGGTTCTACCAAATATTTATTTGGTTGTTTTATTTCTGCTGGCTGGTAACCACGGAGTGTATTTTGGGTTGAAGGTGAAACAGCAACTGAATAACTGCAACTTTGTCATTTCTCCATTAGAGCGAGACACAGCACATACTGTATTTGCTTCCAATTTGAAGCTTAACCATCATGTTGGGGTTTGAAAATAAGTCTAACGAACACTCTCCCTCTTTATACTTTCCTAACAGTAAAATAGTGGACCGGATAGACAGCAATTCAGATGGCTACATCAACACCGCCGAACTAAAGGCCTGGATAAAGCGTGTACAGAAGCGTTACGTCTATGAGAATGTGGCAAAAGTGTGGACAGATTACGACCTGAACAAAGACAACAAGATTTCATGGGACGAGTACAAACAAGCCACATACGGATACTACCTCGGTATGGGTTCACATGTTTGAAGCACACTGTGTCACTTTTACATTTATAACACAACTTTTTAAAGTATGATAGTAACTGATGATTTTTACCCCTCACAGCCAACCCGGAGGAGTTTGATGATGCAACAGATCAGTTCAGCTTCAGGAAGATGCTTCCTCGTGACGAGAGAAGGTTCAAAACAGCTGATCTGAATGGGGATTTGGCAGCAGACAGAGAAGAGTTCACATCATTCCTCCACCCAGAGGAGTTTGACCACATGAAGGATATTGTGGTTCAGGTAAGCCTTCTGTAACCACATGGTAGTTAAGTGTGATTAGAAAGGGGACGGGGTAGTAAGACTAGTCTGTTTTGTTGTCTCATTCAATAAACCAAGAGCATGCTGAGCAGACAAATCACATTCTACAAAGTTAAAGTTTGTGATTTGTCTGTCCTCTAAATTTTATTTGATTCCACAAACAGATTTGAGTGTCTATTCAACATGTTCAATCTGATGGACCTCTTAGATAAATGTGCTACATTTGGATAACACCCAAATTAAATTTTAACTCGGCCCGGAAATGATTGAGTTTCTATATTTCTTTTGGAACAGGTCCAGTGGGATGGACCGACTGTCCCACTTAAAGACTCAATCTTTAAATATAAATTTGTCTTCGTGGAACAGTTGCGTGGCAAATGCTGGCAGTGATGCACTATGCTTCTGTGTTCATAAAAGTTGTACTACCCATTTGACAGAGTTAATTATTAATCGCTCATTTTTATGATGTCACTGAATGTTACCAAAGAAATGTTCAGCCAGTGGCACCTTCTCTGGTTGTGGTAAATCTGGTCCGGGTTAATAACTGTTCAGTCATGTAGCCTTCCCAAAGACAGTGATATTTTTCACACGGCCGTGCAACAGTAAGATGTAGACATAGAAGGAAACATATATAGTCATTGATAGAAAGAGACACTTTACAAAAGGACATGATTGTAGGCTAGAGTAATGGAGCTCCTAGTACAGGTTGAGGCACGAACGTGAAATCTCATCTCTCTGAACGCCAACTACTCACTGGCTGGTCTGGCTGCACATATCTGCTTAAAAACACTGGGGGCTTTCAGTTCTTTTACACAGCAAACATTTCAACATGTCTTAGTAGGAAAATAACTCATGAATTGATGCTGTTAATAACATCTAACATCTGTTTTGTGTTCCAGTAAGCCACAATAGTGTGACATCAAGCTAGCATGTAAGACCCTGAAACTGAAGCAGCTAAAAAGAATCAAGCCGTCATTCATTTAATTTTTTGCACCTGAGCTTTTCTTACTGTGACGTGTCAAAATGTCTTGTGTGGAAAAAGGCCCTGCCCAACACAAGCTGGCTTCCTGACTGAGCACAAAATCTCTATTGATGTCAATGTGCCAAAAGTCAATGGTATAGTAGGTTTGGGTAATATTAGAAGTGATTAACAGAAAATGAATCAGTAGCTATTTTGATAATCAAATTGTTGTAGTCAAATTCAAGATAAAATACTCCAATTTCTCTGGTTTCAGCTTTTTAGATGTGAGGATTTGCTACTTTTCTTTGACGTATGCAAGAATGATTTGAAAGGGCAAAATAAACTGATTGAAGGCATCACAGAGGGCTCAAAGAAACTTTTTTAAAACATTTCATAGACCAAATGATCAACTGATGAATCAAGAAAATAACTAACAGATTCATCAATATTGAAAATGGTCACAGCCCTAGGTTTGATTAAAAAAATCTCAATTTTATTTCTGAATAATCAGCGCATGATATTTCTTTTTCACGCTGACTTGCTTTTAATGTTTTTCTGTATTTATTACAGTGTGACTAGTTAAAGATTCTTCAGTGAACTTCAGTGAATCAGTTGTTGCTGTTTTCAATATAGTTTAATGGGATTCAGACTATTCACTCATTCAAAACTATTGTGAGAGTAAGTGTAGGTCAACTTAAGCTATTCATAATCTCAAAGTCAATACATTCACTTTATTGTAGCCTGATTTGTATAGTATTTTTTCATAATAGCAAACTGTGACAAGAATGTTACAGACTGAACATGTTACGTTACTTGTGCTTATGAACAGTTTATAGTGGTCTATGTTTCATGTTTTTATTTAACATCCCTCCTTGTTTGCACGCAACCTTTTACAGGTTAAGTGAGCATAGAAATGGATAGATGGATGTTCTTATTTATTATTAGTCAGCTATAAGACCACAGAAGCTACGTGGACATGAATAATTCAGCAGGGTCCAGAGAGAGGGTCTTACCTGCAGGGAAGGATGCATCCAGTGATTTGAAGTGTGTAGCTGTGTGCATGTGTTATGCTCAGATGCATCGCACTTAATCAACAGTAAACTAATGATCAGCTCACACGGCAAGCCTTTAAGTTACCATTTAGTCAAATTCACACTCTGACAAATCCAGGATATGAGCAGGTCAAACATCCACCAGGGTTTTTTAAAAGGTGTTGGCTAAAAGCAAGCGTGGAGGGTTTGGTTTCATCAGCAGGGAATCCTGTAATTGTAGTGTCAGTCTGCCAGCTGTAAGCTGACCCTCGTGCATTCGCTCATACTGCCTGGGGCGACATGTTTCTCTTTTATTACTCAAAGTGAAAGTTCCAGTATTGATGACCCTTGTGTCTCCCTTTAATGACATCATTAACTAATTGTGAATGCAGGAAACCCTGGAGGACATTGACAAGAATGGCGACGGGGATGTGGATGAGGATGAATATATTGGTGAGTTTAAGCAATAAATTAATTCAAAATAATTTAAAATAGATTCAAACAAAGTCAGTTGTAGAAATTACAGCTGGAGCATTAATGCTCAGAAATGTGCTGTTCAGTAGAAAAAGACCATAGAGTAACAATTAGTCATACAAATGGATACATAAGAATACAATAATCAGCAACTTTAATGCATGACTAAAGGGTTTGAATTTTTTGACAATTCATCAACAGCTTCACATTGTCCTCAGCTCTCATGAAGACCACTTGTTAGGAAAGAGGCTGATAGAAAAAGGTTTCAGTGTTTAGTTTAGTTTAGAATAACTTGCATCTTTGGAGGATTCCTGCCATGAGAGCATTAAAGTAGCAAAGCATGCTATTGATATTCGGCCAGTATTTATCTTTGGCACCTAATAAGCACTTCAGTTTTGTGCCAAATAATCTCTGGAAATCTGTAATTGTATTCCTGCTGCAACTGACCTTGTGTTTCCCAAGACACTGAAACAAGCAGTTGTGTATCATCAACATAGCTGTTGTCAGTATAGTTGTTGATAGTAGAAGTTATCAGCTGCATTTACCGTGTATTACCTGTCTTTTGTGCACCCCCACTTTTAAAACACATTTGTGGAAGCACATGAATTTATCTACGCACTGCGGATCCCAGTCTTGAAAACGTCAAGTGTCATTTCCAAAGGGGACTGATTTTAACGTTTAATTTTAAGAAAAATATATATGAAGTATAAACTGTATTTTAAATATAAACATAAACTTCCATTTTTATTTATTTGCATTCCTGTTAACGTAATACTTCTCATCGTTTTTAGCTGACATGTTTGCACATGAGGATGGAGGTCCAGAGCCAGACTGGGTGAAGACTGAGAGAGAACAGTTCTCTGACTTCCGAGACTTGAACAAAGACGGTAAAATGGACCAGGATGAGATTCGCCACTGGATTATGCCCCAAGACTACGACCATGCCCAGGCCGAGGCCAGGCATCTGGTTTATGAGTCTGACCAGGACAAGGTACAATGTTTTCCAGTTTCATCAAGATGCTCAATCTCTGTTGTCATTTTGTGTATATAATTGGGAAGGTCAAGCTGGGACCACTGTTGTTTTTCCAGAGCCCCCTCACTTTCCCTTGTCTCACTGCAAAACGAATTGCCCTCCAAAGACAAATACAGTTGAAGTTATACAATGAAGAAAACAATACATTTTCAATTTTATCCACAATACTATGACCATAGGCTGACATTCCCGAATTGTATCAACTTGTTTATGTTTTTAGCACGTCATTTTTATTTTCTTTCTTTCCTTTCTCAGGACCAGATGCTGACCAGAGACGAGATCCTTGAGAACTGGAACATGTTTGTGGGAAGTCAGGCCACCAACTATGGAGAGGACCTCACCAGGAACCATGATGAGCTCTAAGCTCGTAGTGCAGCTTTTGACGTGTGTGTGTGTGTGTGTGTGTGTGAGAGGAGGGTTGTTGAACACCTTTTGTCTTCTATGACAGAATCACAGACTCTTGCATCTCCGCCCACCACCACTACCACCACTCCATCCTTCCTCATAATAGTTGGACAGATGTCAGTGCGTTGGATTTTAAACCAACACAGTAGATATCAAAGTACAGGAGGGATGAGGGTTGGTCCTACCACTAACACTAAGAGTCCATATCGATGGTTCTGTTTCTGACATTCAGAAGTAAAGCCATTGGCAGGGGACTTACTTTCCATCGATGGTGCCTTCCAGCCGAATCGGCAACTCCACTGCCTCAGAGATCTGTGTAGATAGTCTTTTAATGAAACCTCTCAATGCTGAATGCTGAGGTTTACATAAACTGTCCAATACAGGAACAGTTTTTGATAGCAATGTTAATGTGAAGCTACCGCTCAGAAGATTTATTCTGATTTTATTTATTTATCAATTAAAATCTGAACTTTAGGTCTGGGAGGAATACAGTGTTAAGTTAGACATCTTGTTTTTAACTGAAGACACAAATGATGTTTCTTCGTTTACAGTTTTCCTGGCCAAATTATTTTAATGATGTTTTTGAATTAGTTACATGCTTTAAGAACTGTTGACAAACTGATGTTTAATGACATGGTCTTTGCACGTGTTTGGTTTTAGTATAGCCTGTGAAAGATTTTTTTTCATTGTACTTAGTTTGAAATGTATTTATTGGTATACCTGAAGCCAACAGTATGCTCTGTGTTAAAGTTTTACTGTCCTTTGCTTAATCTGAGCTGTACCCTTTTAAAGTTGTCAACATGTGGGTTTGGTTTGGAGAATACTCCTAAATACATGAGAAATATGTAGAAAAGTTTCCTTTCCTCACCTCTCTCATAACTCCTTGCTTCCTATTACATCACTCCCTATTACATCACTCAACGGTCATCTGCTATCATCAGATGCACCATTTTTTTCCTCCACCATATTTGGCATTGTATATATCAGCCAAGTGGGGTTTTTTTTGAACATACAACTCATTGTCGAAAATATGTCCTTTGTGTTTATGTTTTGTTTAATGAATAGTTTGTGTGACAGGTGCAAATAATGATGCAACTGATTAAAATAACAAGAACAAAACTTTAGGGACTTTTCATGATTTGTCAAGTTAATGTCACTCAAAACCTTTTTATTCCCCTTTTCCTTTTGCATTAATTATCCACATTATAAATGGGCAGAAACCCATCAACATGTCTCTTATTCCACACTGCACCTGCTCATCTATTGTGTCAAAATAAACAAAAAGAAAATGTGTATTTTGTGTTAAGCTGCAAAACATTAATATTGAGATGGGATGAGGTTTGGGGGTTTTGAATGTGTCATTGGGTGCTGTTAGTATTGCTTTTTAAGAATATATCCTGAACTCACTGAATTAATATAGTGTCTTTTCACATAGGAAGATGAGACAATCAAGCGTTAGAGGACAGTGACTCCAAAACAGTTGTGGTACCAAGTTACCAAAGCAGCTAACCAAGTTCAAGTGAAATGTGAGGGTGCTAGACAATGATTTTTTTCTTTTGTTTTGCCATATAAAGTAAGAAACAACAGCAAGTGCATGAAAAATACCAATACCATAGCAATGAGAAAGAAGTGCAACAATCAACAGTGTTCAGGTTAAGGTTCTCAAGTGTTGAGTTCACAGAGGACCTGAGTTTTCAGGCATTTCTTGAATGCACTAAGAGAGTCAACAGAGCTGGGTAGCATATTTCACCACTGCAAAAACAATTTTTTTTAGATTTGTTTTTTTTATCTGGCAGTGCTGATATTACCAGACGTTCATTTGTGGACTGGAGCAGATATACGCCTGATGGGTGACTTAATGCAGGAGGCTGCTATTCCATTTGTTTCCTTGAAGGCAAGCATCCAAGCTTTGAATTTGATGCAAGCCGCCATTGACAGCCAGGGGAGGGGGTCGAACTTAGGTGTGTCATGAGCTTGTTAAGGTTGGTTGAACACCAGATGTACAGCTGCCTTCTGAATCCTCTGCTAAGGCTTAACAGTGCATGTTGGTAGTCCATTCATGAGGTGACCAGCACATGGACTAGTAGTTGTACTGTGTACGTGAGCCTGTGGTGGATTCAAACTTGTATAGGTAGTTTGTTGTTTTGCCAGTAGTGAGTTTCTGAAGAAGTAGATAAAAGAAAATGAGACTTTGGTAGATTGGGTCTCTGGTTTTGTGCCACATCCTCTCTGCTGCCCGGTTCAGTGTGTGGAGACCTCAGACAACTAGGGACTGGAGTGTGTAGCACATGCAGACCTGGAAAAGAGAGGGCAGAGGGTGTTGAGCCATGTAGTAAGGGTGGCATAAGTGTATCTGTGGCATCATGTAATAATGAGAACTGATGAGGAAGAGGAAGGAAGGAAGGTACAAGGGAAGAGAAGTGAGTGGGAGAGAGATAGGGAAGACAGAGGGTTGGGTAGGAAGGGTCATGGAGAATTGGACAAAGAAGTGATCAGATGTGTGTAGTGTAGCAACTAGGGTGTTTTCAGTGATATGTGTCAAGATAAGGTCAAGCTTATTGCCTGCCTTGAGAGTGGATGGGGTTAGGAGAAGCTCCAGGTTGAATGAGGTTAGGAGGGAGAGGAACTCAGCATCTTGCAGTTTGTCAAAATGGATGTCATGCATCCATGATGATGAAGGGACAACCATTCGACCATTCTCAAGAATAGATGACAGTCACATGTCCAGTTCTTCAGTTGAGCTCCCAAATTGGCCTGGTGGACTATAGGGACATATTAGAACAGAAGAGAGAAGTGTGAACTTTCAGTTGTGGAAGATGAACAAATCTGCCCCATCCCCTCCCTGCCCAGATGGGAAGTGTGGGAGAGGCAGAGGGGGCAGCTGGGGTGACAGTGTTGTCTGGGTGAATCCAAGGGAACAAGTGTAGCACCAACAAATCATTTGTTCCTTCATGGCCTGCAGCAGTGGGATTCCGGCCTCCAACACATAATACTTTTAATACCCTTGCAACTATCTAGACTGATACACATTTAACTAGTTTCTTCCATTTTCCCTCTTAAGCTCCTGCTCTTACTATTCACACTCAGTCTACCTCTGCTCACTGGCAAAGGACTGTTTTATTTAAGACACTAAGTAGTTCTTGTCAGTCTTTCCTTTTTGCCAACTTTATAGATTCTACTAACACTTGCTATGAGTTCTTATATGTTTGCTATAGTGCTTAAAGCTTCACATGGACATACTGTAGCTCAGGTACTGTAGCTGTCTTAGATGTAAGCCATTGAAAAAGTCTGTATTTGACTTTTTGACTCACTGAACATCAGGAACAAGCGGATGCTCTTAACGCCATTCGTGACTAATTGCAGTCTACACACTCAGGCCCACTTCACAATAGAGATGGAGTTGAGCTGACTTGCCGTTGCTGCTGGCTGTTGCAGTAAAACTCTCAGATGTAACTGAGAAAGCAGCTCTGCCACCCAGCCTGTCCCCTCTGCCTGCTCATGTGGAACATATGGATATATGTGTGCCAGTTAGCGAGACAAGTCAAGCGGGACCAATGCGATAAAGCTCATTAGGAACAAGGGACAGGGCGATGTATGTGTGGGCTGTGTTATTCTGTTGTAATGTAGGACCTTCTTCAAACACCCTCAGACCATGACTGCAGAAGCAAAAATGTCTGGAAAGCTATTTTTCAAATATTCAAGTCTTGTTTAATATTTTACTTTTATTTGAATTACTTTGACTTTTGATGTTTGAATAAGAGCGTGACTTGACAAAAACAATGATTATTATTATTATTTCATAACGAATTTTGTAGGAATGGTCTACAAAAATCTGGCGCAGCTCCACTTGCACAACAGGATCCAAGAATATAGATTTATTTTCAGATGAATTAATTATTTGTTCATCTGACAAAATGCACCAGATTTGAGGTACATTCAAAGTGGAGGTGTTGCCTGTAGTGGCATCTGAAGTTTTTTGGTTATTTTTGGGTCCTAATAAAAACCCATTAGATAATCTAATGGTTGCAGTGTTGCCTCGCTGAAGAGTGTGGGGTCAGTCTTGCATCATACATTTGAATAATTGGGAGACCTAAAACACTAAGTAGCTCAATATACTTCCTCCAAATAGCATATGAGGTTTGTCATGTGTCAGTGTGCATCTGTGTGTCTGTGGCCAATGTGTGAGCGAAGGTGGATGAGTATTAAGCGGTGCACAGAGATGTAAAAGAACCAAATGGACTCTCTCTGAAGATTGCCTTGCGGTCATGTTTAGCCTACCCCTCCTCTTTATGATGGGTTCCTAATCATTCACACTGGGGGAGTGTGTGTACAGTAATGCCTTCAGACGGCTCTATATGAGCGTCTGCGTGGATCACCCCGTCCACTGATAGTAATGAGCCCTCTGGGTGAGAGCAGGGTGAGAGAGGAGGGTCATAAAGTGTAGCATATTAATGTCTAAGGCCATGAGCCTCCCCATCCAGGATCATTTTCATTTAGTCTTGTTCAGTAACGATCTCCTTTTAAAGACCTTTTTTAATAGTAGTCTGCTATTTCTATATCAGAAATTAACAGCCGCAAAGCCAAAATTAAACTGCTGCATAACTACACAAGGCACCCCCCACCCCCAACTCCTCCTCCTGCTCCATTCTGACTCTCTCTATCATCATGATGCCCTATTTTCATCTGAATATCTCTGCGCTCCCTCATCTTTGTCTTTTATCTCTTGTGTTTGTTCCTTCCACCCTGGGGATAGCCCAGGGTGTTGTTTGTAATGATCTTTGGGACATCTGACCCATCCTGTGCTCAGGCTTTCATAACAGGATTTCTGCCCATTATATAATAAGATGCACAATAGCAAAGAAAAGAGTACCATCTCTGTTCATTATCGAGCTGTTTAAGAAAAACATATTAGATTTATATGGCTGAATGGGACCTTTATACAAAAGATAGGCTTTCCCTTTCTCTTCTCATTGGAGGTCAAATTATAGTTGAAATTGCTGTGAATACGTAACTGCATGAACTCACAGAAAAATACAGAGTTTTGTTTCTCTATGGTACATAACATTTAGAATAATAGTATTGTAATTTTTTATCATTGTCATCATTGTTATGAGTGGTTATATACAACTTATCAGTATGCAAGTATACACGTATGTTAAAACTAACTGTAAGCTGTATATTCATTAGGACATGATCTAAAATAAAGGAATAAACCCAGTGTGTGCACATCATACATATGAAGCAGAGCGATGCACCTTCCACTGAGGCATTGAGTGAACTTAGATTTGTTCTGTCTATGTCTATGTGCAAGTTGTATGACTGTATGTGCGTGTCATGTGAATGTAGGCTAATTCAGCGGCTTGCATGTTTCTACTTATGGACAATGAAGCTTGAAGGAATCCATCAATCTTTCATGTCATCTCAAAGGATGTGGTTATCCCATCTCTTTCCCATCACAGGACTCTACTCCTCCTAGTGGTGACAATGCAGAACTTACTGTATCCAGGCAACCTCCTTTCTTTTTAACAACTGCACTTATGCTGGTCTATCATCATGAGTTTTTATGTGCCTATCAACGTGGTGTAGATAAGGAATCGGGCATTAATGACTACACAATTAGAGGGAGGGCTTTAAAGAGCAATATATTTCAATTTAGGAACCATAAACCTAGTGAGTTGGTAACTAATTATAACTGCCTATGGAGTAATGGAGGCCTTTTAGGCTGGGGTCAGAGTGACTCAAAATCAGTTTCAAACAGCTTTTACATGGCTGCTTTGCTGCTCTAGTCACCAACTCATTCTGACAGACCGCTGCATATCTTTTATGATATATGCAGAAGGAAAAACTTTTCAAGTTTTAATTAAAAAATGGGGAAAGTGGCCCACAGTAGTGGTGTTTTGGAGTTCATGACAGTGAGGGTGGAGACTACGCTATCCCAGTGAGACTGATATCTTTGGACAAAACGCCTCTCTCGCTCCATTTGTCAACATTTGTCTCCCTCTTTTCTCTGGTCCTTTCTCCCTGTGTCCCAGCATCTGGATACCTCTGGGATGGAGGGGAGTAGAGGGGAGACTAGACCTTGTTTCATCCCTCCCATTCCGCTGTTCCCCAGGGGGCCTTGTTTGATTTGTGATCTTGTATCTCACATGATGGGGACTCATCTAATCCTGTTAGAAGTTAACATCTTCCAGTGGAATGGAGGAGACAGCAGGAGGGAGAAATAGAAGATGAAAGAATGGATGGGAAAGGAGAACTAAAAAGCCATCTCTGCCTCTATTGGCTGGCCCACATATTGGCTTAGAGTATACATTTGTGTGTGTTTGTGTTTCTGTGCCTGTGTACCCTCATGGGATGCTCCCGGCTGCTGCCTGCATATCTGACAGACTCCTCTCAAGGTGTTTTACCCTCTCTGTCTTTCTGTATCTGCTCCATCTCTGCTCCCTGAGTGGGAAAGTTTACCCTCTAGGCTCCATCTGAGCTCCAGGCCCCCAAGGCCTCTGCATTCCCAAAGCTCCTACACACCGGAGCCCCTCAGGCTCCCTGCTATACCACAGGGAATACCCCCAAGAACCCCTAGGCCCCCTCAGACTGCGGAGCAGCAGCTCTCCACAAGAGAGCTAGCCTGAGGGGGGGGGGCTGTCTGGGAATACAACTAAGAACATGCTTCACTTAACAGGCAAACAGTCCCTGACAGCGCCTCCTGTTGGTGCAACATGGTTTTTGCATGCAGGCCTCCTCCTAACCCCGTTAAGTTTCCTCTCTGGGGCCTTGACCTTGTTAACAATCCCTTGAGGCTCATAGAGGCCTCTGTGCACTACATGTGCATTGACCTTTACAGTTCCCAGAGGTTAAATAATGTCTTTTTGGCCCAAATAATCACAACAGGAGCTAGATACTGATGTTGGCTACACCTGGGACTTTACTGAATGAAATATTGAAAAATAATTTCTCCTTATCAGAATATCAAGTAAACGTGAATTGAAGGCAAAGACAGCCAACTGTTTTCAATATCTCAGGCATGTAGAAAGTGAAGGTTGGCTCTTGGATATATGGGGTGGACTGTGCTTAATTCCGGGTTTGATTGTGACAGTGAGGTTATATCACACTTGCATTCAAAACAAAACATATTTTGGGGGTAGCTTGCATGTGGATATGGGGGCTGTGAAGCTAGCAGGCCTGCTGTCCTACAGATGTCTTGGGCTGTGCATTACCAGGTGTACGTCACCTGAGATTACCCACGCTGACACCCCTTAAAGGCAAACAGCCAGCTTTACAGATGAGGGGGCATCTGGTGGCGTGTGTGCATGCAAGTTTGTTTGTGTGTCTGTGTGTGTGTGTGTGTGTGTGTGTGTGTGTGTGTGTGTCTTATATATGTGTGTTCATGTATTCAGATTTGCGGTAACATTTGGCAGAATGGGATGGAGTACAGACATTTGTTGTGTTATCAGATATTACACTTCCTTCTAGCCCATCTCCAATCAGAAACTTTCTCAATCAGCTCTACTTCCAAGGAATGAAGATCCAGCAGATCAATGTAAGGTTTGAGGTCAGTGTCTCTTTGAGTGTGTGTGATAATGATGGTGATGATGATTGAGGACGTTTAAAGCATGAGTTCCTTACGCTCTTTCCACAGCCTTGGCAGTCTCCAGTTAAGAGTGAACTGGAGTGAGTAAAATGTTCTACTCCGCTGTCCTTCTGATCTTCCTCCGCTTCCCAGCGCCCCTGCAGAGAGAGAACAAAGGGAAGCACTTCTTAATCAAAGTGCATTGGATTAAGAAGCAGAACATCACAGAGATACTACCTCACAGCCTTTGTGTGGATTAGAAAACAACCCAAATCACCACTTCAAATGAGCAATCTGTGACCCTGAAACAGGAGAAAGGCATTTTAGTCTTCCTGTTGGTTTGGCAAGTGTCAAGGTTTGCTGTGGAAATGGAACGAGTGGTGCAGATGTGGGGGCACATACTGTATATATGTGGTGAGTATGAGTGAATGCCTTCAGTAAATGTGTACTAGGGTTTCCATGTGTGAACATGTAGCCAACAGCTAAATATACCATGCTTGTATGTGCGTGTTTACATTGCTTTCCCAGGTATGTGACATCATTAGCCCACAAAGCCGTGCAACAGCTCTGTGCCCACATTGACTCATATTTTATTAACATTCCTGCTGTAGCTGAATCATACCTTCTCTTATAGACTTGCACACAAGCTGACACACAACTCCTTCTACATCATGTATATTTGATGGGCCAGGGCATACTCTGATTGTGCCTTCCTGTTTCTCACTTTGGTTGATATTACCATATTTGTTGTGGACACTCTGTATCACTGAGGGCAACACTGAAGTGGACAAAGAGTATTTAAAGATGGAGTTGTAAAATTATAAGCAGCATTTTGGCTTTCACAACTGGCTGTCATACACCAGAACTTGTTCAAGTCTCATTTGCTTGACTGAAAAGACTTATACTGCCATCATGTGGCTCCAGGATGTAAAATGCTCATCATAACTCCAAACCTATTACCAAACCTTTACAATAGGGACTTGAAGTGTGTGTGTGTGTGTGTGTGTGTGTGTGTGTGTGTGTGTGTGCATGTTGGGGCCCAGCGCATACAGAAGGGGGCAGTCAACAAAGTACAGCCAGCTGACACTGAGGTATGTGTCTTTTCTAATGAGATTTATTGGGCTCCAGATGTTCCTAGTTATGAAGATGTGTGTTGGAGATTTAGGGGGGTGAGACCTGCACCCTGTCAGAGTCACAGTGGGGTGCTGTTTTCCTGTCTGTCACGCCCCCACCATCAGCACTCATAGGTGGCCTCTTAACCTGACAACACCAACACTTCTTCTCTCTACCACATAAACACACACACACACACACACACACACACACACACACACACACACACACACACACACACACACACACACACACACACACACACACACAAGCACTCCCTTGACGATGTGGATCATTTTTATACATTTACAAAACATACAAAATACAAAAGGAATGTCTATAAAAGTAAGCAAATACACCACATATATACAAAGTTATTAGGTGGGTATCATGTGTTCAGTAAGAAGAATACAAAGATGTTCACATTGCCCAAAGCAAAAAATAAAAAATAATATGTGAAAAACATGTGTTCAAATTCATGGACAAAAAGTGACACATTGTCCATTACCTAAATCCAGTTTACATGGTCCAGCACATTTTCAAGGTGACACAATTTTAGCAATAAAACAAGAAGCCAGTGCAAGTGTACTAAAGTATCAAAAAAAGTGAATCAACATTTTCCTCATCTCATATTCAATTCTTCTTCTTGGCTCAGAAAGACTGCTATTTTACCCTTTCAAAGATTTAATGTCAAATAAACAAAATGAGTGCTAGTTGAGGTGCATCTTGAAGATCTTGTGGATCCTCAGTAAGTCTGTTCTCCAGAAGTCTCGTGGCTGAGGGAGGCATCAGCTGTGCTCACCAGCACCGCAAGTCTGGCATGGCACCATAACCCATGACCAGGCTCCAAGTGTCTTTCTCTACTAGCTGGCACAACATATTGTCACCTTCCTCTTTGTCCTCCTCCTCCTTTCCCTGCTCAGATGGCAGGCTGCAGCTTGGTCAGGTTCCTCTGGTGCATGCTGTGGTGGCGCACCAGCTCGTCAGAGCGGGCAAACTTCTTCTGACAGTTGGACCAGCGGCAGGTAAAGGGCTTCTCACCTGACAAAGAGGGGACGAACAAGGAAAAACGGAGGAAAATCATTGCTTTAGAGTGAATTCAACTCTTGGAATGACTTGCTGTGCATGAATCAACATCAGATGGGCCATCTTTAAAAGAGTATCTCACTGGGAGAAGAATGCAGAGGTAGAAAATAAAGGTATACGCACTTGTTTTACCTGTATGAGTCCGAGTGTGCGTCTTAAGGTGGTCTGACCGTGAAAACTTTCTCTGACATGTCTCGCATTGAAAGGGCTTCACTCCTATGTATAGATGTAAATGGTTGGACAGAAACAGAAATAAGAATAGGGTGAGGCCACGGTCAACGGTTTCAATTTACTGGATTGGATGGTGCAATCACCATTTGAGACTGAAAGCATTACGCATGACATGTTTAGGGGTAGATTTCGAAGTTTCAACACATCTTTGAGTCTCATTTAACATACTTGTTTTCCATGTTGGCTTATATATTTGGGGAAAATAAAGATGTTGCCTACTTTTGACACACTATATGTTAACAGCAACGTAGTAAACATGAATTTGTTGTTAAAGATTGTTTCTGAAGTTGTATATTGTACAATTTGAAGTGCAGTAAAAGGAGAAGTGAGAAAGGGAACTCATACAGCAGTGTATAGTACCTGTGTGTCTGCGCTGGTGTCTCTTCAACTGATCCGAGCGAGAAAATCTGCGGCCGCAGTCTGTGAAATCACATTGATAAGGCTTCTCTCCTGCAACATAAGTCCCCAAATCATCATCATTATCAACATCATCATCATCATGGTTACACAAATTCCAAGCTGCTTAGATAATTAGTACCAGCTGTACCCCCAATATTGCATACGCATATCTCTCTCTTCCTTTATGCACCATCAAAATGCCTGAGTGAGTAATCATATCTCACCTGTGTGTTTGCGGCCGTGCATCTGCAGATGTGAAAGTTTGAAGTATCTCTTGCTGCAGCCAGGATAAGCACACACAAATGGACGCTTCTCATTGGCGTCTGATGACCTCACAACCGGAGGAGGAATACCAGGTACCCGTCTAACATCCTTTGAGAAAGAGAAGTCAGAATAGAGAGAGAGCTTACTATTTGAGATGTTCATATTGTATATTCATTTACTGTAGTCTGCACATTTATTTGCATCTGTGTGAGCATGCATATGTTTTGTTTGACTGACCTGAAGTCCTCTGAAGACACTGTGTGCATGTATGTGGTACTGGGCACTGACGAGCATGGGTGGGGGCGGTGCTATGGGTTCAGTGTCATAGTTAGTTGCATGGCCACTGCTGGGCAGGAGCAAAATGAAAATAATTAATACACAAACACTGAAAATGTTTGGTGCAGAATTAACAGCTTCAGCATAGCAAAGGTTTCGATAGATTTGTCAGATCTACCAATCCTTCTATTTTCGCAAAAATCTTAAATAAGTATTTAAAGCATATAGAAATAGAAGACTGCACACAATCACACATTATTATGTTCTTCTCCACTATCTGACTTCCCTAGGCAGTGGGCAAACAGCCATCTGGTCAAATCCTCCTTTCCCTCCTCTTCTGCACAATCACAAAAGCCGGTCAAGACTCAAGGATTTTTTTTTTCTTTTCTTTTTAAAGCTCACCTCTTCATGGAAGATGCAAGACTGTTCATTTGGTTCCATGTTACACACTCCAGCTGAGATGCCATGTGGTACAGGTTATCACTGAGTAAAAAATACAGTACAGCACAGTGATGAGCACCAATATTTCTGCTAAAATATTGGATTTGCTTCTATTTTTTTTTTAATTTGTGGATTTATTTTTAATTTGTGGATTTATTTTATTTTACAATATATGTTAAGACCTTAAATTACTGGTAATGTATGGTAATGTGTTACCATACATTAAAAGATTAATGAACAGGATTAGCTCTGAGAAAGATAGAGAAAATATGTTTTTGTTTAATCTTTCTTACTTTATTCATCCTGAAATTCGAAAACACGGCAAAATTTATGATACTGTGCATTCTTCCTGCTACTTTTCTGCCCTTGTATGGCTTATAAAGACATTTCATTCAGGGGGAACTCCAAATGGTTCATTTATTAGCACATCCTCTCCACCCACCACTCTCCTCGCTGGCTTCATTAAAAAACATGGGCTCTGAGCCATTCTTTACCTTGGCACATCACGCTAGTGCACACACACACACACACACACATATAGTGCAGAAACACACACACTGGGAGATGCGATTGTGCACTCTGCGGGGGTGAGTGCCTCCGTGCCTAGTACACCATGGACCATTGCATGACATCACCCTGTCCTCAGTATCATTAAAGGCGGGAAACAGTTTCGGGGGAATTCTGGACAGCATTCCTTGAGAAGTCCTTGAGGGAAGCATCGCGATGGCTCGCTAATCAGCTCTGAACTATGGTACACTGTGGAAAGACTCACTGATATCGGACATATATACACTGTGTGTGTGCATGTCTCTGTGTTTGTTTGAGTGTTTCCAGTTCATGCCATGAGCTCTAATAACAGTGAAGTCTTCCCTTCTGTTATCAGCTGCTGTTCCAGTATTTGGGTTGCGCATGTTCCTTTTCTCTAATAACATTGCAGGGCGGCATTTAAAGAATTTCATCCTTTACCCTTAGAGATGTTTTGCATCAAAATGAAAACAAGTTGGAAACACATTCAGAGATTAAAAAAAGCAGATTCTCAGCCTTTAACTAACCCACCCTCCCCCACTAAACTCTCACTTTCACTGAGCTTGTATTTTTTACTTTTCTCCTCATTTTTCCTCAGGGTGGACGCTCAGACACATCAGCAGTAGATCACTTAGTGTTTGTTTTGGCCTGCTGAGCAGCAGTGGGCAGCACTTAACCTCAGAACAAATTAGGATTCACAATCCAGACGGTGCAGAGGCAGACACAGGGCTTAACATAGGATCAGAGAGAGTTCACACTTCTAAAAATTACTAGCAAGTGGGCTGCATGTGGTGTTAGTGGAAAGAATCTGACATTAATCAATGAGTGAGGAGTCTGAAAACTTTTGGGAAGAGTGGGGGACTCAAGGCAGCAGGAGTCAAATACAGTAATAATAAATGCATGCAGGGACAAATAATTGTACCTGTTGTAGTTTCTCAGCAGCAGAGCTTGGCTGCTCGGACAGGTTTCTGAAGGATTGTGACAACCAAACACAGGAGGAGGACCCGGGTACTGCTGGTCAACTGCATATAACAAAATATAAACGTTATCAAAGCTCAAGCTGATGCTTTCCATTCTCCAGCAGCTGTTAATATTCGCTTTATATGCTCTCTCTCATGTGCACTTATAAAAATATACTAATAATATTATTACAGCTTCATTTAAGAGGTAGACGCACAGCTCCTCTTTTCAAAGAAAGAACGGGTCAATCAGAAACAGTGGTCCTTTTCAGGTTCACATAGTATATTAATCCCCAGATAGTTTTTGACATTCCAGCAGAGTCACATAAAGCTGTTTCCTCAAGTTGTCATTTCCAGAGTCATTAACCATATGTTTAAAGAGCGAGAGGAAGAGTGTGTTTATGTATGCTTGCGTACATGGCTGCATTTGGACGGCCCAGACGGAGATGAAGAGAGAGATGAAGGAAAGTGGATGAGAGTGATTTTCTTGTGATATGAAAAATGACGGGTTACTTTATATAACCTTGCTTTGACATGACAGTCTTCCAGTCTCTGACTCAATTTAGTGAAAAGACGTCAGGATGCAGACAGTTACCTATGTTGTTTGGTGGTGACTGTGTGTCTTCATGTTTGAAGGACAGACTGGGGAACTGAGGGTTGTGGTGAGATGGAGTGTGACCGTAACTGGGGTTGCTGTCAAAACCCATGGCTCCATAACCTAAGAGAAAACAAAAAAGAGAAGCAATGGAAAGTTAAAATTATTTTATTTGCCTGGTCAAGTCATTAGATTACTGTCTCGTAAATGTCTGTAACATTCTGAAAGTCTCCAGTATTTGATCAGTTATCTGAATCCTGCTGGTAGTAGCTCTTAGTCCCTGGCAGGGTTACCACAGAGAGACATTCATCAAACTACTAAATCCTCCTTCCTTGTAACATATTCTTTTTTCCCCCCATTTATCTTTGGCCTTGTGGTTGCAATATTTATGGCAGGTGGAAAAAAGAAATCTGGCAGAGACAGATGTGATGAGCTACTGTAGATTATTCTCTGACAAAAACAAGGTTGAAGAATAATGAATTGCATGTATGCTAACTAAATTACAGTTAGAACACTGAAAGAAAGTGTAACAGCTACTCACCACTTGTATAACTAGTTGTTTGAGTGCTTTTCATTAGGACAGCACAGCATGTTAAAGCTAAAAACTAAATGATCATACGCACGCATGCAACATTTATTGCACGTACATGTACAGTATGCAGGCTGCTATATACTGCGTCATACCAGAGAGGGATGTTGAAAAGCTTCTGAGAAAAATGACTCACAAACTCTTACTTAAATCTGTGTAGCCTGTTGAGCATTGTATCACTTCATCAAAAACCAGTTTCCAGTCACATCACCAGACACACACACAGGTTTAAACTTCTGACCTGAGTAATGAGCCCCAACAGGCAACTGGCACGAGCTTTGTTTACAGTAAAGGTACAGACATCATATCTCTGTTAACGCTACCCAGGAAGGAAGACAATGAAGTTTGATTTTGGATTAAGGTTCCAGATAAATAACAGCATAAATGTGACAAGTCCACCATGATTAATCAAGCAATCACAAATGTATCAATGGAAAAAAGACTATTTTTTCACAGGGCCAGCAGCCAGATCTCACTTGCTCTTCTTAAGAAATTCTCCTGAATTCTTCTTTTTTTCTCTCTTTCTCGCTGAGGAGGCTGCTTGGCACAGCAATTGTGGTCATGTGGTCATTATCGTTACAACAGTAAAAACACATGATTTTGTAATATGCTAAATTTGTATATGCCACTAAGATCAAAACTCTGCTCAAAGTAACTTATTCACAATCATCTGCAACCTGAGTGGGCTTTCAGGTTTTGTGTGTACTTGTACAGTATTTATTTAATTTAATTAAGTCTAATTAAGTGGGTGAATTTGAACTTTAGGTGAATGCAATAAAATTACCATTTGAAGGTTTATTGCATTTGACAAAAAAGAAGGCCTGGTGTGTAAATAAATAATCTACCTTATTATCTGTTATTAATTATCAATTCAACGCAATGATTAATTTAAGCTGATGCCATAACAGTTGTTGATATTCTTCCGCAAATTGAAGATCTGTTCATTTCTGCTGAACAGCTTTGTAAACATCACTGTAAAGGAAGTGTAACCAATCTGTGCCAGAGTGCTACCAGAAAGTTGTCTTATTCCTGACAAGGGACAAAGTGACCCGGTAGAGCACAAAACATCCTGTTCAGACAAAACACTGTTGACAGATGTACATCATGAGCACATGTCATGCATAAATTTAGAAAAGACTCTGACTTCTAATAAAACCTGGACTTTATTGATTGGGGTGTAAGAAATGACAGCCCCTCATTTTACACTTGCATAATATTAAACTGATAAGAGAAGACAGAGCTGAGGTGAGTGAGATGAGACTTGGGATCTACATGCTTACCCTGGTTCCTGGGTGCAGGGGGACTGTCCACACAGCCAGGCAGGTAGGTTCCATTGGGAAAAACCCCTGCAGTCGGTTCTCCAAATGCCCCGACCCGGCAGGGGCCTGATCCTGTAAATTGGCCTGAGAAGTGCACTGTGAATGCCCCAAGTCCACAGTGAGGGTCCTCTATAGGGTCAGTGGCCCCCCAACCTGGTTCCTGCTTGATGAGGGAGTGGTGGGAGGGCAGGGAGCTGTAGGGAGAGCCAGGATGGAGGTCCAACAGTTGGGTCCACTGGCCGCTGCCAACAGACATTCCGCAGCCACCACCAGTTCCTGGTAGGGACGGCACTGGGGGTCCTGGAGGTAAGAGAGTCAGATCTCGAACATCTGACCCCATTGTCATGGCTCCACACGGTTCAGTCAGCATTGGGTTGCAGGTTGAGAAAGTCCGAAGACGTGAAGGTACTCCAGTAGAATACACCGCTGGCAGATTCAAAAAGTCACACAGTAATAAGCACTCTCCAGCAAAAACAAATATCAGCAGCCACAGTACACTAAGAAGCCATCTTTCTCACCTCATCAGGGATTAAGTCAATAATAAAAATAAATTAATAATGTCTTGATAACCGAAATCTGGGTGCTAAATCTCCTTGAGTATCTGAAGCGGGGTTGGAGTGGGAGTCTGTGAAGGTAACAGTGCCTTGTCCTTCTGTCTCAATAATGTCTGGCTTTCCTTAGTCTCCTGAAGGCTCAAATACTGCAAAACTCATTGGACAGGGGGAGGAGCAAGCATGTCTGAGAAGAAGATGACTCTCTTGCCTTGCCCCAGCCAACACACACTGCATTTCTGAGTAGATTCTGACTAAGGACATATTTGCATGAGCGGGTGTTTCTTCTTATCCTGTGTCCAAGTTCAAGTGTTACTCATAATGAATGTTTATGTTAGTGTGTGAGAATGACTGCAAGCAAGAAATGTTTCTTAACTTCTCTCTGAAAATGAAGTGGAGCGCTGAAGTAAGGGTTTAAAGAATGGAACAGCTTTTTGACTTTTATTAAATAAACAAGCAATTGTCCTCATCATGCTGATGTCTACGTGTGTTTGCACAAATTGTTCTTATGGTCCATATATTTGGAAAATGTTGATATTTAACTTCCAGTGTTTGTGCATCAAAGAAAATTCTGGATATCTGGACAATTGAGTAAAATTACATATGTCCAAAGCTTTGCAAAAAGATTTTTTCAAAAGAAAGCAAAACTGAGAGGTTTTGTAAAACTATTGACCACAGCTTACATTAATCATTATTTCTGACTCTTCTGACTCGTGTTTTCTGAAATGTACCAGAGTTTCAAAATAAGTTAACTGGATGACGCAACAATATCAACAAAAGACATGTGAAAAAGGAAAAAAGTCGATTTTTTTCATTATATTGGGTCAAAGTTTTAAAAATTGCCAGTTTAAAAAAGACTGCGATATGCTGACTAATTAAAAACAATTATTTAGCGCACAAATTCATTATTCAGAACAACATGTAGAAAATGTGCAATTAATTCTCCCAATTTGGAAATAGCACTGTTTGGCTAAAAGCAACTCATAAATACTGCGTGGCCTTGGAGCACTGCCACATCACACAAGTGGATAATTATTTATTAGTAGCGGAGAGAGGGAGTCCAGTGTGTTTGTGTTTGTGTGTGTGTCTGTGTGTGTCTGTGTGTGTGCTTCAGTACTTAAGAGATCGAGGTTTTGACCTTAACTCAAGCTTAACTCAACGTGAAACTACACAGGAATGCAGTGAAATATGCTTATAAACTCAAGACAGCTGCTGTGGATCTTTTAACATTATAATATTTGTCTGATCAGCTCCTGGGTTCCTCCTTTCATTAAAAGCTTAAAACAGTGACAGTTGGTTACAAATCAGTGCCTTGGAAAACATGCTACATTTGAGTGGATTTAGTTATGGTTGATCCATAAGAAGATCCCACCAATCTTGAAAACTGACAACAAACTGCACCTCCCATTGTTAGTATTATGTACTACAAAAGTCACTAAAATATGATTTAAAAGTTGTGAACGGTCATTAAGATTATGAAGTGAAAGGGAACCACACTGAAAATCTTGAAATGCAGATTGCATACAGTATATGAGCTGGACATGTTCATCATCATACTTATAAAAATTATTTTCTGGATATTATTTCACATGATTATTTCTTTATGAAGGATCCCCAGCTTGTCTCCTTGTAATCTCTGTTTTTCTTTACTATCTATGTGGATATTTTTAAAATTATATTGTACAATGGTTCTTCCACTCCAGAGGACAGGAATGAAAATAAAAAGTAACTTTTGTGATATCTGTAAATTCAGAACTCTCTTTACTCTTGAATTAATGGCCCGCTGGACAGCTTTGTTATTTAGACTGTGATATGGTAGACAACGATACATTTCCCACCAATTAACTAATTTTACCGAGTGATTTCATTCATCTCATGATATCACATACTCATTTCTATAGAGCATTAAAAATCCACTGCACATTTGAGATAGAAGACTAGGGACAATGAAGTGAGGTGCAGACTGTTAGCCAGTTCCTGTCATCACCATCTGGAATATTAATCTAGGATTCCAGTGAACATGAGTGACCCCTAATTCAACTTAAAAATAAATGATGATGCAAGGGTGTGGGGTAAGAGGGACATTTGAATTAGTTTACAGAAAGAAGTTTTCAAGAAAAGTGATGACATCGGGTGGCAAACTGCTGACGTTAACATAGACAGCTGTTGTTGTGTTCTCTGTCATTATGTCACTGATGTAGCCTATCCTTTAATTGTCACTTGATTAACTTTTTGTGACTTTCCTGAGTAAAGATCAGCTGAAGGATTTTTTTGCTGCAGCTCTGCAGATAGTGCAGTGTTTAGTGTAATGATCACAAAGTGACTGAGTAGTGAACATTCAGACTGCTGAGAGCTGATCAGCAGTAACAGCAGCTTTGATCAAATGTTTAAGACAAATCCCCATTACTGTGAAGCTGCACAAAGCCCTAAACTTGTCTTTGACTTGTCTTTATCTTCCATCTTAGGTTTATTTGCTGTTTTGAGGCATATCATCTCCCATGGGTATGACATTGATCTTGTACTTAATTCCAGCTTGTATTTACCCAATTTGTGCACAATATATATATAACAATCTTACAGTTTGAACATATCTGATGGCATGCTGCACAAGGTTCATATCTGATACAAATGCCTCTGAAAGCTAAATGCAGATCTTGCTGGGTGGTTTGTGGTCATGGAGAAGATAAAGTGCTCTCTGACTTACTCTATTCTGGGAAATAGTGTAAAGGCAAACCCGTATCCCTGAAGAACACCCAGACATTCAGAGGATGTCCATGTACTGTAGCTGACTTGAAAATGGTAGCATAGAAAATTAATTTCTCCCAAAACAATTGGAAAACCTTCCGTGGTCCACCCACTACAAACAAACACAGACTAAAATAATTTACTAGATGTACAAAAGGTTGTGGCACAACTAAAAGTATCTTGCCAAAAATCAGAGAAAGAGGAATAAAAAATAAAAAAAACAGCGCCTCTGAGCCAAGGCAAATGCTGGCTGTGCCTTCCCCAGTCTTTAGCAGGGATTCATCAAAGGTGACGGGGTCAGGAGAAAACAACCCTTTCAGTCCCTATGACGGATGGCAGTCCCCAAATACACCCATTCTTCAGATCAATCTGTGGTTAACTCAGGGTTTAAAACAACATCATCGTGGAGAGGAAGGGAAATGGTCGATACTGCCTCTGACCCTTAGCAAGAAATACACAAGAACCAAACTTTCTTACAACACGATGAGCAAGAGGGAATTTGAGAAGGGTTTGGATGGATGAAAAACTACACAGATATGTGACCTGGCAAGAAAAAGAAACAAGTTTTTCCATTTTAATAAACATCTGTGTTTGTGATATTGCATCTTAAGATAGACAGGTTATTAAGCTGTTTCTTTTTAAATCGAGAGCGCTGAGTGAGTAAAATGATGGCTTATTAAGGCTACACTTTAAAGATACAAATAATCAAGTCCAAAACTGCTGCAACATGATCATCAAAACAGCATTTGAGAGAGAAAGAACTGCCAAACAGGTGTTATTTTGATATGCTGACAGTGGCATAAAAAGGCCCAGTCCTTCAATTCTCTGTGTGGGCATGGAAACAAGGAGATAAAAAGTCCAACAGCAGTGTGCTGTAATGATTCATCATTTCCCCTCTATCTGCCTCTGGCCTCTAGGAAATGGTTACTATTTAAAACATAAAGCAGGCAGAACAACATGTCTTCCCTTGCTACTTTCTCATCACAGCCGCTTTGTGAAAGCAAGGCTTCAGACAGACAGATGGACAGACAGACAGACAGACAGACAGACAGACAGACAGACAGACAGACAGACAGACAGACAGACAGACAGACAGATAGATAGATAGATAGATAGATAGATAGATAGATAGATAGATAGATAGATAGATAGATAGATAGATAGATAGAAATTCATAATCAGTCACTGCTCTCTACATTTAAGGATACATTTGTATGCGTTCATATTATGTATGCAATTAATTACTGCTGAAGACAATAACACATTTTGAAAACTGTCTCCAGTGTTTTAAACAATGTGGTCATTGTTCCCTCTCTTCTCATGCACAACAATCGCTAGTTTTTAATTTTCTCTCATATCAACTCTAAGCACTCTTCAAAGAGCTGGATATCAGGCTGGAGATAAGAAACAGAGAAGAAAGATCAGTGAGAGAGGAGGCTTTTCAGAGGGTTCATGTGTCAGACACAACACTGCTACAATGATGTTTCACACACCAGTACTCCTTCATGTTACTGGTCACCTTTCCCCTCTCTCCCCCATATTCATGCTCTCCACCTGCTCATTATAAGTTGTTGCAGAAGTTTATACGTTCATATTTTAAACGAAGGGATAAAAACACTCAAACTACTTCATAATGAAAATCATCCCAGAACTTGAATGCATTGCTACTTTAATTTTTTTTAAAGGCTAAATAATTACATGATCAAAAGCTACTCAAACAGGATTATATTGATTTAATTGTTCAGTTGTGAAATTCCGTTTACATACCTGGAAATATATCTATTCATTAGTGATTACTTACAAAAAACAAAGGTGATGTTGATGCTGTCATCATCAAACTAAACATCAGAGGCTGGGATAAGATGACACAGTGGGATGACTGAACCTTGAATTCTGGGAAATTTTCATTAGTTTCTCTTCTTTTGTATTTTAGAACAGAAATCCATATGTCAGTGGAGTCAAAAGTGTGTTGTTGAATTTTGCAAAATAACCTATGCCTCATCCCAACAGGTGCCCATGTGTCAGTATCAAGGCCAGTCTTAATCAGTTCTTTACAGTAAACCACAACCTCTTCCACATACTGTCACACCCTAACAGCTGTGGACAGGGCGTAAGCAGTCATCAGAAAATGTTTCAGATATCTCTGATCCTCACTCTGAGGGCTAGATTCGCAAACATTTAGTGGATGACTCAGTGATGAGAAAGAATAAAAATTACCACAACCAGTACTGAATGTTAACCTCTGACACTTGACTTAAGGGAAATGCAACTCTCCAGCAACTTTTTCAATCCTAGCAAGACAATATACTTTAGCTCTGGTGTTCATGAAAATAAGGAAAATAATTAGCAAAATACTTTTCACGCTACACCTCTGTAGGTTAGTTCTCATTTTTTAGATTAAAATAAACTATTGTTTGGACAGTACAGCATTTCTGAGAAATTACACCAACCATTAATCCTTTGTCTTGTGTCTAAGCAAATACAATCATTATTCAAAATGTTTTAATAGTTGTCTGTTCTCTGTCTTCAGCATCTTATTCATCAGTGCTAATGAAACAGTCTAAATGGTATCTTAAGAGCAAAGGGTCACAGTTTAACATGTATTGTATTTCTGATATCTGGCATCTATAGCTTCAAGCCAAATATTGTGCAACGCATCCCTAAATGAATCAAATTTGATTCTTTGTTTGACTGTGCCTTTTAAACTCTTATTGCTCCTCCTAGCCTGCGAGTGTGTGTAATATAAACACACTCTGATGACAAGAGACCACTCCATCATTAACAAAGCCCCAGTCCCACTGCAGTGACTCGATCTATCCAGACAGGAACGTCAGAATTCCTGGAAGACTGTAGCTTTTTTTTTTCTGCTGCCATTAGGTTGAAACAGAGCACACACATTCCACATAGGGGGGATTAACGACCTCAGATACCTCAACACCACAAACGCAAAGTTGCCTTGATTGATTGCTGTGGTGTTTTGTGTGATATGAAGCTGGTCATTAAGTGATATGTTAAGATAACAGTGGTATTTCACGTACCAACCTTCTTTTTCTGCCCATGCTCGAGTTTAGCTCACACAGTACAGCCATGTCATACTATTCTAATTAAAATGAACATTAGGAATTGTCAATTAATTTGACTAAATCAGAAGTGCAGTTCTGTTGCATGATTGATCCACTGGACTTGTGGCCAGCATAGGGCAGAAAGACATCAAACCAATATTTTTTATGGTAGCTGTTAGCAAACAACTGTATACTTTTACATCCAGCAAACACAGAGCAATCTGGAAATCTGATTAATGAAGTCCAGTTTCTCCACCAAATCTTGAGCAAACTTATCTCAGCCATTAGTTTGCAAGAGGGATGACTATCTTCAACACTTAGTTGCTAAATTTTCCTCTCTACCATTTGCTGCTGTGCAGGTACAATCCATAGATCGTATAGTCTGGCCAAAGGTCGAGGACGATGACAGCAAGCCAAGAGTTATATACTTACATACTTGCACTGTCTGTAGAGCACTATCGGGCTAACATTAATTTAACCATTTGGAAATGGCTTTTGGTTTTGGATTTATATGAATAAGTGTCAATAAAAGTCAAATCACCACAGGTTAAGGTTTTGGCTTTGTGTATTTGTTTGCTTGTTTCCTAGATTTGTTTGTATGTGTGTGTGTGGGGAAGGTGGGTCAGGCTATAAGTAATTAACAAGTAATTCGCCCTACATAGGGAAGTAGAGAAGTTACTCATGCGATGCATCCTGACAAGGTCACTGGCTGATAGATGAGCCTGAGCAAGGGGATTTTTCAGAGATTGTGAAGGCAGCCAGAACTGTGGGAACCAGACAATTAGTGGGTGGACAGTAGGCAGCCATGTTGGATATTGACCATGAAACTGGTTTACATGGATACTCATCACTTGGCTGGCTGACAGTTAGAGACCAGGCACCTGGGCTCAACTAACTCTTAACACACGGTCATTTATCTTTGAGGAGGCTGAGCAGGCAATTTGCCAGTGGTTTAGGAAGAGCTATTTCCAATTATACAGACATGGATGATATCAGTAAAGACATGGTAACCAAATGAATATTTCAGACCTACACATAAATATAAACACATTAGAAATGGCAAATTACTGTCATATTACTATATGATCTGAAATATAGTCAGGAACAATACATTTGTTTACACCATATGTCTACCAATAAAAGCCAACACCAAGGATATCATCAATATCCCAGAAACCAAAGAAACTGTTTGTTTTTATCTTGCTGCACACTCATTTTTAATCCAATGCTGTTTGGATGTTTCATAAGATTGTGACTTTATGAATTTTCCTTAACTAACAGAGAAACATAACTTCACCTCAACATCACCTCAGCTGGAGCATTGACACATAAGAACGAAATGTTCCATATTTGTCACCACGAGATTAAGAAAAAGACATGGAGCATCATTTTTTTCCCTCCAATGGTAATATGATATAAGTGATCTTTGGCAATTTCTGTAATCATTTCACAGTCAAGAGGTTGCCTTCTACCGAATTTTGGACAAACTAACAAACCACCCAGACATAAGTTACTGAAACTATTGGAAATGTCTGCTCAAAATAGGTTAGATTTAGAATGATATACAACAGACTAAATCTCAGTTTTATACAAGTACCAGGTACAGTCTCCTTGGAGTTAAAAGCTTTACTGCAGTCTAATATCCATCCTATTTTCAGGATATGCTGCCATGAATATTATAAAGGCTATTAAGCAATATAATGCACTGTGGCATCTTAAAGCACTTTTAAGAAGACAAAAACAATGTCTCACATGCACCTGGAGCTTCAAAGCCTCCAAAACTCTTATTCTGGACTTGAAATACACCAGGCACTTGACAACAGCTGTTAATCAGATAATGGAAGCCTAAGAGTTACACAAGCACACTTGCAGAGAAGCGGCTATAAATTCTTTGCCATGACAGCATATGAGGGCAGGGAGAGAGTGAGGGTGGGATTTGGTACCAGGCACTTGCCTTCCCAACAGAATGACGCATCATGAACACTATGGTGAAATTCTCCATCAGCCACTTCCCCACAGTACACTGTTTTAAGATATTAATGCTGCTGAACATAACAGAGTTCAGTTCCCTAACTGTAACTGCTAAGAGAAATATGTGACACATAGACTTTCAAGAAATTATGACATGGTATGAAGTATCTCTGTAGTCTATGAATCCCCAAAAATACACATATTTCTGTGACAGATGAACTACTGTGGAACACTCCACAGTATCTTCACCCTGGGACATAGCCTACACAACACCTCAAAAGTTAATAACCTGACTCCACAGTTTTAGGGTGAACTCTTGCTCTACTTACCCTCTTCACCTCACTCACCTCAATCACAGTGTGACCTGCCATTGTAACAATACACAGGATCCCACTTTGTACAGCTGCAGCCCAACACACGCACCCATGGGTCAGCAGGGGTATGGTGGAAGAGTGTTTGCCCTCTGACACTGGCAGTGTTTCCGGGTTGGAAAGCTCTGGGACAGACCTGCTATGGTGGTCCACGCAGATGGACTGCCGCTCAATCAGATAACCTCTCTTGGGGATCAGGTTCACCTCTGTAACTCTCATCCAAGACATCCAAGGTTAATCTCCCAGAGAAGAGATTGATAACTGGATAAGAAACAATGAAAGATTGGGATTACGGTGGTGGAAGTCTGGGTGACTGATACAATTTAGGAGGTTGCCTGACCTCTGAAATATTCATCTAATAATTTGACAATATATCAGAATCAGGTTTATTGCCAAGTAGGTTTGCACATACTAGGAATTTGCCTTGTCGTTGTGGTGCATAACCGTCAGAAATATAAACAAAATGAAGTAATCCTATTTTTTTTTTTTGTGTAAAGAAAGAATTTATAATAAAATAATATAAAATATAGACTATTCTAATTGAGAAGACCGGCTATAGTATTTAAACTTGAGGAGAATGAGATGAAATGTGCAAAATATTGACCAAGAGTAAAACGTTTTGATCACAAGAGTTTTGATCATAATAGTGGTCGATATTTTTCAGTAGTTTTTACAAGGGAAAATATAAGGAGATGGTCGGTTGGGGCTTGGTTTAAGTTTAAGGTTAAGGTAGTAGTATGGAAGTAGTAGGCCCTAAGTATAACCCACATCACGTTTCAAGTGATCATTTTAACCCAAGCCATGACTTTTTACTAACCCTAACCAAGTGGTTTTAGACCTAAACCTAACCAGACCTTAACCCAATCAATAATAGCGTGAGTACCACCTAACACAACCAGACTTGAGGCTACTGTAGCTTTAACAGCATGACCCGGAAGAGTAAGTGGTTCACCGAGACTGCTGCCTTTTCTTTTCCGCTCAGGTCTCAGTAGCCGTGGGAGCGTGGATTTCATCATCTAGGCTCACAAAATCACCTAAAATGAGTGTCCCGGCATTTATCGACATAACAGAAGAAGACCAGGTACGACCTTTATCTTCAATATCCCGTTTTGATCTGTTCTTCGGTGTCCGATTCGCTAAACGAATAACTATCCAACCACATAAGTTAGCATACTAGCTAGTCCTAATGCTAACCGTCTGTAGCTGCTGATGGTTACATGCTGATTGTTAGCTTCATGCGGTTTTAAGACACCATGACGACGCGCGCGTGTATGTGTGTGTAAACATGCTCTGACGTGTGTCGTTGAGACATTTACATCTAAATTTGTTGAAACTACAAGGTGTTATTCATTTTCAGCCTATTGTTTTTATGAGCAACGTTGTCACAGATGTCCTCAGTGTTGCTGGATAGCTAACTTTGCTAGCTGTTAAGCTAGCTTACACATCTAAATAAACAAAGACGTAAAATAAGACTGTCACAGTTGCTCGATGACTCATATAGCTAAAGCTGCTAGTTTTGTTGGAAAAAAAACTTTTTTTTAATATCCTGATTATCTGGTCATCAAATATTTTTGTGACTCAAAACAATAAATGGTATTAAGTAAAAAAAAATACCACAGTGAACGTATTTACACATGTTAACTTTAGTTAGCTACCTTCTTTTTTTGAATAATAATGAGCTTTATTAAGCATTAATTTGCTGTCCACAGGCTTCAGAGCTGAGAGCCTACATCAAGGCCAAAGGGGCTGATATCTCAGAAGAGAACTCTGAAGGTGGCCTTCATGTAGATCTGGCTCAGATCATTGAGGCATGTGATGTCTGCCTCAAAGATGATGATAAAGGTAGGTCATAATGATGATGATGATGATGAACATGCCCATGTCTCATACAGAGCCAATTAGTTATTTATCAGACCACAACCGACAGCATAGCTTTTTCACAGCTGATATTTTGACATGTCTTAGCAGAATAGCACAGGTGAATATGACCATTCTGTTCAAAAATAGGTTGTTTTATTTATGAATACTTTCTAAGGTGGGTTTTTGGTAAATTATTTGCTCATGATATTATTATTGATTGTGATGAAAGTGCATATAATAAAATAAATGGTTGAAAGTGTTTATCCATATTGCCCACTCCATCTCAGTACGGTTTAGTGTCTCATTCCTGTGATTTAGCATACAGAATATCTACATTTCAGGGAATGCGGCAATCATTATAAAGGTGATTACACCTGTGCTTTTGCTGCTGTGCCATGCCAAAATATCTGATATATAATGACTCTGATGAAGTCCACAAGCCAAACATGGTGGTCTCACAATTCACTTTATTAAGTGTTGTTAGAGTGTTTACTTCTACAGACATGTCTAAATGTCATGTTTGAATTTTTACATGAAATGCAACTGAATGTGAACCTACTCCTGGATGTATAGAGTCTCTGTCATTACTCATGACCCCCTCTCTGTATCTATCTGCAGATGTGGAGAGTGTGATGAACAGCATTGTGTCTCTGCTGTTGATCCTGGAGCCAGAGAAGCAAGAAGCTCTTATTGAAAGTCTATGTGAGAAACTGGTGAAGTTCCGGGAAGGAGAGAGGCCCTCCCTTAGGATGCAGTTGTGAGTCCCATCCCGTTGTCCTCCTTCAGTCTTTCACAGCACCACTTCTCTTTTTGGTTGTTTCTTGAGTAATTATACAGAACTGTATGAAAAACCCAGATTTCTCTCTTTCTTTTGTATGTTTTCATGTTATAGGCTGAGTAACTTGTTCCATGGCATGGATGAGAACACTCCTGTGAGGTACACAGTCTTCTGTGGCCTCATCAAGGTGGCAGCTACTTGCAATGCCATTGCCTTCATCCCCACTGATCTTGATCAGGTATATTTAACTCACCAGGCTTTGATCACTGATCTTAAATGCACCAGTCTCATAGTTTTGTTTACCTTGAGTGGTAGAGATTTTAAAGACCGTGTAAAGTGAATTCAGACATTTTCTTCTAAACACATTAAATAGGTCATAAATGTATTTCTTAAAACCATTTAGATTCAACCATTTAGATTTGAATTGTGGAGCTAGGCTTCACAAACTGTGTTTCAAAATTTGACATGCTGATTTTTACATAACTTTGAAGCCTAATTTTATATATTTCATTCAAATGTGGCAGGGTGGTTAACAACATACTTTTCTGTGGTATGTTAAACTTAGAACACATGTTTATTCTTACTTTACACAGACTTTAAAGAACACCTTGTTGCATTTTGGAAATCTCCACTGCTACACTATTTTCTTTTTTGTTAACTCATAATATTGTTCTTCTGATCAGGTGCGCAAGTGGATTGTTGACTGGAACCTGAATACAGAGAAGAAGCACACTCTCTTGAGGCTGGTATATGAAGCACTTGTGGACTGCAAAAAAAGGTAGGTACATGTTTTGTTTTGTTTTGTTTTTTACCCCTACATGAGCTGTGTGTTCACATAATGCAATCATATGTGAAGATACACATTTTGTTTGAAATGTGGCACATATGTTCTTTTTTGTAATTACAGTAAATGATCACGCTTTCAACAGTGTATTTAATGATTTCACAGTGAGGCTGCAGCAAAAGTGATGGTGGAGCTGTTGGGAAGTTACACAGAAGACAATGCTTCACAAGCACGCGTTGATGCCCACAGGTAACCTTAAAGACTTTATCGATTTTCATTTAGCCTTCATTTACTGTACGTCCCTCTTACATATATGCCTCTGTGTGCCTTCTCTTTAGATGTATTGTGCGTGCTCTCAAAGACCCAAACACCTTCCTGTTTGACCACCTGCTCACCCTGAAACCTGTTCGCTTTCTGGAGGGAGAACTCATCCATGACGTGAGTGTTTCAGGATGTGTAATGCTTTGTGCTGTGAAGTATAAAAGACATTATTGGCATTCTCAGTGTCTAATTGCAGCCCTCTTTGTTTATTAACCTTAATTAGTCTTTTGAGAAATCCAACTTTCTTATTGCCTTAAAAAAAACAAAAAAACAATCAATCATTATGACAACCTTGTTATTGTGTATTTGTAAAAGTACACAGATTTAGAAGCCAGTTTATTGTGTTCTTTATTGGTTTTAGTTTTGAAATTCACCATCAGTGACAGTTGGAGAAAGCAGTGACCAGTTAATAATCTTAAATGATGAGCAACAGGAATGTGTATATGTTATAAGCTGAACAGGTTGAGACAATTAATTAAAAAATATTTTTAACTAGGGTGTGTGAACAGCTTTGTAGAGTTTTGATGGTTCAATAGACTGGCATCTTAAATGCGTCAATAGTTTACCTCAAAATGGACAAATTAGTTTTGAATGCAGATATGATTTGACTCAAGAGTCTCACCATTACATTTTTCCTTCTTCTTGCTTTCTGTTTTTTGTAGTTATTAACCATCTTTGTGAGTGCCAAACTAGCAGCATACGTAAAGTTTTACCAGAGTAACAAAGACTTCATCGATTCTCTTGGTAAGTAGCCACAACTTCATATTTGTTGCAAAAATTCTCTACACACAGATACACATACTGACCACATTTATGTGTACACAAGAACAAAAGACACCTGTTTAGTAAGTATAAATATATTATACGTTGATATGGTTTATTATAAACCAGTTTTGTGATATGATGCTGTCCCTTAAAGTTATTTTAGAGTAGTATGGACTTTGTCTTTAGAAACAGATGTTTGAATATTTTCAAACTTCACACTTTTACCACTGTGAAAACAGATTCATTATAATTTATATAGCTCAAAGATTTGGCTGATGCTCCAGTGGTGGGGATTACTTGCGGAAAATGTCAAAATCTCAGAAAGGGATCAGTAAGATCCAGATGCTTCGGATTTGAATATAATGGAAAATTTGAGCTATTCAGGCGAGTCTGCATAAATGCAATGGATGTCCCGATCAAGTTTCTTTTGGCCCTCATCCAAATATAATAGACAATCAGATTTGACACTTATATTTAGGGCTCCAACTAACAATTATTTTCAATACCATTTGATCTTTCAGTTATTTTCTCAATTAATCGATTAGTTGTTAAGTCCATAAAATGGTGAAATATGTTCATTACTGTTTCCCAGAGCCCGTGGTGATGTCAAATATCTTGTATTGCCCACAACCCAAAGATATTCTGTTCACTGCAATAGAAAACCAAAAAATATTTATTTATTATATGTATAAATATTTTTGCTAACAAGGAAGTGAGAGGAGGGGAAAACAGATTTGTTCCTGAACCACTCACACCAGTGCACCTGAATTATTTTTCACTTCTATATGCAGCAAAATGCTTGTACTGTCGGCTATTGTCAAGCAGATCATTGTTGTAACACCAGCAGGTCAACGTGGACAAAACACACAGTGAAGAAAATATATTTATTTTCTTTCCCTTTAAAAAAAAAAGAAAGAAAGAAAAAAGCCATTATTGTAGAATTTGCTGTTGCAGTCTTTTTTTTTGTGTGTGTGAGACTTAAAACATATAAATATTGAGCCAACGTTCTGTGCTCCGTTGACACAGAACAGGAATGTGTATGTGTCAGCAGTGGGTCTGTTTCTCACTACTAAAGGCTTAATTGTAATTACGAGCGTGTGTGGGATAGACTCTCAAAACAGACAATGTGGAGTGGTGTTTGTGTTGAAGAGTAGATTCCCTGACTGCATGCTTATAAATGTAGAAACAATTATCACAGGGAAACTCCCTGAGTCAAGAGTAATCGGCCGTGAAGATTTTGTGCTTAATGATCCCTGCGTGTTCCTTTCCAGGCCTGTCCCACGAGCAAAACATGGCCAAGATGCGTCTGCTGACATTCATGGGCATGGCAGTGGAATTCAAGGAGATCTCCTTTGACACCATGCAACAGGAACTGCAGATCGGAGCTGATGACGTTGAGGCTTTTGTCATTGACGGTAAAAAGCACTAAACTTCAAATAGCTGTCCACTCTCCTTAAGTGTGCTGTTAGTGTCTCACACCGACAAGCTGTGAAAGAGAAAGGAAAGTGTTTTACCAATGACCACATATTCACATCCCTCTGACACGACTCTGTAATTTACTCATTTATTGCCATCTTCAACCAAATCCCTTCTGAAACACAATCACAGGACATGAGTAGGATTTTACAAACTACATTTTAAAAAAATGGCACAGGCCAAGAACAGTATTTGAGTGTTTTGTGGCAGGGAGTAACTTCCTCTCTATTTTCATTTACCATTTGCATTTTCTCTTAAAGCATTCTTGTGTCAGTGGTGTTTTTTGTGCTTTCTGTCTGTCTGTTAATTCACTTCCTGTCTGATTTTCCTTTTTAGCTGTTCGGACCAAGATGGTGTACTGCAAAATTGACCAGACACAGCGAAAAGTTGTTGTGAGGTAATTACTCTCGACTTTACTATCAAACTGTTGTATGTGCAGACACTGTTAGGATACAGTTAGGACACTGTTAGGACCGTTAACACACTTAATTGTTCAGGGATGGCTATGGACATTAGGCTGTTTTAATTTAGTTTTTGTTTTATTGTGAACTTGAATATCATCTAATATGAAGAGTGTACACTGCAGTTACAAAGGGGTCACTACATGATTCTTTTGTTTACAGTAAGTTTCCAATTGACTGCTGAAAGAAGTTATTGTTACATTATATTACTAATAAATTATTTAATTCTGACAGTAGGGCATTAGTGTGGTAAATTGCAAACAACTGATGGAGATTATATCACTCATGATTAGTCTAAAAATGGCATGGGCATCTATGCTAAAAGGACCCAAAAAAAGAATTGAAAATCGAAATAAAATCAAATCGTGACACCCCTAGTAGTAGGTAAACAGCATCATCATTTTTGACACATTTGCCTTACTATGTGATATTATCTTTTGCAGTGCTTGTGACTGACATGAAACTTTCATTAAAGTTAGGACTTTTTGTAATTCTGGTTGACCTCTGTGGCATTCAAAATTAGAAATTTCAAAGTAAAATTTTGTTCATGTTACAAAAAAACAAAAACAAAAAAACCTGTCAGGACACATTCAGGAGACCCTTTCTCTCTGTTCTATTCTGTATAGCCTTTTCATTTGACAGTTTTTATTTGATTATGGAATATAATAAAATAACCTCACTGATGTGCTTGTTCTTGTTTCTTGGTGGGCCAATACTAGACTACAAGACTAATTAATTAGAACATGCATTATTACAGTCAAGAATGCTAGGAACATATTTAGTTGTGTTTAGTCTATTCAGGTCAGCCAAAAAGTGTATCATCTTTGTAGAAACTAGGGAGAAAAATTGCTGCTGAATTTCCTTTTTCATGACACCTTAAACAGAGAATGTAGGCAACGTCATGCACTTTTTTGTCAGTTACATTTACTATGGCTCTGTTTTTAATTTCCAGGATTTGAGACATGACATCGGCCTGCATTTCTTTGTCAATTTAACATATTTGCTTTTCTGTTTCCACTCAATCAGCCACAGCACACATCGTACCTTTGGCAAGCAGCAGTGGCAGCAGCTGGTTGACAGTCTCACCTCCTGGAAAGCCAACCTTGCAGCCGTCAAGACCAGTCTGCAAGCTCTGTCACCTTCCGCTTAATTCCACCTTAACCCAACTGTCTAGACTGCCTGACCTTCTATTCTTTTTCTGCTATCCAAATTCCCAGACTGAAATAATCAGTTTTTATATTCCTCCAATAAAAGAACAGTGGAGATCACCTGTGATTGCTTCTTTCTGATAAATTGAAGATTTCAGTGGTTATTGTGAGCAGAGCACTAATATCTCTCTCTCTCTCTCTCTCTCTCTCTCTCTCTCTCTCTCTCTCTCTCTCTCTCTCTCTCTCTCTCTCTCTCCCCCCCCCCCCCCACCCCCCCAATCCTCTCTTTGTAGCGGGCTTCTAATTGTGTGAAACAGCCAGCCAAAATCTTACAGTGCCTCAAATGGATAATAAATATACTAGTATAATCAGTCTTTTCAAACAACTAGTCCGCTAGTTTCCTCCTCATCTTTTCAAACAGTCATTCTGTGACTCTAATAGGGTCTCGTCCTCTAGCAACTTTTAACATCTGGTTTAAATAAAGTTTTAGATGAGCTGTGACTTGGGGTGAGAATTAGGCTGCAACAAAGGGGTCACTTGTCTTGTAGAGGTGACAATAGTAATGTGAACTTAAGATGACCCTGCCTGCTGAGGTCAGGGCTCTATTACTGTGATATCAACACAAGCCTGTGACATTTCATGATTCACTGCTGCTGCAAATTTAAAAGTGACCACTGTGTTAAAAGATCATGTCAAACTGTAGTCAGCATGACTCACCGTCTCTTCGTGTATGTGAAAAGTGGAAAAACAAGGACAGTTTTTCAGTTAACCTTGCCCTAGACCTGTTAAAGAAATTTGTTCTCAGGCACTGGTCCAGGGCATTAGGATATGAACTCTAATGATATATAGCTCAGGCATTAGATGTAAAAGGGGTCTGTTGGAGTTCTCTTCCCTCTGGGGCTGTGATGAAATCAGCACAAACTGACAAAGTGCAGACTACTGACATTGCAGTCTTTGAATCCCTACCCCAACCCACATCTATGGTGCTTTTTTTTTAACCAACAAAGCTGCAGCTCAACCTGTTTCATTTTTTAGTGATGTGTCCCTCCTCATTCTGTACTGAATAAAGATATAATCTGATGATGAAAGCCCCACTGTTAAAGTATTAATACTCAGATGAAATGGGCATTTGGAGTATACATTTACTGTTGCATTGTGTTCTTTTTTCCTATCATATCAGAGGTCTGCAGAGACTCAATACTCACTTATGTCCAGTTGTCCACAGGGAGCAGCATCTCCAGCTCTTATCAGGGGGAGTAAATCACTAAACACATTCTCAGGGGCACAACCTCGTCACAGCCACCCGCAATGTGGAGCGTAGTGTAGATAGAAACAAATGTGACCACGGCTTAGCAGAATATTTGCAAAGCTGTATATCTTGGTGACTGTCTTTCAACACTTGCTCCTTTTTTCAGCTACTTTCCTCTGTCTGGACACTGATCTCTCTCTCTCTCTCTGTGTCTCTCTCTCTTACTCTCTCTCACTCTCTCTGTCTCCCTCTCTCCTTGTCACCAATTTGTCTCATTGACTTTAAGTAACTGTTTTGTGGATGGTCCGTCATGTGAGATGTCCCAGATGTAAATACTGTGCGCTGTGGCTGGTCTATCTGACACAAGCATCACAACCCCCTTCTTATCATAGTTAGATAAAGGTAGTTCTGCATTGTTCAGTGGTGAAAAGTAAATGAGTTGATATTCCATTTAAAAGCTGAACTGCTCAGCTGGCGCCCTTTACACATGCAGCTCAGGTTATCAGTCACGATTCACTGTGCTTGAACACAAGCCTCACTGTGTGAGCTAATGAATTCCCCAGCAGTCAGACTCTATTAATCATTTTAACTTGGATATTATAGTATGTGGTGTACGAAGGCAATATCATCTGACATCACACAGTAGATAAAGTCTGGAATTTCTCCTTTTCTTCACCCCTTTTCTTTGTATCAACATTCCTCTGGATAAATCTAAAGACTCGACAGTATCCAGACACCTAGCCAAGTACAAGAGAGGGGTTCTCACTGCCCCTCAATTAGCACCATCCAGTAGTCAGCTAGATAATGTTCAGTTGCATCCTATCTCTGCTTTACATAAACACTGGACAAGAGGCTCAGAGGCAGATACTTCTATTTACATGGAGAGTGTGAAACATAAACACTTTTATGAAAGACTGGTAGAATGGGAGACTTTATCTTCGATCTGTTGCTGCATGTTTTGCTGTTTGTGGTGTCTGTAAAGTTACTCTAGTCACCATTTTTGCAGTGGAAAAAGACACACTAACTGATCCACAGATGCCTCTTCTCTGTTGAAATTACTCTGAAGCCCATTACAGAACTTTTTTCCCATACATGGCCCGTGCACAGCGGTGTAGTCACCAGCTCCCAAGCTACTGAGAGAAGAGGTTTAGTGCTTTTAAAAGATTCCTGATGCACAGATCCCAAAAGATAGAGTTACAACAGTAATCTGAGCCCACCCATTAGAGGTGAAGATACAACATTGTAAACATGACAAAGAGATTGAGACTGAAACAGATGTTAAGACAAAAATGTGGCATTTAAAAAGTCATTAAAGGAAGATAACCCTTTAAATTCCAATAAATCTTATTAGACAAGATGAGCCAATGGTTATGTGACATACGTCCTAAATCATTATGTTTGTGTCTAAAATGGAAGAAATGTATATCATCTACATTAAATAGGGTTGAGGGGCTGACAACATGTAGGCTATTACATATAGGTATTACCTGTTGAAAGATGTGCTTATTGTTTAATGCCATGTAAATACTCCAGCATTATGCTCATAGACTAGATGTACAGTCTATGTGTGTAGAAGCCTTTGGTGTAACAGTTATTCATTTTTTAAAAGTACTACTGTGTTTGTTTTTCCTTAGAGAAGAAATGCATATGTTTCCTTACATTTTGAGATATTTTGTTGCTGCTCTTTTTTTAAAACAATTGAATGTGATTGCAACAATTGAAATATAGCAAACCTGGCCTCAAAACATTTTTTGACTTTGGGAGGACTGCAGTTTCATTATCTGAGTCATAAGGTCAGATGATGCATGTCTAATCGTATTTAGGCTACTTTGTTGTGAGAAGACTTGCTCGAAACTACTTTCACTTTGGTGGTTTCAGCTGCCACCTAGCGCCCATTCACATATATACCGCATCATATTATCCAGGTGAACTGATCTATTGATCGAGTCTGCGCAGGTAGTTTAGGAGAGCAGAAGCTACAGCTGTTGGGAGTAAACAAAACCCTTTTTTAACCTACTGGGAAATTACTTCACTCCTCCAGGAACTACTACAATTATAGTTTGATGTATTTTTTTCCTACAAATGATGAGTCATGTTTAATTTTTTCAGAGGAAATCTCTAAATACAGCTGTTGTCTGAGACTCGGTAAACATTTCCTGACTTCTTATCGGCGTCGAGAGATCGGACACGTACGGTTCCTATAGATAAGTTTCATTTTGTTGGTGTTGCCTTTCATTTGTAAATGACTTTTTGAAGCTGTTCGGGTAATGAACAGTGTATAGATATTGGTGTGAATTATCTGGAATTGTTAATGATAATCTGCCCTCTCTGAGCTGCCAATTAATGCTCCACCCGCAGCCCGCGCGCAGGTGCACGTATAGTCATGCTGTTAAATCTATTCATACTCTTTACACTCCTGTCATGTGGAGATGTGGCCTGTATGAGAAGGTTACTGTCCAAACATGAAGAATCCCAAGATCATGAAGGTGAGAGAATGTCAGCTTTTAGGTTTGACACCCAAATCTATCACGTTCCCTTTCTATTATTAATTGACACTGTTTGGACTCTCCTGTAGTATTTGTGGGTGAGGGGAAAGCAAATTCGTTCTTGGGTCGCCACCTGCTGTTCAACCGGTTTGACTTTGAGATGTTCGTTCCTGGAAATCTGGAAAGAGAGTGTGTGGAAGAAATCTGCAATTACGAGGAAGCAAGAGAGGTCTTTGAAAACACCGCGAAAACAGTTAAGTCATGCTGTTCAGTGGAGCTGCTCACTGATGCCATTTGATATATTGAGAGAGGTCTTAAAGCACATTTCACCATACTGATGATGTTTTGTTCTGCAGGATGCTTTCTGGAAGGAATACACACAAGGTGAGAGAGGGAGAGATTAATACCTCAGGTGTATTTGCATATTTAAAACATTTCAAATGAACATCAATAGATATTAAATTGAGTGTCCTTTTAAGTTTGTGTGTTCTTTCGGAAAACTAAATCATGTGCCTTAGGCTTCGTCAAGCAATGACAATTATGTTTCTGGTGTTGTCAAAGCCTGTTTCACCACTTTTGTAACAGCACACAAGGATTTTGAAAAAGATTGCTTGGTCTACAAGTCAAGAAGTTGCTTATATTCAAATTGTGGGAGTCTTGAACTCTGATTTGTTTTGCATTACTGATGATGGGTTTGATTTTGATCTATTAGAGAGAGATTTTCATGGATAACTCTTAAGTAGTATAACTCTCAATACTCTCCAGTTTTACTCTCTGTGGCCTGTGTTGATCCACAGAAAAGGAGAAGCGTCCCTCACGAGTTGACGTCACATCTCTTTTGGTGGGGCTGATTGCTGCTGCTGTGGCCGTAGTTATTGTTTGCCTCCTGATCTGGTATTTCTGTCATGGCAAGTGTAAGGGTAACATGAGCCGTACCAGGTAAGTGAGAGAGTCTTTATTGCGACCTCTTGTAGTTACATTATCCCTACATTATGTCATTTTTAGTATAGGAGTATGGGCACCTTTTTAGCTAAAGTGACCAATAAAAACACTAATACACCTGTTTAGCACTGAGGACTCAAATACTTGATCAATCTGACAACTTTTTGAGTACCATATGTAAAGTGACCTGGAATATTTCAGAACAAATTTCTACTTTTGTCCAGTATCTGTTATTGTAATATTAAGCCTGTTGTAACAATAATTGAATGCTCCTTGTCACTCCATGCCTTTGAAGCACCAGCAGTTGCTTAACAACTATAAAGTTGACTTTTAGCTTGACTTTGATACTTGAACGCAAGTAACTAGGTCATAAATGATTGACGTAATATACACTCATTTATACTTTCGGTATTACCATTGTCTACACTCCCACAGTTCCATACGGGCACGCCCCAGGAGGAGTAATGCTTCTCTGATTATGCGACGGCTAGAGGAAGTGTCACTACAACCTGCGATTCCACTTGCACACCTATCCCATATGGGGGAAGTAGGCCCCCCGGGGCTGCCCTCCTATGAGCAGGCAATTGGAAGAAGTGGACAGCATGACGCCCCACCTCCTCCCTATCCTGGGTATTTACATGTATTTGTATTTGCAGTCATATCATAACTCACTTTTTAGATTCTTACTTGTACACATAGGCAATCCATAACGCAGACACAGACATTATTATAACAACAATTCCTATATATTTTTCTCTCATTAGTTCACGGCCTGGAAGTATTCGGCGGTAATGTCTTCGGGACAACATATCTGCATATCTGTCAACTTAAAGCAGAGAATTTACATTTACACTGTGCAGTTGTGTTTTACATTTAGATAACTTTTGTTTGTATCATCACAAGATTTAAAACACTGCCTTATTTTTGTTTACTGTATTTTTCCACTTGGGTATTTTTTAATCTTTTATGGTCTATTGGTGTACCTTTTGGCTCTTGCCTAAAAGGAAAATATTATAATTTTTTAGCTTCTCCCGCTTGACCTGCTAGTGCTAAAATGTGGTTTTGCAGTAATCCTACTAACTATTTCCTCACATGTGATTATGCTTTGTAAAATAATCAAAATCCCATACTGACTTTTTATCAAAATGAATCTTTAATATGTTGAAGTTGCTGTTGAGGCAGCATGTACAGATTGACTGAGTGAGAGATTACACAATAAGTATTAATGGTTATTGAAGAGACAGACTGATTTGTGTAGACATACAGCCTTCTGTCTCTCTCAGAAGGAAAGTATTGTACCATAAAAATACCTTTTACTGGCATGATGGTGAATATTGTCATAAAAGAAATGCTTTTAAGGGCAATACAAGGGTTTTTGATGCACTTGCTTGCTTTGGTATGATCATTTGTGTACCTTCAGCTGTATATCTTCATCTTTTAATATTATTATTATTATTATTATTATTATTATTGTTAGTTTTAAAGTATGCAGATGTTTGTGCTGCTTTATTATGGGCTTGTGTGTCATAAAATGTATGTGTGAGTCACCAACTAATGAGAATGTCTCTTACCTATTAAATGGAAGCAGATGGAGATGAAAGCTCCTCAAAGGCAGTTTCACATTTTATATATAGACAGAACAATATTTTACATTTATTTAGGCCTATTAAACTCATAATTGAGATGAATATGGTGGCTAGAAAATATTTCACAGTTTAAAAGGACACAGATTATCCTACATGTGCAACACAGTTTAGTTAGAATGCATTATATGATGAAAAATGTCATGACATTTTGAGAATTTCTTGAATATTAAGTTTACTGAAGCTGATCCAAAGCATAACCTCTTGATGTGAAAATCTTTTATAGATGATTTAAATAAAAGATATATTTTAATTATTTTCTGTCTCATCCTTGACCTGCATGTTTGTGTGTTCCAGGTATTCCTTATGTTGTGGTGACATATATCCTGCAGCCTTTTGGGAACAAAAAGCAAATCCCAGTAATGTAGATAATTAATTTTATGCTGAAGACTTGGTTTAGGGTAACCGTTAGGCAAGTAGTAGTTATGGGTAGGGTAAATCTCCAGGAATTGAATGAAAGTCAATGTAATATCCTCTGAAGTTACATTAAGACAACTCTATGTTTATGTGTGAGGTGACGAGATGTCTGTGCAGCCCTATACTCATTCTTACTTTGAAATATAGTGGGAATGCAGTTATTCTTTCTCTTCTTTCTGTATGCAATGCTCTTTAACCGTGGAAAACAAGCTCAAACTAGAACATTAAAATTAATGCCATCATTTCCAAAGCATTGATTGTAGACTAAAACAACCATCATCTTGTCACTGTCCCAAGACTCCCAAGTCCCAACACCTATGAAACTTGACTGATGGGTAGGTTCTTATCAGATGTACACACAGCTGTTGCATGTAAAATATATATATATATTTTAAATTGAGTGTTAAATTATAAAAGAAGTCAGCAGCTTCAGGGTCAGGATGAGTAGGATATATAGATTTTGAACAAAATTGAGTTTTTTTTCTGCATATACATTTATAGAAAAAAAATAACGTGCTGTTTGATCTCATTTGAAAAACCAACGCGACTTTTGACTTTTAAACATTAGTATTTTTTAATGTTTTAAAATCATGCAAACGTATGCGGACGACTATTCTAGATCTGTCCATTATTGTAATCGTTTCAGTTATTTAAATTGGGAAATTCCATTCCACATTATATACAAACTTTAAGCATGTGGGTATCTTTGACAAAATGATCTGTATGATATCAACAATCACACAGGAGGAAGGCACATAGTCGAAGGAAAACTACAAAACTTCCAGTCAAAGTCTGCGGTGCATCCTGGGAAATGAACTAACATGGGTACGTGAAGCCATGCAGGGCTTGCACGGCTCTCCATGACGGGAGAATGAACAAAAATTAACCAAATCAACCCTGAAGGTACGAGGCACACTTTTATCCAGGATATAGCACGGCTTCACGGCGGTTTTGCGGACTGTGCATTGCTCTGATCAGACTCGAGTGGTCGGTCGGTGGGTCGAACCCGGGACTGCTACGATGTGTGTCCCCTGCTCTACTAAGCTCCGCCGGGGAAGTGAATCTTTGACCGGATGATGGACAGGAACTACCCGACGTCCAGCTTTGCGGACGCGCTGGCTCCACCAGCACAGACCGTAGCTTCTTGGGCCTATGACCGCAGCACAGCTAGTATCAAGCCAAGGTAAAAGATGAAGGAGAGGGCGGGTCACCTTCCGAAGGAAATTGCGGTGATGGAGGGCCTAGTTATGCTCATGGAGAAAAGTACGGAGGCCCTTGTTGTCGGAGACACTGGAGGAATTAAGGGAATATAGGAATGTGGTCGGAGTTTCGTCAGGGGCTTTGACTTGTCAGTGGTTTCATAGCTGTTTGTTAACTTACCGTCGCCCACCTTGCTAGTTTTCGCTAGCACATCGTCTCCTAAGCATGGCCATGGAGAGAGTTTTTATAAACTAAACACGAGAAATATTTTTTCTACATCTCCGTTGTAAGTTGGCCATGCTGGGCGCTAAGGTTAAAAACCAGTCGGTTTTCCTGAGCCACAGATGCTCGCCATGAGCCAAAACAACAGAGGTAGCTAAGTTACCGATGTTAACGTGTCAGTTATGGCACTTTAATTAAGTTAGTGGTGCATAACTTCGCTATTGACGTTGTTACCAAAAAGCTCAGATGTAACGTGTTAAACATATTTGTGCTATTATTTTAGGGCCAGTACTTATGGTTATGCTTTATATTTTTTTCCACAATAGATAGGTAGACTTGCCAAACTTGCCAAAGTTGATAGCCTCTAGGTTACCATAACTTATTCAGACCCAAGACTTGTATTGTACCATTGTCATTAATAATAACCACCTTTAATCACGATAATGATAATATTAGTTACACATCAACCAGATTTTGCTAACAAGTAACATATTGCACAACATTTGTCTGATTAAACACTGATCATTATTATCAATTGATACTCAAAGTTTGATAAACGATTGACTAAAATGAATAATCAAGTAAAAATGCAACCAGTTGGGTGATTGTTCTGAATTGCATATATTAGTATTCCTTGTGTTGTGTCAGCATGACTTGAATATATTGTGGCTTGTGACATTTGATTAGACAGAAACATTATTTCTAAACAAAAAAAGGATTACTCTTCCATAGTAAAAACAAAAACAGCGTGCTGCCCTACTTCTCATCACAAATGAGATGCCTCCCCTTCACATGACGTTCCTCACCATGTACAAGGTGTGATTTGCCAAACTGGAACATGCAACATTACATTTCATTGTTATTAGATGTCATATAATTTAGTTCATGGTTTTGGTGGAATTGCTCCACTCACCAGTATATATGAGTATTTAAGTAACTGCAGGAACTACACAAATACTTATTTCTGTTTTCCAAAAACAGCCTTGTTATGGTAACTTTTAGTTAAAAGGATTGGGCTCAGCTATACTGTATCTTTGGTCCGTGGTAATAAGATTTTGTGCTTCATAATCAATCAGCAGTGAGCAGTTTATGTAATAGCTTGTGTGTGTTGAAGGGATCTGAAAGGGAGGCAGATGACTCCTTTTCAGCTCTGTGTTCTCCACCCACAGATGTTTAACTTCTGGCTAGAGGGAACACTTTGCACTGGAGCAGTCTCTGATTCTTATTACCTCTGACTTGACTCATGTTCCCTAGGAATATACTGTCATCAGTCAGATGTTTTTAAAAATCAGCATTATCAGTAAATTGTTTTATCAAATTTTCTTGGGCAGATATTACAACAGTGCCATAAACCAAGTATTACCAGTGAATTACACAATTCACAATCAACTTTGACCATTTTAACAGCCAGTCAAATTTTTATAACTAACAACTATGAACTTCTTAACTATTAGTTGGTTTCTTGCCAGAATGCTCAACACTAACATGCCATAGCCAAGGTTTTGCTGACACTAGGCCACCAGTTTGCACTCATGTTCGTGGTTTCTTATCTTGTTTTTACCAACATCATTGGGCAAATAGACTCCTCTTTTCTTAACAAATTGATGTCCTGTTTTGATAGGTGTCATACATTATTTTTAAATATATAATTATCTTTTTTTCTGTGTGCTAGGTCAATGACAGTGTAAGCCCTGGCAGTTTTGGAGAAGTACTATAAAAAATGTTTGTTGACATTATGTTATTTTGACTGCATGCAGGGTCGAGCCACGCTATAAACTGATTTTTTTTTTTTTTTTTCAAAGCATGCTTCACAGAGCTATTATTGCATTTTTTAGAAATAGGGTGTGGCATACCACAGGTAGTGCGTCTGTCACTCAGTAGAGAGCCCAGACATTACTGGATGAATACCTGAAAACATGTTTTCTGTGTGTCAAGAGAGATCATCTGCTTGAGCTGTCATATCTGTGTGTTTATGCAGTCCCAGTTATGGTGCAACACACCTTGATGCAGAGCTCCTCCAGCGGCAAAGCTACACTTCCACACACCAGCTTCCCACCTACACTACATCACACCTTACTGCTGCAGCAGGTGAGTAATGAATGCTATACATGTTGCTTTAAAGATTCAGGTCACGCAAATAACAAACATTTTACTATGTTATTCATTCCTAGTGGTATCTCATCATGCAGATTATCTCTATTTTATGTGGTGAGGTTAGGGGATATTTGCATATAAAGCTTGTGTCATGAGTAAAGATGGGGGAGGTGAATGGACAAAAGTACATTTGACTAACTCAACAGTAATGTGTCTGGAAAATCCACAGACCTTGCTGGAGTCCTTTTTAAAAAAAATAACTAAGTATTAATTCAGAAGAAACTGGCTCCAGATCGCACTTGTGGTGCATTTCTCCCCCTAAATAAAGGCAAAACACAGGAAAACACGCAGAGTTACTGCAGGGGTAAATGCCACAAGGAATAGATGAGGAATGTTTTTGTTATGATTTGGGTTAACTGACTATTTTAAAAGTTTGTGTCCATCTCTGTTTTAACTGGTGCACGAGATTCAGTTTGCGTCATGTCCAAAAGCAGTCATTAACATGTGGTCATTCTCTTGTCTCGCTTTTGTCTGCCAGGAGCACTTGACACAAGCAGTAATACTTCTGAGACCTCAATCATGAGCTTCCTGTCAGCCATGGAGTCAAGAAGCCTTCAGGCTGGTCCTGTTAGTGCCTCACTGCTTCCTCCTTTTAGGCCTCCATCATGGCCTGCTGGTGAGAACACATTCATTTCTTGATTGTGGAACATATTCATCAATACAGCTTAATCAAGAATCTAAACAATAACTGAAATTGTATTATACAAAGTGCAGAATATGACTGTGTACCAAACCTGGTGATTTATGGGGGAAAAAAGTCAATATTGCAATGCTTATATGTAGATGGGCTATACATTTTTTAAAAACTGTTGAAGGAACTTCATTGTATGATTGACTGAAAGATTGTTAGAAAAATATATTTTAAAGTATTAAAGCAATTAGCATTTCATGTAAAATTGGGGGATGTCAGTCTTTTGTCAATCGTGTAAACAGTTTTGCAAAATGTATCTTGGACTGTATCCCTTCGTGTTGTCTTCCCTGTCCTTATATTTTTTATTCTGTGCAATGCAGGTACCAACTCTTCCACCACAGAGCTGTATTTGACTGGTGCCCTGCCTTCTACTGCCACTTTTCCCTCTCCTGCTGCTCTGTCATCCTATCAGCACACTAGTGCCTACCCTTCCAGGAGTTACTCTACCAACCCTTCCCTGGCTCTCCAGGACCCTGCCTTCAGCAATTCCACCAATGGCCTGTTCTCTCACCATGACCCCCTCCTCCATCTCAAATCAAGCCAGACTGTGCTTCCCACTGCCCTGGCCTTCAACCATCTCTCTGCCCCTGGTTTGGGTTCAGCTCTGCCTGTCCAGTCCTCCACATACCGCTCAGCCCAAGAGTCAGCCCCCCACCTCCTACAGCCACAGTTCAGCCTTCTACCATCTGCCCTGTCTGCTCCTCATAGTGCCCCGCAACCGTATGGGGCCACAGTTTTCTCAGGCTCTATTGAGAGAGCACTTCAGCGTGAATGTAGTGTGATCAAACACCACCAGAGGCCTTCCAGCAGCCACACGGCCTCAGAGCAATTGCCCAATTCAGAGCACTCGTTACAGGGGTACTTTGGTTCTGGCAGTGAACCGGATGTGTCCTACCAGCAGGACCCGTCCCGTCAGACTTCTGCATCCTGCAGCCCTTCCACAGGAGCAGATTCCTGTCATGGGGTCAATGGTGCCCCACAACCCAAAACAGATTCAGTAACTCAAGCTTATTCGTCCACTTCAGTGCCGAAGGCTAAAGACTGCTCTTCCAAACTAGCTCCACACCCTGCTGGGGGTGAAGAGAGTCAAAGCCACTCTCAGAACCTGACAGCAGGGTCTCCTGAGCGTTATTCCTCTCCAGGCCAGAAGCAGAACTCAGTGATTGCTAATCAGCAGTCAGCGCAACTGTCCAGCCTCATGTCCAGCAGTCTCTCTCAAACTTATATCACCCCCCATACCCAGTCACAGCCCTCCCATTCCACCTCAGACAAACTGTCCTCCCTTTACAAGACTCTGCCTTCCCTCTCCAGTCCATCTAGTAATGTGGCATCTGTGAGTCAGACTCTTGTTTACTCCTCCAGTTCCGGCCTGAGCCAGGAGCAGGAGGTCCAGTATGGAGCCCAGGTACAGGGCTTGTGTCAGGGGAATCTCTCTGCGAGCTACCCCTCATCCCACTCTCAGGGTGTCCCAAATGTGATTTATACATCTCAGTCACAGGGGCAAGCTGCAGTGACTCAGTCTCAGAGCTATGCCACAGTACAATCCCTTAACCAATCCCTTAACTCCTCTTACCCACCCACATGTGTGCGGAGTCTGCCCACATCAAATTCTACGCAGGACTACACTCTGATGCAGGACTCAGTGGGAGGTAAACCACATGACACTTTGTCCCAGCAGCAGACACAGTCCCATAAATATGTTTTGTCTGCACCATTGCCTACCTACTCTTCAACTGCTCAAGCCTTAGAAAATAACGTCAGATCCTCAGTACAGGACATAAAGCCAACATATGTCAAACAAAAACTTGAAGAGCTTCCTATCCAGGACCTAGAGGCTCTTCAACAGGCATCCATGGAGGCCTCTGCTACAGATGTCACCATGGCTGCTCACAACAATGTCATCTATGTTGTTTCAAAAATGGATGACCACCACAAAACACAAAGCGTCATTAGAAGTAATTCACGTTCTGATGAACAGCTTATGGGTCTTAGTCATACAAGCACAGCACAGGTTAAGGATGAAGGGATGGGCTCTTTGAGCCAACAGCACACTCACCTAAGCAGTGTCAATGGTCAGGAAAACACTAACACAAAAACAACAAACTCCAGTATTATATCCTCACATGTACTCCTGAGCTCAGAACAGCTCAAGCAGCACCCTCTTCAAATCAAATCTCCTGAGCCACATCAACAAAACCACCAGAACCATAGTCAATCCCAGAGTCAGACACCATCAGCCCACACCCAGTTTATCACCGTCCCTAGCACTCAGGTTCTCCTTGAGCCCAACCAGATGATTCTGCTCCAGCAGCCCCTTGTCCCTCATGGTCAGACGCCGTCAAAGTTGGTATCGGTGCATGGTATCCAACCAGCCCAAAGTTTGGGCCCTGTTCATGTCCAATATCTTCACATGGATCGAGAACTCCTGGGTACCGGTGTCAGTGAAACCCAGAGTCAGCAGGGCACAGTTGTGTCTGAACAAAGCTCGGGATGCCCTGATTCCTCAAAACACCACTACAGCCAGTCGGCAAATCAGCAGTCAAATGATGCTAAGAACCACTTCGCACTCAACTCTATTTGCTTCCCCGACTCTATGCTGCTCACAGATGACAGAAATATTTTATCAAATGTTGATGACATCCTGGCTGCCACAGTAGCTGCCTGTGGTGTCACACCACAAGACTTTGTCAAAGCTGCATCCTCTACTGAGGCTGAAATGTCAGTGATGGCAAGTCCTGTTGATTCTAAGGGTCACTTTCAGACTGTGGATATGAGACACATGTCACCTAGTTTCTCCACAACACAACAGTCAATCATCACCAACACTAACTCCCACACAATGAACATGACACTAAATGGAGCTCAGATTGCCACAGACTCGGTTCACCACAATAACAGTTCTGATCTCGACACGAATGGAGATGGAGGGAGCTCTGAAAATGACTATCACTTAGCCAGACAGGTGTATGACCCCTCAGGTCTCCAGAACAGACACAAAGGGAATGCAAAGTGTATTAAAACAGAAGATGGCCTCATGGAATGCCAAGGCGTTGAGGACTTTCCCAAAAAGAAGGTTCGCTCAAAGTCTTTGACCAAGTCAGGTGTTCCTGAGGAGGATAGTGGGCAGGCAAAACCAGCCAAGCGCAGTGGGCAGGCAAAGCGGCAAAACTCCAGGGGTAGTGATGTCAGCTCACCATCTTCCTCACATGGCGGATATGATGGTTGTCCACAGCAGGAGAGAATCAGACAGAAGATCCGTGAAGTGGAAGAGAAACAACCAGAGGTCAAAACTGGTTTCATTGGCTCCTTCTTAGACTTTATTAAATCGGGTCCCAAACAGCAGTATGCTCCAAGTCCTACACGGACTATAAGTCGCCCCAGAAAGCCCTGCACCTCATCCAAACCACCGCCGTGTACTTTGCCCGCTTTACCTCCCAAACTTCAGACTCTGCCAGGTTCTTTGATTTCCCAGGAGAGTCAAGTAGCAAGCTCTCAGCAGAAACGTCTGGATGAAGAGCTGCAAAAGAACTTGGAGACACTGCCATCTTTCAGCTCGGACGAAGAGGAGAACACTGGGAAGAACCAGGCTCTGAGAAACAGCATCAGCTCAGCGCTCTCTGCTTTGGATGAGTCTTCAGATCGGAAACCCAGAACAGGTAATAACACCTGTCCTAAGAATAGCTTTGTCATTTGATTTTATCCAGCAAGTGTTTTTTTGATTGTATGTATTTTGTATACTGTTGAAAATAATAACAAATCATTATTTATTATTTACAGATGATCAGTCAGGTTTATTTGTGTTTCTCTCAACATACTAATATATTCATACATCTCCTGCAGACAACCAACTCCCTGGTCTGATGATAAAACCAGACCAACCTCCCACTGTGACACTCACTATCACAGAGACATGTTTGCCACAGGCAGCCCCTCCTACACAGACAACAAACACCATCTCTGCCATCTCAGGAGTAGCTGCATTTGTGCCTAAAGAGGAGTCCAAAGAGACCCCACCAAGCCAGTTGGCCTTGCAGTTGATGACTGTGGCCATTGAAGGACTGACTGATGAAGAGCTGTCGGACAGTGGAGGGGAGGGAATGTACCGGGAGAGGGACGAGTTTGTCGTGAGGAACGAGGATATCGAGACATTGAAGGTAAAGCCTGAGAAAACGTAGATGGGAAGCAAATGCTTGTGAATGGAGATTTCAGTTCTTAGCAGCATTTTAGCTAAGTGGCCAAAATGGAGAAAAAGTTGTATGGATGAAGATGCTTGTTAGTCTTTGATGTCAGAACTAAACTGTATTACCTTGTGGGAGTGAAGTGAACTTGACTTTAACAAACCTGCTCACACCTTTTTCCTGTAAGAAGTTTTACCCAAAATTGTGAAAGGATAGTTGTATCAGATCTTCTGTACACCCGTCTTTAATCATTTATTGTTGAATTTTCTTGTACTGCATTTGTTACTGAATACTGAGGTCTGTTTCTGTGTCATGTGACCAGGTGACAATGAGATCCGGGAGTGAGCCACCAGCCATATGGAAAGTTCAGAAGGCTCTGCTGCAGAAATTTGTGCCTGAGCTGAGAGATGGAAAGCGAGTCTTCTCAGCCACTAACAGTGTAAGTAAAAGCAGACATGCCTCTACCCATGTGCATTTGATCTTTCAAATAATTTTTGCTTATTCTGCAATAGATAACATATTTTGTTTTCTTTGTATGTGTAGTATCTTGGATACTTTGGAGATGCCAAGACCATGTACCAGAGGGTATATGTGAAGTTTTTGGACACAGTCAACAAAAGGGAGTACGTACGAGTTTGTAGTCGGAAGCCACGCTGCAAGCCCATGAATTCGCTAAGGTGCGCTGAGAGTAGTGACTGAGGTAGATCAATTACTTTTAATGAAAAATATTGCTCCTCATTGATATAACTAATTGTTCTGCCACCCAGGGGTGTTCAGGTGAAAACTTTGCTGGGCTTGACAGCCACCCCTTCCTCAGTCTCCCAAAACCAGAAGCCTCGACCCAAACAAGCCAAGCCAAGGGCAGAGCCCCCGCCTAAGAAGAGGAGGAAATGGAAGGAGGAGTTTTCACCTACCGCGTCTGGATCGTCTGCAGAAGAAGGCGGTGAAGATGACGGTGAAAAAGCATTTTGACTTTTTGATATTAAATCTAGTTTGAAAGTTAATGTTCCATGTTTTTTGTCTAAAACGTTTCCCACTCTGCTTCTTGTTGCCCTCTGGATCTTTGATCTCTCTCTCTCGCTCTCTCTCTCTCTCTCTCTCGCTCTCTCTCTCTCTCTCTCTCTCTCTCTCTCTCTCTCTCTCTCTCTCTCTCTCTCTCTCTCTCTCTCTCTCTCTCTCTCTCTCTCTCTCTCTCTCTCTCTCTCTCTCTCTCTCTCTCTCTCACTCATACACACACACACACACACACAGAGTTAAACCCTCCACTGCCATTTACATCACGGTTCCTCAACACACGGACTATGAAGGAGACATTCAAGAGCTTTGTGGAACTGCTTATCAGCGTTGCTTTAGATGAAGATGTGATGACAGCACTTGAGAGGGCAAACGGTGAGTGAATTCACTTTTAACAGCTCTCAGTTAGAGTTGCTTAATAGGAGCAAAAACTAAATGAAAGGGCATACAACAAAGGTGTCAAATATTCTGCTTCAGTCATCACTGACATGTTAACATGTATTGTTTCAGATGAGTTGCTGTTGCCACATATGAAAAGAGTGGATGGGTTGATCACTGACAACAGGAAACGCTTGCTTCACAAACTGCACATTGGGCAGGTCCTAAAGGTTAGTTTGTCTTTAAAAGTGCGTATCAGTGGGTTGTTGTGAGTGATCTGAAAAATCAATCAATCAATCTTTATCTATATGGTGCCAAATCACAACAAAAGTTATCTCAAGGCACTTTACAGTTTGATTTAAAGAGACCCAACATTCCCACAAGAGCAAGCACTTGGTGACAGTGGCAAGGAAAAACTCCTTTTTAATGGGAAGAAACCTCAGGCAGAACCGGGAGCGGAGGGGAGGGGGAAGAAAAAGCATTAGAAGATTTTTTTCAATGTGATAACTGAGAGTTTTCTATGATACAAATATCCCTAAATTCTGTATCTGTCCAATTATTATTATTTTTTTTAAAAGTCCATATTGTAAGTGGATAAAACCAGTTTTGTTGTAGAGAATACTTTTTAATATTGAGTCAATATATTGCACATTTGTTTCATGGACATTATTTACTCTGTACTCTAACAGGATTAGGCTTACAAACTTTCATTGTGGATCAGTTTAGATGACAAACGGAAAAGAAAAATCACAGTATACTTTGACTAGAATGTCTGCACCAGGCACGTGCACACATAGGGCCCTAGGGGTGCTTGAGCCCCTGCCCTTTTTGCCTCGTATTAAGGAGTGCCCTCTGTGTGTGAGAGTGTGTGCGTTTATTTGTTTGTTTTGAATAACATTAATAAATTCATGTTAGGGATGTAAAAAACAAAACAAAAACGGCGCTACAAAAACTGTACCCATTTCTTGTAATACGGGGTTGTTGTGTGTGTTGAGCCGCTGCTTCTTTATTCGTTGCAGCTCCGCTCAGTCACACACACACAGAGAGAGAGAGAGAGAGAGAGAGAGAGAGAGAGAGAGAGAGAGAGAGAGAGAGAGAGAGAGAGAGAGGAGACGTGACGTGACGTGACAGTGGAGCAACTTGAACCTGTGAGTTATGGTCTAACTAGTCGCCGTCCACTTATTCAACGTGCTTAAATATGGGTAATATTTCAGAAAACGCTCTATTTTAGTCAATGTGTCAACTTCTATTTTTGCCGGACGTGGGAGCACGGCGCATCAAATCAGCACAGAGCAGATCGTGCGGGACAGGAAATCGTGTACAAAATAAAACACCGGGTTAATTTTCAAAATAAAATGCACCGTGTTTACGGCGGATCATATTTCCTTAACTGCAGGTCTGAAGTACAGGTCCGAGGTTTAGATATAAAGTTTATTGTGACTTTGCTACTACTGTGTGGGCTAACAAAATAATAATAATAATAATAATAATAATAATAATAATAATAATAATAATAATAATAATAATAATATAGTAATTTCAGCATTCTGGGGATATAAACTGTATTATTATTCATGTTGACAATCATTTGTTGACACAAAATAAATGGCAATTTCATATCACCTACAGGACACACAGATAAGTAGTTAGCTTTCTATTAGCCCTTTATTTTTTAATTTTACATTAATTTCCATATTGTGTAAAGGATAAAAAATAAAATAAAATTCCGCACACACATGCTGCCCTTTTCTGACTTTCAGCCCCTGCCTCTCTATAATCATGTGCACGTCCCTGGTCTGCACCTAAGTAACTCATGTTGTCTTCATCTTCAGACGGCCTTAGACAGCTTCCCAGAGATCTCGGTGGTCACCGAGCTGAAGAAAGATGGGGAAACCCCAGCCTTCAAAGTGCGACTCAGTGGGAAGGCCTACAATAAGAAGACCATGAAGCCCTACAAGATGCCTAACAAAGTGCCACAGGTAAGATACGTTTTGGTAACAAATAATTTGTTTTACTGCTGGTCATGGCCAGGTGTTAGAGGGTCAGTATGTAGATTTAAGTCTAGCAGAACAAATTTGGCAGAAATGAAATATAATATTATTATTATTATTATTATTATTACATAAGTATGTTTTAATTAGTGTGTAATCACCTGAAAATAAGAATCATGTTTTTGTTAGCTTGAAATGAGCCCTTTATATCTACATAGAGAGCAGGTTCTCTTCCACAGAGCCCTGTGTTGGTTGTAATCTGAAACCTCACCGCTAGATGTCACTAAATCCTACACATCAGTCCTTTTTTAAAATTACATCTTTAAAATAGAATTAAATTACATATATTAGCAATTTTATACACAGAACACTATTAATATGCACACAAATATGAAGCATCCATCAGTAAATAAAAGTTTTGCTACAAACAACACATAACACATATACGCTAAACACCCTTAACAACTTTTAAATACCTTGGATATTATGTAGCATGTCAGAAGCTCATACAGTGTACAATTAGTGTTGCATTCATTATTCATTATTGATATCTGTCCAGCAGAGGGCACAATGATACCATTTGTGCTCACTCTTTTTATACTACTAAGCACATGTCCTTAAAGTGTTTTAAGACTTTGTTCTTTCTTTTTTTCTAGGAGTATACTGTGGACCAGCAGAAAACTCAGTGGTTTTCTCTGTACCACTCTTTACAGCATTACAAGTACCACACATACCTCATGTGTAAGGATGAGGTGAGACATTGTACATTATCTATAATGTTTTTTTATTCTGGTGCAACTGCTGTATTAAGCTGTATTACTATAATAATAATAATCCTCCTGTTTGTGCTTCTGCCCTCCAGATAGCTTCTCTCCGGGTGCAGGCAGGGGACCTGGGGCAGGAGGAGACTGTACAGAAGTGTCTGCAAAATGGAGCTTGGGTAGAGGGGCTCTTTGATCGCTTTGGGGAACTAATAAATCAAGTGCAGCAGGCCTGCGGATGATCTAGCCTTGACAGGCTTGGTTTTAAAACATCTGAATCTAACACTTAAACAAGAGGATGGCCCCAGCATGAAATGGCAGCACTGAAGGATCGAGTGAGGCTCTCCTTCCAGCCACAGAGAGATTTGAATCAGGGACCTGTCTGCTGACTCGAATGAGAGACTTTCAGGGGCTGTGGCCTAAAAAGCAGCTGAAACAGGTGAATGGGGAAAACAGTCAAGTCTATGGTCTGCATCACTGCATCTCAGCAGCAAGCAGTAACTTGATCAACAGAGGACAAGGACTTTGTTTTTGGGAGCATTTTCCACATAAGGCTTCTCCTAGTCTGTGTAGGTTTTTGTAGTTACACGCTCACTTTTAATGGGCCTTTTTTCATAGATTTATATTGTTTTTTTAAAATAATTTTTTAGTTAAATGACAGATCATAACCAGAGAGCATGCACTAGATAGAAAGCAATCAGCATAGGAATTAGAGCACAGCAAATCAAAATACAGAAATCTGATTGCCTACGGATATAACAAGCCGTCATCAATCATTTGATAAACAGGCTCAAATACAGAGAAATTGATTTTATTGTGTAAAAAAAAAAAGTCTATATATATATATTATATATAACCGTAGTTATATACTGTTTGTAAAACATCCATTTTGTAATGGTGCACCAACTTATATATAATGTACATTTTGTATAAAAAACAGGGAGGTGGGAGTTGCAGCAATTCTCTAAAGGAGGAGTTTGGTAACTATATACTGTATCTATATTGTGGTTCAACTTTTGTGCTTCAAACACCCTCTTTACTTATGAGATTTGATGGAGTCAGTGCAGTTCTAGTACTGCTTTTTTATGAATTTTGTTCATCAAATATTATCTTAAACTGTAAAGTTAAATAAATAAAAGTTGTCTTTATACTCCTTTGCAGACATAGCCCACATTTTATGACAAATAGATCTATATTTTTCACAGAAGTAAATATTATGTTCTCTTGTTCATTACCATTTCTAAGACACCTTTTCATTGTTTTCCAAAAAAAACAGATTCTTTGTTACCAATTTTATGCTATCAAAAAAAATCTTGTTCTTTAAAGATGCAGTTTGTTAATAAAGCTCCGCATGTATTAGATGTTTGATTTCCGGTATGTTTTCTCTGAAGAAGTTAACATGCAGATTATCAAGGAAGTATATGTGACACAATTTGAATATGCGGTATAGCATTTAGATTTTATGTAACAATTTTTGTTTTCAGATCTCACTACATTTAGTGGAAAAGTGAACTAATGTAAAATAATGTAGAATAGATTACTTTCACTAACATTTAAATGAAACTAAGCTTCACAAGTCAGCTTCCCTTGAAACCTCACAAGACTTTAATTGTAAATGTGCCATCATTACTAGCTCCAAGAATATGCATACCTTTTTAGTGCTTATTTCCTTCATCATGAAGTTGTTGGATAGTTCAACGAAAATACTCTGAACAGTTTATACTGACCACAAACAGTAGATGTCAGTGAACTCAAGTGGTTTTACCAGGAAGATGGTGCTGGATTTTAGAAGTTACAGAGTGTGACTGTGTACCAAGGTTGTTTGGTACATAAGATTTGGTTCATTAAACCTGAACTAATAGTAATGTCTTTGTGATTTCAGAGGAGAACCAAGGTTGTGTTGACAGGATGTTGGAGGAAAGAAAAGTGGATAGGATTGAGTTGATACCTCATCCCAGATATTTTGTCACAGACACTGTAACACCTGGAAAAGCCTCACGATGCTTCTTGGCATCCCGGAGAACTCCAGTGAACTGAAATGAGAATTGAAACTTCCTGGTTTACATCATACACTTACATCGATTTAACAACAATTAGAGCTACACCACTGGTATAAGCCATGCAGTTTTGATGCAATACTTTGTGGCTGGGATCCAAAAAAGTGTTTTTTCATCTCACAGCTCAGATCCAAGAGGTTAGTTAGTGTTCAACGTCACCTGCTTGTTGGAGTGTGCAGTTAACATTGGCTCACATCCTTTAAGTGGAAGACCCCAACAAAGCAAGAAACTTGTCATGATGCTCGCCCACGATGCTCTCATGACCAAAGTATTCACTGTGAAAGGGGTGGGTGACATTGTGTCAACTGAAAGGGCCTTGAGCCTGTTGAATAAAATATGATTGTCCATGATTGTGCTCCCCCAACCCCCCTCCCCAAAAAACAAAAGTTTCTCTGTGCTGCAGCAACAGCTCTATGAGGCAAAGGCACTGTCCTCTGTCCTTTGGAGCTGGAGAGCAGCGGGGGCGGAGGACGGCCAGTCCGGCAGCCGTTTGAGATTCCAGTACGGGCACAACTGGTAGAAACAGATACTGAACGTCTGCTCTCCAGATGAAACGCATATGAATTTTAATGCACTGCATTGTTCCATATGTGGGAGACAGACTGAGAGTACCCTTGAGGCAGCATGAGAACGTGAGAAGGGCACAGTACTGTAAGTTTATGGGTGTGTGTTGGATAAGACTGTAATTGGTTTTTCGGGAATACCCCTCAGTGAAACATAATGTACTGTGTGTTGAAGATGATGTTTTTAAAGCTGTCATCTACACGCTTACAAGCTGTACAGCAGGAATCTGTTATTCATACTTATACCTGTCCCCTTATTTGCATTGTGTCTTACAGCATAATACAGTGCTACTTGAAAGTTTGTGAACCCTTTAGAATTTGTTCTATTTTTGAATATACATGACCTAAAACATGATCAGATTTCCATCCAAGTCCTAAAACTAGATAAAGAGACATAAGTTAAACTAATGAGTCAAAAACCTTAAACTTTTTTGTTTGTTTATTGATGGAAACTATCCAATTTTATATATTTGTGCGTGGCAAAAGTATGTGAACCCCAAGGATTATCAATTCATTTGAAGGGGGAAATTAGAATCTGGTGTTGCAATCAATGGGAGGACAATCAACTGTGGGTTTTGGAGGCCCTACCTTATTTAAAGAAGAGATATCTGGGTCTTCACTCAAAGTTTGAGCTTCATAATGCATGTTTGTGGAAGGGTGTAAAGGAGATTTCTGATGACCTTAGAAGAAGAGTTGCTGATACGCACCAGGCTGGACAGGGTTACAAAACCATTTCTAAAGAGTTTGGACTCCACCAGTCGACTATCAGACAGATTGTGTAGAAAACTTTTCAGCTTGAATGTAAAGCATTTTGTTTGGTGATGAGCACACACTTCATTCACACATAATAATCTCATCTCATCTGTGAAACATTATGACGGTAGTATCATGGGTTGAGTCTGCTTTGCTGGACCAGGACAGCCTACAATCATTGATAGAGCTTTGAATTCTAAGTTATACCAGCAAATTCTACAGGAAAATATCAGGGTATCCATCCATGACCTGATGCTCAACAGAAAGAAGGTCATGAAAAAAGACAAGAAGAACAAATAAACAAGTTGTTGTACCAAAGGATGGTCAGAGCAGAAGAAAATTAATGTTTTGGAATAGCTAAGTCAAAGTCCTGACCTTAATCGTACAGAAATACTGTGGAAGCACCTAAAGCAGGCAGTTCATGCAAAGAAGCCCACCAACATCCCTGAGTGTAGGCTGTTCTGTAAGGAGGAACAGGATAAAATCCCTCCAAACTGATATGTAGGGCTGAAAAATGTACCAGAAATGTTTCATTCGCTGTGAAAGGGGGTCACACCAGTTATCGAAAGCAGAGGTTCTCATACTTTTTCCTCACACAAATAGGAAAGAGCAGCACCGTAGGTTCACAAATGTTCAAGTCTGTCTTAGAATAATAGTCAGGAGTCTATATGAACATTAACACATATTTTCCTTTCTGAAATTATTCTTCCTATTAATACTGACCATTACAAGATCCACTTACAATGATCTATCAATGTAATTGATGGGAGACAGAATCTGCCGTACTCACTCTGTGCAAAAATGTATTTAAAAGTTTATTTGTAGCTAATATGAGGCTTCAGTCATCCAAATGAATCAAATTAAGTCTAATCTAAAGTCTAAAAATCTAAAGTTTCTGATGATATGGTACCAAATTCTTCTGCGGCTCTAAAGGGAAACATAAGGAGAGAATTTTATACTAAAACTGACTAAATTTGGAAAATATCCACTTGTTTTGACTTAACTGGCTTGAAGCCTCATATTAGCTGTAGATAAACATTTAAATACATTTTTGCACCATACAAGGACTGTGGATTTAGTCTCTTTTCACTTACAATAGGATTAGCCACTACGAAGTGATCTCTTAATGGCCAGACCTGACTGATGTTTTAAGACAGACTTGAAAAATTGGGAAGCTGTTCTTTAAGCTTTGCATCTTTTTTTGTCACATTGGAGCCCTACACAGGGGTTTTCTTACTTTGAATGCCATTTCCTAGGGGAAATTCCTTAGAATATTTGTCATCATCATAACTGCAAATAAACTTCTCTTGACTTACATTGAGTGACCGATAAGTATGAAAGAGAGAGTAAAGGAAATATGCAGGGCTTTCCGGCAACAGGGAGAGAAACAGGAGAGCAAATATTGCTTTGACCTTGTGGATCAGAATCTTTGATTGTATTAACCAGAGTGCTCTCTCTTTCTCTATCTCATTTTCTATGTTAGCGGACAACATTTTTTTTAACTCCACAGCAGTCAGCGTAGAGGCAGGTTGAAGAGTGGTAAAACCAGTTTCGCCCTCAGCGAAAGGCTTCTCACTACATGAACACACACATGAGTTAGTTTTCCTTTCAGGTGTGGATTTCCTTTCTTACATGTGGACATGACAGCTGTATAAATATTAAAATACTCCAACTACAGCAACAGAAAAGGTGAGTTTACTAACACAATTTGTTCTTTCTGGTCATATGTTACTGTTAAACTGTTACATTATTATGGTCACACAGCAGAAAAGAGTATTGTTAAGTTCAAGTTAAGTTCAGATGTGAATCATTTTCAAGAGGCCCGAGCAGCTTTTGATTTCCATTAAGATTTTGAAATGTTTTGAATGTTTGCTCTCCTTTACATTCTTGTAGTAGTTAAAACAAATAGACCTGCTGTTTCATTACAGAGCAATACCTTGCTCAAGAGCAGCTCAGCAGTATTCACAGGAAAAACTAATTTCCTTTTCTGCTTAGCGTGGGAACACTTCTGTTTACTTTTTACCGAATGGTTTGAAAAGCCAAACAGATGTAGGACCTAATCTGGCCACAGGCTCCTCTACCTTTACCCTCTGCTAACACATTCTCACTCCAGCCAGCTAAGAGCATTTTTCTACATAAAAGAGGCGAAGAGAGCAGTAATCAAACCGGTTTGTCCCAGTTGCGCGCCTCACCTGTTTCACCACACTTGTGTCTTATGATGATAATTAGCTGTCTTCCTTACAGTCTCCCTTTCAGCAAGTGACCAACATTGAGTTTACAGTGTCAGTTTACTACTTTTCCACTGTCAGATTACACCCCAGGACAAAAAGGCACCAGGTCAGAGCCTCTCAGTTCATGACATATGTCCCTAATGCAGAGTGTGTTTGCAATGTATGTTTCTTTAAGTCTTAAGACAATACAGTGACAATCTGCCTGTATGGATGATCCCATACAAGGTGGAATAGCATCAGGGATAATTTGACACCTGAGGCACCTGCAGCCATGTGTTTCATAACTGTGTTCCCATTGACGTTTACTGTTTTGACTGAAGGAAACAGGAATCTGTCTTTACTGAACCACTCTGAGCTTTTTGTGTTTTTGTGTAAATCTCTTCTCTTCTCTTCTCTGGAATATCCATCTGTCTCACATGTTTCCTGCTGTTCTTATCAGATTAGATTTTCTTCCACTGTAGGCTTTAAGGGTGTGACGTTTAGTGAACGAGAGCTTGTCTGAAAACTTCCTGGATTCTTGTCTTTTGATTTCTTTCAAATGCAAAAATCTCAGGTAGGAAATTGTTTTCAATAAGAATCCACGTTGCTTTTTGCCACTCAAAATAGCATAGTGATGACTAATGTTTTCACGTGATAAAAGAAAAACAATTAACCCATGGAGATGAAAGCTTTGGATAAACCGTGGTAATATTTTGTAGATTTCATATCCATAAGTTGTAAACTGTGAGTTTTAGGGAAGCAGTGAGAGTCTCATTATCACACTAATTGCCCTTAAGGGCGGTGATAAGGACATGAATAATGTATTACAATGGGAGGAGACGGTTTCGGGCTTAGCTAGAGTTGCGTGCGTCACGTTGAGAATTGAAGACCGAGGACACGGTACGGTCTGAATGGCTGTCTTCAAAGTCACTGGAGGACGTTTTCATGCACAGAACACCAGGTAACAGCCTACTACATTCATTACTTTTATTAGTTAATAAGAATATCATTCCGTGTTTGAAAACACATTGAAAACCAAGAGTTTTGGTGATAATCTGCTGTAGATGGGGCGTTAACCCAAATAACAAAACATTTTTGTCTTTTCTTACTACTAATTTGGATTTGATTGAAACTATTTGGCTTTATGTATAAGGTGTTAGGCTACTTACTTTTACGTAAACCTCGTGCGTAAAAGATTTTTTTACAACAAGGGGGGTGGTGTTTTTAATTGTGTTACATTTTCTAAAATAGCCAATGTTTGGAATATTTTGTCAATGTCTTTTTGGTCATTTCAAAAACTCAAAACACTCCTGAAACTTAAGAAAATAGTAGACTATAACGCGCGCGTAACGATTTTATATGTGTAATTGCTTCTTTACTGTTAACATATGCTTCGTATATAAAATATAGCCTAATTAGAACAACCTTTGGGGTTTTTGACTTTTGTGCTCAACGTGGACTCAACAAGTTCTTGCGCCTCAGTATTTGTGTTAAAACAGGAAGAGCAGGGTAATTAGGTGTAAAGGCCAAAATACATCACACACAGGATATTATGGTTTAAATGCATACGGGCGCCAATAACCCATCTTAGTTCAGCATCTTCAAACTGTGTCCTCTGGTTAGATCAGCATGTGGAAGGAATAAAGGTAACTCCTAAGCGATTAACAACCTGCCGCTACTGGCCTGAAGATGCCAGGTGCATTTTCATTGTCTGAAATCATTAGTCCGGAGCTTGTTGTAGGTGAAAGCAACAACCCTAAAAATCTGAGTGTTTTTTCTCCTGAAACTGCTGCGGTTATAATAAGGCTTGAGTTTTGCGAGCTGTGTCTTACACCGTGTCCGCAAGGGGAAAAGTCCCGTGTGTTGACTGCGCTGCTCCCTCTGCGATTATTTACCTCCACTGATGTGTGCAAACACACTCCGCACTGTTGTCCTTGGCTGAAAGGCAGGCCAGTCCACTCATGTATCGTCTCACAGTCTTCTAACTGCTGAGGGTTGTTGTGACTGATCTGTAAAATCAATCAATCAATCTTTATTTATATAGCGCCAACTCACAACAAAAGTCATCTTAAGGCACTTTTCACATAGAGCATGTCTAAACTGTACTCTTTAAGTTTAATTTAAAGAGACCCAACATTCCCACATGAGCAAGCACTTGGCAAGTGGCAAGAAAAAACTCCCTTTTAACAGGAAGAAACCTCAGGCAGAACCAGACTCAAAGCAGAGTGGGGGTAGAGAGGAGAGATAGGAAGGATAGGAGAGAGAAGCACATTGAAAATCAACATTGAAGTTAGTAGTCCTGATGTCTACGGGTTCTCTATAATAAAGAGAAACCATAGTCACAAGAGAAGGGGACTGGCGTCAGCTTTAAATCTGGTCTCAAATCTCAACCCAGCGCAAGCAACCAGAGGTGACAGAACACAGCCGGGTTCCCAGGATTGTTTTCGACCCACATCTGACCCCTCTCTTTTTTCTTCTTCTATTCTTCTTTGCCCCCCCCCCCTTACAAGCATTAATGGATATTGATCAGATCCGGATTTATTCTGTAACCAGTAATCCAGGGACCCCTGTTGATTATGCAGATGGTCTCCCAAATCAAGGATTTCATTCTGATAATGCAGGCCTTTTTTCTACTAATTGACTTAACCTAAAAGTATCCCTCTTCTGTGATATGTGGCATTTTATTGTGAGTTCATACTGACTGATATTTGCACAACCTCTTCTCATTAAGAGTTATATTGTTTCTTAAACCACTGAAAAGTCTATCTAATCTATTTATTTCACTCATGGTACCATCAGCCTGTTATAGCTCGATACCTATTATACTTGCAAACTGTTGAGAGGTGTTATGCAGTTGTTCTTCCCTGATATGCAAATCCCTGCTTCAGGACAGTTTCTTCTACCCCAGAGAGAAACACAGCTTGACGTAGATGTATCTCATTAATCAGCCGATCACCTGCCTCTGCTCTCAATGAGTGGTTTTATTTTTTTAAACGGGTGGGGGAACATCTGCTTGCTGCTGTAATGTCCCAGAGTCTTCTTGTTGTCAGGTTTTACAGATGGGTCAAATAGTGTTTGTCATGTTGTGTTATCATAACACAGAGCTTGGCTGCCGCTGTTGGGTCCTGATTTATAGCCCTTGGCCTCAGTGAGTCTCTCAGATCCTCCTCTAACATTTGCTCAACCGGCTTTAAATGTTTCCTGTTGTGAGATGAAAGCCACACAGCCCTCCTCCTTTCTTTCATTGGTCAGGCTTTGTGGTGGCTGACATAAATGTTGCAAATATCAAATCTTTATTACAAAGACCCATCAACCATAGAAAGGCAAATGAGATATGATGAGAAAGTGTATCATGAACATGTCTGTGTTTGATTGCATGCATCATCTACTGATTTGCTAGCATATATTAGTAATGAAGCCCACCCAGTGGAAAATGCAACAGGAACATATTGTGATATCTCTTGTGTGAGCAGTCAGACAGTACGATCATTGTCTCTCTGTTTCCTTGTGTGATTGAGCGTAGTGTTGCATTGGGTGTCTGTTATGGTAAGAAAATCAGTCACAGATGATGGTCTTTGTTTCTCTACATGTCCTGTATCTATAACAACCAACTGCAGTACTTAAAGTAGCGTTTTGTTAATACAAAAGCATGAGAAAGAAAGAGGATTTGGGGATAAATTACTCTCATGAGATGCACTGATGCTTGACTTTGTGCTGTCCCGCCCACATACAGTAACTTGAATTCAGATTCTGGTTATGTGGGATTACACAGAAGACAGGGAGTGTACTTTTGGACTATGTAGTATCTGAGAAACTGCTTAAAATTTGACAAAGCTGAGGAAAATCGAGTAATTTATGAGATTTATAGCATCTGCATATATAAAAACTTATTTTCATCTTGATTTCATCTTTTGATTGAAGATATGTGGGCTACAATTAGCAGTCATTTTCTCTTTCTATCAGTCATTATAGGCATTTTTTATTCACAATTCTTTCTTTTGGTCTATATAATGTCAAAACATAGTAAAGCATGTCCATTTGATGTCTTAAAGTTGCTCATTTGATCTTATGAACTGTCCAACACCCCAACATTTTCAGATTACAATGATACAAACCACATAAAGCAGCAAAATTCTCACATTTAGGAAGCTGGAGCCAGTGAATTTTTGGAATTCTTTTTTGGGTAAATAATTTAAATCATGAATTGATGACAAAAACACATCTGTTGCTTGACTAATTGAGTAATTACTCATTTCAATTTCTACATTTTCAGCACCAATATTTATTATAGTTGAATAGTTCTTATTTTGCATCTGCGTGTAAAACTGTTTTCACAACTTGCTTATCATTGCAGTTGGTTAAAATCTTTGCCGCAATTCAAATGTGAATCTTTTGAATTGATAAATGTTTTTGTACTGGCTGATTGAAGATTTTAACACCTCCACTTCAGGACTCATTCTCACACCTCTGATTGCTTTTCAACTGATCTTCTCCTCTCCTTCACTAGGACAAGGCATGGCTGGGAAGCCTTTCCGGGCCACCTACATCTGGGGCAGCATCATCTCCAATCTCCACACTCATGTGGAGGTCAAGCGCCGGCGCCACAACCTGAAATCCTACCATGACTGCTTCCTAGGTTCTGAGGCCGTGGATGTGGTGTTGGCACACATCACCCTGAACCATTTCTTTGGTGATGACGCAGTGCCTCGCTACAAGGCTGTACGTCTCTGTCAGGCCCTGATGGACTCAAGGGTTTTTGAGCCGGTGGGCATTAAAGTATTTGGGAAGGAAAAGAAGCGGGCCACATTTGAAGACAGCAGTTGTAGTTTGTACAGATTCCTGAGCCCAGCAACCAGCCCCTCACCGCTGAACAACACCAAATCCCACTCCACTAGTACCATCGAGAGCGGCTATGACTCACCAAGCATGAATAGGAATAAGAACAACTATAGTCCATCACATGAAAGGTACAGACTAATGTCACTATTATTACTTCCTCCAGACCTAATCCCAAATCAAGCATGGTTTTAGATCAAGTGCCTTTGAAAACTAGTTATGTCTTGATATTCTTAATCTTGAATTCCCTCACATTGTCAGTGAGGGATGAATATTAACTTGAAGGTTACTCAGTGTGCTGTGTGCTCCAACACATTATGAGCTCAAAACTGTGAATCCTTAAACTAAAAAAAAAGCTTCACTTTGAGGCTGGAGAATTAAATTGTAAGGAGCAGTCAGTCATGTAGCAAACACAGACAGGACAAATTACACATGTGGTGCTGGCACATGGCCTCAGCATATTGTGTTTGCACCGTTTTGATCTGGTGTTGTTTTTCTGAGAGTGACAGCTCCAGACTGGACCAGAAAACAGGCTGTGTGTCTCTAATAGGAGATGAAAGCTGCAGAGGACCCAGGTGCTCTAATAGTTAAATTAAGCTTTTGTTACATACAGCATGGGCCAAGTCAAGTCTTCACAGGAGTAATATAAATAAACATAAAATACATTTCATATGAAATTGCCACAATCAAAACGGCACCAAATTGTGACTGAACCACAGGTACTAGAAACCATTTGCAGGCTGATGCCACATTTGTTCCTGTAATGAGGCTGTTTGGGTTTTTTTTCAATCATTCTCACTGATTGCTGTTATTATGTGACTCTGCAGACAAGAGGTGCTGAGCTACTCCACCCACTCCCCTGTAAAAACAGACAAATCACTGGAGGACGTGCTGGGAAATCTCAACCTGAGTTCGACCATCACCCCTCAGATGATCAACCTCGGCCTCTCACAAGAGCGTAAGTGGCCTTCCATCGCATAAAGCACAACAAACAGCGTGAAACAGGCTCCATGTTTTCACACAGCAAATGCTTGGTCGTGTGTGTGTGTGTGTGTGTGTGTGTGTGTGTGTGTGTGTGTGTGTGTCAGTGTTGGTGGTTAGAGTACTTGGATTACTTTTTTGATGTAACACTTTCGGTCTACAGTTTAAGTACTCATTTGTTTAATTGCATTTTCAAAAAGGTAATCTGTAACGAGTTACTTTTCTCAGAAGGTAATGCTGTAATGTAACTAGTTACTTTTTAATGGAAGTAACTTTGTAATGTAATTAGTTACTTTTAAAAGTAACGTTCCCCAACACTAGTGTATGTGTGTGTGTATACCTACAGCAGTATAACCCTCATGGCTTTTGACTGTGTGTGTTCCACAGTTGTGGAAGAGGTGTGGCACCAGCAGGCAGTGTTCAGGCTACTGCAGCTGATAGAGCTACCTTTGTTGGAGAACTTGTTGGAGGTAAAAGACGCCTCACGGCCTCCCTTGCACAGCATGGACAGTGACCCGGACCTTTTGTATACGTCAAGCTACCTAGACAGAGAAGTTCTTAAGGCCTTCAGTGAAGCACAGTGAGTCTGCAATAAGTCTATACAGTTTTCTTTATCTTCTAAAAACTGATTTTTCTCATTCAAATCTCATCTGTCCTCGTACACTGATTTAAGATTTTGGAAACCCTTTTCTCAGATGAATTAACTCTTTACCAGCTTCAAACTTAACTTAAAAGATAACTAATGATTTATTGTTGCACCTCCACAAAGTCAAGGGACTCAGGAGAGGCTGAGAAAAAAAAGAATGTTAAAATTGAAGCAAGAGGCAGAGATATCCTGACTTTTAGTCCCTAATATGGCTCCACGAGCATAAGGTCCTACATTTCCCATGATGCAACAATAACATCTTCTCATCAGACCCAATCTGGTAAACAACCATTTCAACCTTTCGAACTCTATGCCTCAAGTTTGTAATGCATAATAAATTTGTCTTCAAGCCCAAGGTGTGATAACTCTGATGATATCACCATGACATCATCAAGGGTTATTTTCTCAGATTCTACAAATCTCGTACAGTTACCACAGGCTGGGTGGTACCAACTAGAAACTCACTTTGACATGTAAAATTGGAGTGCTGGTTTATTCTGGGGACACAATCATTTTTGTGTTTACGTTCTCTCTTAAACTGAAACACAGAATGTCAAGTGCTTTTATGACCTTCTTTCTATCTCTCAGTCTCCCAGTTGCCTCATTCTGTTCTCTCTATTGGCTTTAACTCAGTACACTTCACTCTCCTTCAGGGCTGATGAGTGGATGTCTGGAGCAGTGGACTGTTTGGAGTTTCTGCCTGATGAACTAGTTGTGGAAGTCAGTCGAGGTTTGGCTGGCTGCGCTGACGATGTGCTCCAGTGTAAGAAGCTGATGTATGGAATCCTGACTCAGCATTATAGACAAACAGAACAGCCACCTCTGCTCAGCAACCACTTCTTTGACATCCACTCTGGCATTTCAGAGCTACTCGGTAAGAAGATATGTTTTCTTCTAGGAGGGCTGATGAAGCCTTTGTGGTGATGTAAACTTCAGTGATGCAGGTTTAAATCATGGAGATATCACATTTCATACAAGGCTTAAACGATAAGGCTAAAATTCACCAACTCAGTCTTTTAACCCTCTTCGTGTATTGTGTGTTTGTCAGTTAACGGGAAGCACGAGCAAGCACTGGAGTCTCTGCAGCTGAGCCTGAAGCTGCAAGACTCTCGCAGCAGGGAGGAGCTGCGCAGGCTCCTGAGATTCATGGCCATTGCTGCCAATCCACAGGAGGTCAAACTGCACACAGAGGTAAGCGATTGTGTGCGTCATTTGTGTATATATATGTATATGCATGTCTGTTTGAGCTTGGCTAACCTCAAATCCTTCTCTTAGATAGAGAACCGAATGGCAGTGAAAAGGTCTTTCTCAAGCGCCATCATCTACAGTAGAAGACTCTCCAAAGGAAAAGTGGACTTGATGGTTCTATTTATGATGGATAAACACTGTGATCTGTTCAAAGTGAGTGTAAATATATGTAGGTGTTGTGTTGTAGGAGGATTACACTTCAATTTGTCTTGCTTTTAATATAATGTGAAATAAATGTTTAATATCAGAGCTTTAAGACGGAGACTACATGTGTCTGCTCTCTTCTCCACCAGATTCCTGTTTCATTGCACAAAATGGTCAGTGACAGAATAATGATTATCGTGAAAGGGAAGGATCCAGATACAATAACAGGTTTGCGTATTTTACTTTTATCTATTCATCACAGTTTAGTTTGTGTGACCAAAGAACATTTTGATGAACATCTATACTTTTCCATCTTCATCTTCAGGATCCACATACTGCACAAGAGTGAGTGCTAGCGCTTACTCAGAAAATGCACAAAAAACAACAAAGGAAGAACTTTGGTCCTTGCTCCGGAGAATCCACGAGAACCCGAAACTCTCCAGCAAAGAAAAGCGACGACTTCTGGGACAGTTTTATAAAGGCCATCCTGAGATTTTTGTTCAGTACTTTGGAAATCGATTGTCTAGTGTCAACACATTGCTACACTGATATTTATCATCTCAACAAATGTGTCTATAATAATGTAAAAAGAGTTAGATATGAGAACAAAACCTAATAAGATGCAAATGATGCAAAGCTGTGCAGCATAAGTGGATTTGATCTGCTTATATGTAAATAGTTTAGACTACTGAACAATAATGTGAATTTTTAAGTGTAAATGTATTAAGCTCTGATATTTATGGACATATTTACTCATCTTAAAGTTGTTAGATATTTTTTTGGATGCAGGACACTCACATGAAATATCTTTGTCAATTTTGTATGTTGCTTTCCCATAATGACAAAATGAATCAGAGTTCATTGAGATTTTTGATGTCTTCAAACTGTAACGCGCCTCCAACGACATTCTTTGCAGCCAGCAAGGATAAGACTGCATATGGCTTCTCAATGGTTGTATTCTTTGTGCTTGTGCAACAGGAACATTGTTAGGAATAGAGATGTGTCTGTTCATGTGGTTTCTCATATGTAATGCGATGCATGTACAGTTACAGCTATGTCTGAGGAACCCTCAAACGGAAATTTAAACCTGGAAATTTGAAAGTCTGATGTTGTGTTGTAGTAAACAGTCAGAGGCATTCATGAAGATCATCCCTCTGGGTCTTTGTGTTTGTTGCTACAAGTCAGCAAAACAGATGTTTGTACTTTTTTTTCTTCTTTTTTTTTTAAACCACAAAACCTTGGCCTCGTTATAGTGGCATCTTCACGGTTCAGTTTCAAATAAGGTTATTGTGTTCCCTCTAATCAGCTGGGGTAATTGCTTTGACATTTTCAGGTGAGAAAAGCATTCCCAGACTCTGCATAAGCCACACACATCTTGTGCATATTTTGGCAAGTCTTTACAAGATTCATTGGGGATTGTCCCAATATTCATATGTATACATTGGCCCCTTTTCCCTGCAGGAATGTGTATGTTCTGATGAAAAGAGAGAAAATGGCATCTGGCATGTCAAATAGCGTACCCACAAAACACATATATAATTAAATTATGTCTGAATTTTAAGATAATTGACTGATAAAAGACTGATTTTATTTGACTAAGAATGTGAGACACCCTTTATGTCCATTCCTGCTTGACCCCCACATGAGTTGTGGACGTTGTTTTTTGTTAAAGTACCTTTTATATATATTTGTAAAATCTAAGGATGTTTAATGCTATTGAGGCTCCCAGTCAGCTAATAAACTTGTGAAACTGTCTGAAATAAAAGCCTTGTCACAGTTATTGAAAGGTCAGTGCTATTTGTTATGTTACATCATTGTTTATCCTTTATCGTAAGATATGTGAGTTCCGTTGAACATTTAAACAGAAACTCAAATAAGAAAAGTCCATTTAATCTATTGTTGCATTTCTAGTAAACATCCGACAATACTGAAAATTACAAATATGTGTTTACTCTTCTCTGCTCCAATATAACTGGACAATATAACTGGACAATGAGTAAAGGCCAACAAGCAGTTACCTTTATGTTAAGTAATCTTGGCACTACAATAACACTATTTCAGGAATACTGTAGGACACATTTCATAGGAGGTATCAGACTAGAGAGTAGTATAATGGAGTTCTGCATAAACTGCATTATGGCAATGTTACGTGTAACAAGGCACAGAGCTGATGGCTTTCATATACTCAGAACAAAGGGTGTGTGGGCAAATAATAATGTTATCAGTCCAATGCGAAAATTAACAGCTGGCTGGTATTAAGAGGAATATTCAACATATACATTTTTAAAATTATTATTTTTGTTGCAATGGAAGAACTGTGTATATTTATTAAAGCAAATGCTGTTTAATGAGCTGAAAGGTTTGCTTTCATTGAAAACTAAAGAAAATATATTTCAATTGGTCTTTTATTTATAGTTTAAATGCAAACAGAAGCTAAATTTCTGCACTCAAATGATAAAAACTTTCAAAGCTGCCTTGTCCTCATGCAAATTGGATAAATCAAATGCTGCAGAGGATCACCTGTCAGATCAACGACTAAGTGTCATTCTGCCCCCTAGCGGTAACCATAAAGTGACACATGGCTGTGCTTCAAATGAAGAGCAGGGTACCAATATGAAATCAGTGAAGTCAATCAAAAGAGCAAATCGAGTTGAATTCTTCTCCACTTTTATTGAAAGGAATATTTTCCCCCAGTTATCTAAAAAAACAGCTTGTTTCCATTTTGCCATCACTGTAACATCACAAGGCCAAAACTGAGCTGTGTGCCAAAATCAAGAGTTGAATTAAAAATTTTGTACAGTATAATGATCAGTTTTTAAAAATAAAAACTGTTAACAAAAAAAGCCACAAGAACACTCGAGTGTGCATACTGTGTGTGTATGTGTGTGTCTGCATATATGTATGCTTGCTGTACAGAGATCAACAGAAGTATTATCGTTCAGACGCACTCAGAGATATGGACATTTACCCCATTTTACCACCTGTTAAGATTACATTCTAGTAGGGTTCACTATGTGTTTCAGTTGGCTTATCGAATCCTCTTCTGTTGGCGTGCGCGGTAGATGTCATGTATGGGTGGAGCGACTGCTCCTTTGTCATCCTCCTCATCGGAGTCTGCGTTAGGCCTCTTGAGTGACTTGGCAATAGCGTGGTTTTCCATTGATCCATTGCCCTCCCCTCCTGCATCAGGCTGTCTGCCAGTGATGAGCTCTACAGCAGCATCAACAGCTATGGAGAACACAGAAAATGAATATAATCAAGTCTATAGCCAGTGTATGTAGCAGCAGTATGAGGCTGTCATGGCAATTATAAAACAACAACGATTTTTGCGATGGATAAAAATCTTTATTATTTTAGCAAAATATGTGCCTGAATGTAGAACCAGGGGAAAGGCTACATCCATCCATCACCAAAGCCCAAAAATAGAGATGGTTTGGATTAATCTAAAATGTCAATAAAAGCAACTTACTCTCAGGTAGTGTGCATCTCCTGAAAGTTTCCATGAGCTCATCCACTTGAACGAAGGGACCCTGCAGCAAGAGACAATCACAGACTCTTTCAGACAATCCCAGCAGAAAAAAACTGCTGCTTACAGTTGTATTCATTACCAATAAACATGAACTTGAGTGTGTTAAGCTGCTGTGACTCACAGTGAAGCACGTAGGCGGAGGGAGCAGCTTCATTAGGATAACAGCAGCTGGGGGGACTGGGAAAACTCCACCAGGGACAGGGTGTAAACCAGGAGCTGTGGGGAAGATTAAGATGAATTACTTTACACTTTAAGTAAACGCAGCAAAATATTTGTAGGAAAAAAAAGGACTACATACGGGCAAGGTGACGTGGCTGGAAGGGGATCATTTGATTGGTGTCAGGTTTGGGGTACTCAGGTTTACGGTCAACTTCATCCTTTAGTGCAGGCGCAGACGGTGCCACCACTGTCTCTGGAAGCAGCGATGCCAGTTTGGCACGAGACACATCCTAAACAGAGAAGACGGGTCAAATATCAATTCAGCATCACAAAAAAGTTCAAGTGTGTTGTCTATGAAGGGAAAAATACACACCTTGTATCCAAGAGCCTTGAGTTCACTAGCGGAGCAGGGATACAGGTCCATGAACTTGTATCTGTCTACGAGCAAGGCTGTTTCTTTGCCCTCATACTCGTCTTTGAAGGCAGTGAACCGCCTCCGCTCTACTTTTAGAATACTCGCCAAGTCTCCTATGTTGCTCTCAAAAGCCAAGAACCGAGCCCAGATTTCACTGAGGGGTGAAATAAGAACAAAGTTCAACATACTTTGTTGATTAGTTGATGGTTACAACACAGGCATATGTGAGAGCTAAATAATTAATATCTGACATTACCCTGACTTTTCTGGCGACAAGCTTCCTGAGGTGAGGACACGTTCAAACAGAACCCTGGTGTTGTTATCCTCTGAAGAAAACAGAGGAAGAGAGAGAAAAATAGCTTCAAATCTATCATCTATTATTAAGGTACTGATGTATTTTTTTTTGCCTCCTCACAACTGATAAAAGGATATCACTGCTTCCTTTGTATCAAATGTCATTTTTTAAAACTCATAACACAAGTAGGTTTTGGACTGATAGTAAAAAAACACATATTTATAACATTCTATGTATCATCTCTGGATATTAATACACTTAACCTACCATTAAGGTGTGAGAGGTAATCAATGTACGCAAGTATGTACTCTGGAATGTCACCATATTTCTTCAAACCAAGCTCAAAAATCTTGAAGGCCACTGATTTATCCTGTAGGGTGACAATCACAACAGCACAAGTTAAGAATTGAACAGGTTTCTAAGACTCCTTTAAGTCACACCATACAGATATTAAACATGCAATTATACAGTATGTGTCCTCACCTTGCTGCAGTAGTACTCCATCAGTGCTGCAGTCACATATACGTGGTGACGTGTGCGCAAATCCTCTCTGGCCTTTTTGAAGATGGTGCGACCTGATTTGATGCCCTCTGCCCTCCTGGCAAACTTCATGTACTGGATGTAGACCAGTGTGGGGTCAATGTCCTCAATGGCCAACAGCTTATTATAGATGCTGTGAACCTTCTCGTACCTCATTCGACTCTGTGTGGACAACAAAAGGTAAATTAACAATAAATATGCTCATAGGTGCCTGTTTCTTTTATTGTTTAGGTTAGAAGTTGTGTTTAATAAGCAGCTGGACAGCGCGTGATTAAGAGCGCATGCCATGTACGCAGCGGACCCCGGTTCGAGTGCCAGCCGGTGGACCTTTCTGCATGTCACACCCCGCCTCTCTCCCGTAATTTCCTGTCTCTCTACTGTCAAATGAAGGCGTCTATGCCAGAAAAATCTTTTTTTTATAAAAAGCAGACGGACACTCACTTCTTCATAGTCAGCGAATGAGAAGTACAGAAGCATGTTCTTCTTCAGTAGAGTCCCAATGGCACGTTCGTAGATGTTAGCTGCCTCGTCACTAAACAGCTTGGAATTATTCATGTCCTGAGAGAAATGAAAAAACATTATTAAAACATGATTGAACTATTTTGTAAAGTAGAAAAGTTAAGTAAAGCAAAGTAAAGTCAAACCAATTTCACATAAAATCCAGATCCAAAAGGTTTCATCTCTTACCCCTTTCTCTGCTAACAGTTTGCTAGACTGCTCCAGGTACTGTGCTGCTTCATACCAAATGTCAGGATGGTGGCCCAGCACCAGTAGGCACTGCTCATAAGCAAACATCACTGCAACACATAACAAAAACACCCATCCATCAAAAATGTTGATCATGTTGGTGATGTTCAGCATCTTGCAAGGCAAGAGAATATCTTAGGCAAAACAATCCTCATACACTAGTTCATTTCCACTGACTAATGTAGTGACTTAAAATGACTAGAATCACTGGCTCTCTAGGACATATGCAGCAGAGATTTAACTATTTTAACACAATACAGCACCTCTCTTTGTGATGAGGGTCTGGTCTTCTGTGCGTAGCGGGTTGCTTTTTTCCCACTGGATGTACTTCTTCCACATTTCCACTTGCTGGGCTTCCTGAGGGGAGTTCTGGGGTGGTACCGAGGGTGCATTCCTGTCCAGCCCCTTCATCACAGTCTCATATTCCTGAATAACATACACCAGAAAACAACCTTTTGCATCAACCGCACAAGACAGAAGGAATAAGTTTGTGAATTTTGTGACGTGTTGTACAATGTATCACCTTTGCCACCCTCCTGGCATTCATGTAGTCTCTGCTTCGATCTTCAATCATCTTTTTGGCCAAGTGTACATTGATTCCCTGGCCGTGAAATAGAGGATTTAGTTCTACATTCTCTCACACAACTAAACACCATATATACAAACATAGATTGGTAGAAATGTCTCACCTCTTCATATTTGCTGTAATCTCTCCAGAGCTGCTCGATGTTGATCATGGGATTCACACAGCCTCTCTGGTAAACCCTCCGTACTGCGGTGATCCGTTGGTTCTCTGCATATGAGCCAACAGCTTCACTGATGGAATACATAACAAAAATGTGTAAGTTATCTCACTCAGTTCACATAATCTCACCATAGTACAAGAAAAAAAACAAAAACAACATACACTCCTTTGAGGAAGTTGATATAGTCCACCCATATCTGTCAAAGGAAAGAATAATGTTAGGATACAGTGGTTAACAGGAACAGACATACACAGGTAAGATTAAGTAGTTCAGATGTGTGTACCTGATATGACATAATCTCCATGCCAATTTTATCCAGGGCGAAGTCATACGCCTGTGCCATCTTCTCTCTGAAGGCAAGAAAACATGGGTATTAAATCAAATGACAACATGACAATACACCAGTTAGTCACATTACTGTACTTTCCCCCGCTACATTGTGTTGTCTTACTTGTAGCTTGGCAGTTTTCCTTTGGTCTCTCGGACATATGAGAGGTAGCATTTCCACAGGTCGATGTGTAGCACCTTCATGAGGCATCTCTGAAACAACTACAGGGGCAAGAATAGGGAAAGATAAAAACAACTGTCTTAGAAAAACACTGATTATATATACGCTGCAAGACACCCGCTTATCTTCAGTGTTTCAATAGTTTTCTTCAGTAAATGCATGCTCACCTTGAAATGTCAGATCAAAATATAGACCTCTTATGTGGTTACATTTTAGCGAGCTTCTCCAAACTATATCACCATGTGTATAACTGCTGCCTTTGCACCGGAGTTTGGTTACAAAGGAATATTTAGGCAAAAACAAACAAACTGGACATTTCAGAGTTAGCTAATTGAGTTTATTGAAATGTGGGATCCAAGTAGTAAACAAACAACAAAATCCAGTGTCATCAGTTGAATATATTACACTTGGCAGTTGAAACTCAGAAAATCAATGACTATGGTTGCATTTCATTATGAAGGAAAATTAAGTCACAATTCAAAGACCTTTTGTCCCATTTCCACACATTCTGTTTTTGTTTTGGTGATTTTGGGATTCAGACTCATGATATTGCAGACACATGGTCAACACTCAAAATGACAACAAAAGCACATGCCTCTCATGTCAACATACTGATCATTTGGAGAAAAAGTGTATTAATATTCTTGTAAAAATCAAGAAAAAATGTTTTGTCATAATAAACAGCCAGCCTAATAACAAACTTTCAGATGATCAGTCCTGAATCTTTAGAGAAACAGACACTATCCACTTTTCATGAGTGTGATGGACACTTACCTTTTCTACTTTGTCATAGTTTTTAGCCTTGATCTGTAAATAAGAGTGTAAATGCAACGTTAATTCAATAGTCTTCTCTACTTTTATGGCTTACAGCAAACATGCATTCATGCAAATTTGACCACACACACACACACACACATGGGACACTGAAGATCAACAAAGTGAAATTCACACAAGAATGACAAATTACTTTTCGAAAGGGGTTTATTTTCTTAGTAGATTGCGCCTCATAACCCTGACAAACACCAGTGACCACGTTACAGAAAAAATACTTACAGAAAGATCTGGATGCAGAATTTAAATAGGTTACTGAGAATACAGAAAAAATGTGCTCAGAATTTGAGAAGTACAGTATTTGATATTAAAAAAAAAAATCTCTTCACAGACTTTCACAGCTTCAGGTCAGCATGTTTCCTTGGTAAACAGTTCCAGCAATGAATTTTATATGGCCTAATATTGATGGGTTGAGGACACAGTCTCACAGCACCCTCCAGTAGCGACCGAAGACATGGTTGTTTATGTGGTGATAGAATCTCATCCCACTGAGTTTACCTTTATATAATCTACAAATATCAAAGCAGCATTAAACTACTCTGATGTACTAAGTTTACATGGAAGGCAAATATCCCTTCAACGCTGAAAAAGTACAATTCACCACTGTAAGATGACAGTGTCACAGTGAAATAAGGCAAATTATTAATTATTGCTAAATAAATGACCTGCTATGGTAAAAGTAAACGCAGTGCAGTGCATCCTGGGGGAAATGATACATTTAACAATTTAAAATGAAAGCTGGTTTTAGTCATCAATTTCAATTAATGACCAAAGCAATGCAATTTTAAGTTCTTAATCCTGATACAAGTTAAGAAAAATAAAACTCTTTTGGCACATCCAAATACATTGGACCTCTAGAAAATATATTTTGAATGGACTAATTTCATAAAGCAGAAATTAAAGTCCTTTTTCAACACCTACTGCAGTTTAGAGGGCCTTTAGGGTACCCTGCCTAAAAAAAGACTGACCTATATTAATGGCTAATTCCAGACACTGCAACAGCACATTTGACATTGTGTTTGCATTTTCATTAAAAACACCAAGCACCAGTAAAACAAAGAGGTATGTAGTTCAGAAAATGCATCCTCTGGAAAGAATCTTTACTTTTAGCCGGGAGCTCAGTTAATTTGCCTACACCATGTTATGTAATGCCTGAAAAATACAAGTCTGAATGTGAAATTTGGAGTTGTTTCAACAATGTCAAGATCGTTACCTAACCTAACCTAAGCTAACCTAACCTGAGCATTACTAAATGAAGAGATTTTCTACAACTGAAATGTGAATTGAACAGTCACAATCAGTCAAATCAGCTACAAAATGGGCATGAAGTATTCTCATATAGGTGTGTCTAGATAAGTCAGGTGAGATGGTTACATATCTGTGAAGATGCTCCTCCTGAGGTGTAACATATTACATCACTAAAAATCACCTATGTGGTCCTATCAACATACTTTAATATGAGTAATGTAATAATTACACCACCATTTAGGGGGAGAAAATAAGATAAAGGCAGATGGACATTTTCACTGCCTGAAAATGTCTCTGGTCGACTCAGTTCCTTAAAAATGTACTGCGATACTGTCACCCAGTGCTGGCTGATATCATTTTTCTACACTGTAGTTAATACGTTTGAAACAAAAAACAAAAAGTCAACTGCATTTGTTGTCCACTTTTAGAGAAACTATGCAGTATGAATTGGGATATCGCAAAAAAATAAATGAAAAATAAGTTTACAAAACAGACAAATTTCCCTTTTATGAGAAAATAATGGGACTATGTTGATTTTAGCAATATCAGTTTCTGACAATGGGGAGGTTTTATTTAAAAAAATTAAGAAAAAAAATAAAAATGTCCAAAAATAGTGACAGACTGGTGACACTGGCATCAGTGCTGCTGTTCTCACACAATGCAAGAGACATCTCACGAGTTTCTGTCTTTTCCTTTCATATCACAGGGTGCCAAATTATAAATTAACCAAATCTCCAGCAATCATAAACTGAAATGCTGACTTTAACTCAATGGCAAAGACTCTCGTTCTCAACTGGGTGTTTTAGTATAAGTAACATGAGAAATAATCCTGACTGTGCTCAATATACACATTCTTAGAAATGAAATCTGTGTAAAATCTATGCTTACAAGTGAAACTGCCTTGCATTCCCATAAGACTGGTGAAATTGGTGTCAGTTTGACTCCTCTCACACACTACATAACATTTCCCCTATATTACGTGTGTCAGTCTTTAGAAATCAGACTCTCTATGCTTGTGACAGAATGTGCAGAAAATGGGATTTGAAAGGCCAAAAATAAATAAAACTTCATGCTAAGTTCAAAAGGATCGGTCTGTCATTTCAATGAACAGAGCTGTGTTGCGTCTTGCCACAAACTGTGGAGTTTAATAAAAAGGTTGTAACTAAATAATTTGGTGAAGAAAATGGCAATTGCTATAATAACTTGTTTTTTTTTTAAGTCTGGCTTATCATTTTTTCTTTAAAGGATATGGCATATTTGATTTGCAGTATAAATAGCTCCCTTGTTAAAGTGTAATCTGAGCATTTCTTTTTGGTAGGGATATAAAAATAGAACAATGAGCCTAAAAGTCTACTTTTCAAACTTAATAATAAACTCATTTATTGTCGTTTATTTTGTTAAAAATGTTAAGTGAAATTAAATTCATGTATTGGATTTTGCCTATAAAGTTGTGCATAGAAACCTCAATATTAGTGAGTAACTTCCACAACTGGGTGCCGATATTTAATCCACTAATGAACTACAGGTTGGTTTGAACATCAATACCCACCAGAAAATGACCTCAGTTGCATATTTCTTTCCTATTTGTGAATCTGAAACGTTAACAATAGAAAGATAAAAGGTTATTCAGTGGGATCACCCCAATAGCCGAATGGTTACTGCACATGCCACATAACCACAGCGTCCCTGGTTCAATTCCAGCCAGGGACATTTGATGTGTGTTGTGCCCATCTCTCGCCCTTGTTTACCGTCTGCCTCTTCGCTGCCAAATGAAGGCCAAAAAAAAAAAAAGAGGGGGAAAAAAAATCCTCTGTTAAGTGGACAACACTCTTTTTCACTTAACAAAAAAAGGATGATACTGGCTAACTTTCCAAAATATTAAATCTGTGTCACCTAATTACTACTACTAGTTACTACTTAACTAGTAAAATGAATTAGTAAAATATTAACTAAAAGAATTAGCCCTATTAATATCACTGAGGCTTCCTGAAATAAAAAAAACTTTGGTGGTGACCATCACTACTCATTAAAAGCTACTGTAAATGCTCCTTATGTTGTTGATTATCATCAATTTGGTAAAAGGGGGCAACATGCAAGTATCATGTGATTTGACATGTATGTATTACTGGTACTTATTGTCATCTGCAGGATAAAAGGAATTATTAAGGCCTGTTCCTGAGAAGCTAAGTCCATTTAAAAAGTGCAGTGCTCTCTCCCTCTCTCACTTCCTAAAATAGGTATGTTCTCAACCCTTCTCTTGCAGTGGATAATACACAGGTGGGTGGGAATTGGGGGTCGGGGTAAGGGGTAGCTTCATCTAGCAGAGCAACCCCACAATAACAAAGCACAACTTTAACATACAGCCACAGCAGATCACCCTTTTTCAGGATTACATACTAGTTGTGGAACTAGTGGTGCTGGTGCTTGATAAAGGGAGCAAATACTGTGCAGCATATTATACACCAACTGCAGAAATTGTCTGCAGGGGTAGAGGGCATCAATGCACTGTGTACAAGGTTAGCAAAAATTACTTTGTGCAGGGGAAACTGAATCATCCTTTCAGTAGCTGATTGCATAAGAGCAAAGCTTGTTGGTGGCATCAGGACAAATGGTCACTGGTCATATGTAGGTTTATCCAGGAGGAGTGGGGAAGAAATGTCTCAAGGAAAGAAAGGGCCACACAATCAGAGTATTTGTTTATAAAATTACCTGAAAGAAATGACACAGGAGGCAATAAATTGACACGACAAGTGAATAAAAGGCTAATGCACTCCAATACTATTAAAATAGTTTTAATACTGTTGCAAACCAAACATGCAACAAATGCACTTTACCCCATTAAAATACGGCGCAGAAAATGTTTTTTTGTAAATCCTGGGAACATAAGCAGAATTTTCTGAAAAAGAAATGGTTATAGAGTTGTTTTCCCTTTTGCTTCTGTTTAAAGGCACAATTCGTAATGAGCTAAGCAAATGAAACCATGTTTTCCAGCAACTGTATCCCTTTCAATACAATCTTTTAATTGTGTAGGGTGCAATGAAATTCTTTGCAAGCTAGGTGCACTCCACTATCAAAATATCTTTATTTTTACTGATCAAAACAAACTATTGGCAGAAGTGGTATAGTGGCTCAAATCAAGAATTGTGACTTTAAACTTCATTTAAGTACGAGACATTTTGTTTGTGTGAAAATCACATTGTTGATCATTGTAAGAAATAATCCCAGCCATGCACACTAAAGAAAAGAAAAAAAAGTATTAACCTCAGCTTCAATGAACAGTTTCCAGAATCTGCCAGAACTTGGGAACTGCGTGACAAGTCGCTCATATGTCTTCCTTGCTTTATCTATAGGTTGGTTCTAAAGAAGGAGAATGCATTTACATTCCACACTATTAAAACACACGAATAAGCAGTCATGTAGGGAGAGAATAAAATAAAAATATGTAGTGCTTTGTATTTTTTAACAATCCGTTACCCTTGACCTCCCACCACCCTTTAGTCCCAGTTTACTTAACCCCAGGAATGCAACTATGTGTCACTAAACCTGTGCTTCACGAATCAGAATGCTCCATGCGTCAAGGTCATATGGGTTTTCTTCCAACTTCTTCTCTGCCTTCTTCACCTTCTCTGGGATGTACTCTGTCGCTGCCTGCAAGACAACACATATGCACAGGGGGGGAAAATATGATGCTGAACGATGTCTCAGAATATCAACACAGCCTGTGGAAGTGGTGCTAATTCTAGAAGACCACGTGACACTAAAAATAGCTTTTATTTCAACAAGATAGGGGCTTAATGAGCTCCTAAATTGTTGGCTTTGCCCCTGCAGTGTGTGACTCAATAATATTATTGGACTTAAAAGTTACCATTTTTACCATGTTTGGTACCATTACCTAGCTAGATCTATAGAGCTAGCAGCATGAAAAGTCGCGTCAGTAACGCTAATCGATTAACTTAGCAGAATGTTTTGCGTTAATATCGAGATAACATGGAGGTGATGTTAAAGTTAGCTCAACGTGTTAACGCTCGACAACCAAGAAACGACTAATGCTAACGTTATCCGTTAGCCAATCAATATGGCGTACAGGCAGGCTAGGCTCACAACGTTACGACAAAGCACCACCAAGAAATAACATATTGACTGTGTATTGTTTAATACTAGTCAATAGTAATGTGCAAACAGAACCGAGAATGGCTCCACTTTCTAACATTATGCGAGAGTAGCACACAAGCTAATTATGTTAGCGTCTCATTAACAGTTAGCTTGCTCGTCCATGTAGCTAACTTACCTGGTCGGCTGCTGCCTCGGTGGACATGGCTGGAAGAGTAATCTAGGTTGGAAATGTAAACGCAGGCCGAATAACGATAAAAAAAAGTACGTGACGACAATCTTTAAAACAACCAAATAATCGGCATAGCTTCAAAAGAGTCGATCACATTGCCCTCAAGCTACTAGCTGCTCAATAGCTGGCCGATATCTCAAAATGGCGTGAAACTAGTGTTCCGGTCGAAACATGTTATTCTAGTATGGCGACGGAAAAGCCCGCCCTATTCTGCCTCTGATTGGCTAGTTGCGGTTGCAGTCGTTAGCTGGATTGGTTAGGCCAGAGCGGGTATGATTTTGCCGTCCTAGGTAAAAACATATCGCGTTCTGGTCTGCCAACAGCACCAACAATAACATTTCCGTTGCGAGTCTTTCAAATCAAAATATTAACCTAATCAAAATCTACGAGTAAAACATTGCGCAAATTACATCACATTACGATATGATACAATATATTTTGACACTGTAATTTAATATGTAGTGTTATAAAAATCACGTTCAGCCACACAATGGTGACTTGATTGTGTCCACTATTCATCTGTTTATAATAATCGGCTACTATCGGCTACTAATTGAATTTTTAGAGCAATTTTCTTGTAAAACACCATCTGCGATATATATTCGCGTAAATTGGAAGGGTGTGTTAAACGGGTGAGGAGTGGATTTATACATTTGGCTATGGTGGAGCATCTAAACACCACTTGTTGAGTAGGCTACACAGGTGTCGTCAGGAGTAGACTTAAACGCTTCTTGAGACATGTCGGATGAAAAAGCATGTTTTGCAGCATTATGGGAATTTAAGTTTATGTGTGAAGCTTATTGTTTTAAAAAAGGCCATCCATTTATTCATCTTCGTAGAAAAGTAGCAATAAATGTATTGAGTAAAGAGCACAATGTGTGTGTTTTTACTGTGTTTGTGCATGAGAAACACGTTAATTCAGGTGATTCATGCATCTGCAATTTAGGTTACAGTTTTGTAATAGGCGGCTTTTGGCAGTATTTGGCCTACTGTACATACACTATTACCCTGCAACCTCCGTTTCATAATGAAGGTTACGGACGGCTGTGACAGAATCACCTGTAGTAACTTCTATTATTAGGCTAATATAACAAAAGCTTTATTAGTTCAGTATCTAGTCACCTGGTTGGTTGCCTTGCTGGTCAGTAGGGGGAGACAAATGATAGCCGTCCTGCCCACAACGCCAAACAGACCAGAGTAGAAGACACCAGAGCTGTTATCTAATCACCAGTGCACGCATTTTCTCACCTACAAAGTTATTAGGACACTCACCTTGCATATTAGTAGACGACTCACAGAATCTTAGGATGCAGCAGTGACATCATACAATCCTGCCACATTTTCCTGTTCTAATTCCTCTCTTCATGATTCTGAGTGTCTAGATGCAACATTTGTAAATTAAAAAAAGACTAAATTATTTTTAGAGAATTTATTGTGTGTAGGTCAGTTTGGAAAAACCATGTCCAGATATGATCGTTAGGTGATGTGATATTGCTAGTGTAACTTTGAAGGATACTGTTGATGTCTTCTCATTCACTGCATGAAAGACAGAATAGTCTGTCTAGATTTGAGGGTAAGCCTTCCACAGCTGACTAGGATGAGACTCCATGAGAAACCATGTTCACACAAGCAGAATATAAATTAATTGTGTTGCATTTACTAACTTAATTTTTGTAAATTCAAAGACCTGCTTTTTACTTTTTTCAGTGTGTGTGGGACAACATATCCTACATCTCCAGGAAGCATCCTTGAGACCTCCATGAAAAGCTGAAGGAAGTATATAGAGGGGCATACATGTGGGCTACTCACTTAACCACCACAGCTATGTGTGCTCATGATGCACCAGGCACAAAGACAAGAGGTGTTCACACCTGCTTTCCAGCTGACCAAGCTTGGTGGTTTGTTGTCTGTAATTGGTACAGGGTCTCATGATAACTGGGGAAGACAAATGGCTCTTGGTGGATTAAATTACAGCCGGTGTTTGCAGACACCGGGGGCTTACGGAGAGCTTTCTTTGTCAACTGGGCGCCTCCTGAATGTCTGGGAATTAGACTTCAGCTTGTGCTCCCCCAATCATTTCCTGAGGAGCACTTTATTGTTGACTGACAAAAGAGGAAAAAAAGGGAGTGATTGTTGGTGACACATGGCTTCATCATTAGGTTCTACTATTGTAGCCTCATTTAAACCCTCCTGATATATACATATATCATTTTTTTGTGTGCAACTTTATGCAATCAGGTATTAACACTTTACACTGGAAACTATTTTTCCACTCATCGCTCATCACTATTAATTTTTCTCAGCCCCATTTTCTAATGCAGCGCTTTTAGGTTTTGTTCATTAAGGATAATATCTACAGGATATGATTATCTTTCCAATACTGCCATCTCACAGGGATGTAAATAGCAAAAGCTGAACTGAAAACTTGTAACTGAAAATACACATGTAAAGGTGTTTTATTGATGAGTAAAAGTCAAATATAGCTACCTGTAAAATACTGTAGCCCCTGCTGATCACAGCGGTTAATTTCACACCTCAGTGCGTACTCACCATTTTTTTTAAAATAAATATGAGATATCATGAAGACAAATTCTCCAGTTTCTTTTGCAGTGTTTTTGTATTATATTCCATCCAGATGAATCGAAATGGTTATTGTTCTGTGATGGATTACTCTGGTCTGGCCAATGCCGTCAGCTCACAAACATTTGCTTGCAGTTGCTGCTAGAGGAAAGGGACATGTTAGAGGCTGACAGGGCCACGAAGATGTGCGTCTAAGATTGGGTAGCCGATACCCTTTCAGAGATGGGCTACTCTGCCCTAAGAGGAAGGATACGGATTTGAACAGTGTAGCTACAACCTGGGCTCGGTGCCGTGTTTCTGGACGCTCACATGCAGGACTTAATTAATGTTTAAAATGTGGGAGATGGTGGCGTTACCGAGAGCAAGCTCTCCCTTCCTGTCGTCTAGGACAAGATGGCAGCAGTGCAGGCGAACTGTGCATGGTGTGGATTTATAAGTCCATAACATGTTCAGAGAAGCCCTGGATTATACTTATAGTGACTCTATGTGAAGGTAAGTGTTGGAAGGGGTCGGCTGTCAAATTGTGATATTTGTTGAACTCAAGCTTTTAACCCATAGTTAAGTTGTGACGTAATACAAAGTCATAACTTAGCTACAAACTTAACTAGCTATGAGAGTCTGTTTTATGTTTCAATCATCTCAGTTTTCACAGCTATAGCAGCACTTTTTGGTAGCTAATTAATTGACTAGTGGTGACATGTTTCTGTTATCTTGCCATGACTGGTGACGCTGGTGCTAATGATTAATGTGAGTGCACTGAGCACTGTGGTATTTGTTATTTCTGTTGTCACAGCGACCCGTGGATTTGTTTTTGACACACTTCTTCCAGTTTAACATGGTGAACATCATCTAACATTAACACTCATATACTGCAGCTACAGGGAATATATGGACCGAGTGGTTTAACTTGTGAGTGCCGTATTACCTACTACACATGAACGTAGCTGTGTCAACGTGAGTGAGAATAACACGCAGCCATATTTATAACAAACAAGCTGGACCTTTTTTACTCACAGAAACACATGTTCTGGATCTGGTCGAGTCTTAAATTCAACATTATGTTTGGTAATGTCAGCTGTTATTTAACTGTAACCCTGGTTGAGTGTAAATATTATTGTAGAACAATATAAAAGGGTATATTGGTGGCTCTGTAACACGTGTTTATCGTGGGTGTATCACCAAACTACTCGCAGAATCTAGTAAATACTTAATTTAGCAAGTCACTTTCAGCGGCCTCCGGCTAAATGCTGGCTAATGTTATGGACACCCGTTGATTTTTGTCAGTCTTTGGCCACTGTGGCTGGTAACTGCTTGCTGTTCATATGGGCTGTGCACCACAACTTGTATTTACGTTAGAGCAATACAGCAACATCTTGTGAATGTCTAATGAAAAGATAGATTAAGATTTTGAAAGTGAAAGAGTACACCCTTCCTCACTTGCTGTCTCATACTAGCCAGCTAAGCAGACATGAATACAGAATGAAAGTGGTGATGTACATTAAGGTTAAGAATCCAATATTGGCTTTAATGTCAAGTTAGTTGTACTAAACTTTACTGTAATCATGTAGATGGGCATATATCACCTTGAAGGTGGTGGTTTCATGTTTAAGAGAGGGCACAGGGTTGGGTGCTTAGTGAGTTTTTTTCGACATCACCACCATCCACTAGTAAAACCAAAGTTTCCAATATAAATGTAAGCAAGATTGTCTTCTCTACTAGCTTTTTATATGTCAAGGAACCATCACTTTGGGGTCCTGGTTCCAAATAAACGTGTTTTTAAAAGAAAAGGCTAAAATGAGAAATTCAATACTCACACTGTGATATTTATTTAGAAGAGTATGTACTTTCCCTTCCTTCATGTTGTTGCCCTGACGCAAAGGATAATGTGGGAGTTTGTATAGTTTTTTATGCTTAATTGAAAAATTCCAGTGGCACAGCAGACACTGAATGGAGGTTTTGACTGGTTTAGCCTGTGTAGCAGATATGGCTGCTTGGTTTGGTACAAAAGTATGATGCAGTATAACCGTCTTTTTGTTTGTTACTGAACCATAGATTACAGCTGATTTTACTTGTATTTTTTTTCAGCAGTCAAGGAACAGTAGTCTTACACAAATAATTGCAAAGAGGCTACCATCCAATGTTTGCTCAGATTTGGTCCAGTTTACTTACCACATGTTTGGAGCTGGTATTCTAGTTTCACAGCACCCTGTGTCTAAAAACAGTCATGGTAGTGAAGCTGTCAACAGTTTCTGTCTGTGAATAGTGGGAAGTTTTTCAGACAACATGATAAGTACAGTGCAGCACTGTGCTGCTGTGTTTGTGTGATTTCCCCCTCACATAGACTCTCCTGTCTGCTGTAGTGTGTCACATTCCTCAGCTTATCAATAGCAAGGCTACAAAAGCAGAGCTGTGGCTGATAGCGAGAGCAATAGTGGCCGAAGAAAGTCAGCAGAATGGGCCAGTGAATAAATGAGTAAATAGTGTTTTCCCCTACAATTACTGGTGTTAGTGGGTGCTCTTGGTTGTTTACTGGAGGAGTAGGGTTGTGAATAGGACTTAAGAACGTGATGTCATGGTACTTGGTGCAGCTACTTATGTATTGCATTGTGGCCAACTTGACGACTGGTTTCCCAGTGATGTCATCTTGAGGTGTGCGCACAGACACAAGGCAGAAAACAGATCCTAGCTGATGAGGGCTTATGGGGAGAACCATGACTAGAGGATGTTATTATGCAGTAAATGGCATGAACGGCAAAAGTGATGGGTGGAAAATGTCCATTATCCCAGGAAGTAAACATCTGTTCCAGCTCACAGTACATAATTACCCATGTACATACAGTGATCTGGTCAGTCCTGGATTTTAATAACACAGTGGATGTTTTTGTCCAGAATATCTGGTTTTAACTAAAAACAACTCACTCTGTTACTGTGTTTTCATGCTGTGTTTGAGGCTTAGTGAGAAATGGTTTGCTGATTGATACAAGTACTTGTCAGGGTGTTTAGTATTTCACTGTGCGACTGATGACAGCTGCTAATTCATGTTTGATGGAGGCGATAGATTGTTGGCTTTCAATGGTAAATGCTGTACTTTTTTCAACAAACAGATGTGGGGTAGTCAAGTGTGTCATTCATGTGTGTCAAATCTTTTTCTCATTTAACTATGAGTGAAACTTTATTTACATTTTGAGGCATCAAAATGGTGTGTTGCTTCACTAGAAATCTGGCATGCATTTTGTTGTCTGGCATGTTTTGTTTCTTAGATGTTAACAATATTGACGGTGAGGAGGATTCCATTTTTAAAGATCTGTGCTACCAATTTGTTGTTGATTTGTAAATGTTATTGTACATTCACAGCTTGTACACCAGTTGATGAGTCAGTGCTCTAGACTGAGTAAAGAGTGCCATGACGGAGTGAGCGCAACATGTGCATACACATTTAATTGGCATTCTTGTGTGAGACATCTCTTTACATGAACAGAGGCTAAAGCTTGGCTGTGACCAGAATTTTCCAAGAAATAGAGATAGAGAACATATTATAGTAATCTTCCACATTAAGAAAATGCATTTACATGAAGATGACTGCCATTTTAGAAGCACAAATGCTCATATTGTGTGCTAAATATAATCGTATCGTGAAGTAGACTAGCTGGTACTTTTGTCATCCTTATAAACTGCATTCAGTAATGTTTCAAACAGCATAATGGCCAACAGTACAGTATACTGTCTGTGCACAAGAGATAGTCCAACAAGTAGAAGACTTCTAAATGATAGTCATAAGTTCACAATCGAAATACCATGTGGTCACATGTTTTAGAAAATAGAGGGCCTTTTTATCTAATGAGCATAGAAGATCATATTCACGAGACACAGGCAGAGCACCACAGTGTTCAGTGAGGTTTAGGAACCGTGAATTAACACAGCCATTCCTGCTAGACGCTGAAGAGATACCAACTGCAGGAGGTGGAGTGAGGCTAAAGTGAGTGCTTTCATATCCACCATTACATTCTGCATTTGACACCCTCATCTCAGCTTGGTAGTTGCCAAGAGGACTTCATTGCTTTATTTAATGAATAACCAGACATGTACTGGGTCATGGTAGGTAATTACAGTTACGATCATGAGTAGCCAACATAAATTTGTTCTTTCAACCTTGAAAAAAACAAAATGATAAAGCATATGTTTGAAGCATATTGAAACCCTTTGACACACATAAAGCAGAGAAGAACATAGAAATACTTTTTTTTGTTAATTTGATGTTGTTACCTTGCATATTGGATGACCTAATGGAACTGTTTTGCACATCATCTTGTACATATTGACCAATATTTATGCTGCTAGTAAGTCAACTAAAGGAGAGAGCCAAAATGGTATTGAAGTACAATGCAATTATTCTGTATATTGTCAACTTTTTGGAAATTTGTTTTAAATTTATACTTCATTTCAATGGTATTATAGCATTTGAATGTAGATTAGATTACCTACACCACTACCCCCATATACACACAACATATCGACAGTTTATTTGACTGTAAAAGTGGTGTAACTGTCACCAGCTGTCCGTCCTTTCACCTATTACTGTTATTTCTGTGTCTTAAAGCACTTTTGTTTTCTCAATCAGTACCATTTGTTCATTGTGGACAGGTGTCCAGCATTTATTTTCTTCTCAATTTAATTTTGAGTAGGCCAGGGTCAAAAGGGCAATTGTGAGCAATTACTTAGCAGCTCAAGGCTGCTGGAAAGGTTGTAATGCTTTGAAGGATGTAATGCGATGCCACAGAAGGAGAGATACAGCAGACCAAAGGAGTATCTGGCTTCAGATGGTAATAATAGCATCAACTGTCATTCTTGTGCTTCTCAATAAAGGCTCTCCACTTCGCATCTTTGGACATCAGACTTCTCCTGACCATTTACTGATTGTATTTGTGTGGCCAGGGAAATTAACTGATGCCCAAGCTGAGTTTTGTTTCAAATTGAATTTGAGTGTAAGCTGGTCTAAGCTGGTATTAAAATCTAGACATTTCTATTGCTTAGTTGGCGAGAGTCGCCCAAACGCAGGCTCTCTCCGTCTAGAGACCAGACGGCATGCTCTACATCTCTCAGCCAATTAACATCTCCACTCTGCAGACACTGAGAAAAAATCTCAGTATTTCATTTTGAAATCGTGACTTTGGCTTCACTATATTGAGCTTAACTGTTTTATATTACAAAGATTATTGAACCCTTCTTCAACTTGCTCCATGTTTTCTTCAACATCTCCAATCTATATTTGCAATAGTGCAGCACAGTTTGAGGGGTCTTCATGTAGGTTGACTACAGTCCCGCCATGTTGGAACCTTTTTGAGGAGATTTGAGAGTATTTGTTTGTTAACATCTGCATTGTTAATATGTAAATAAAACACTTATACATGCACTAGTTTTTATCTCCAGTAAGGCCCTAGTGATTTATTATAATGTTCTTTTTGTGCTAAAATAGTAAGCTTGAATCAGGGCTTTCCACTAAGGCACAGACTAGCTAGCCATAATAAATAAGTAGCCAGCCAAGGGGCGGGCAGCTGTTGGTGGTTAGGGTTAGGGTTAGGTTACGCCATAGCCACGATCATATACACTGGTCTTAAATGTAATGATAATAACACCACGTGTCTAATTCATGGATTCTTGGAATTGACTAAATCACATACTGCAGCAGTAACAATATAACACATGCAGGTATAAGTGCTTCCACTGAAATAAATAATCTGAAAAAAATTGAAATGGCAACAATGAATGCCCCTTTTGTGATGAATAAAGTCATCTGAATCTGAATCTTAATATTCTGAAGCACTTCAACTGACCACCACTTCTCTTCTTTAAGAAGCCTTCCAGAGTCTGCTGAGTTGTAGATCATTTTCTTTTAGGTGGCATCTTTCCTTTTTCCACACCTAATGGGCGGGAATAAACAATGAACATGAATATTCAAAGCAGGAGAACATTACTCCTAAGACATTTATATTATTATTATTATTAACCTAAGTGTGCCTGCATAATAGGCAGGCTATATTCATTTCTCAGACATTTGCTCTATTATTATTATTTTCACCATCAATATCTACTCTATATATTATTATCATATCTATATTATTATTATTATTACAACATATTGCATCTTCTTTTATTCATTAGTGTAACTAAGTATCCCAGACGCTAATGCACCAATGAAAACTGTGATTTGTGCACCGAAAATAATTGCTAATTGAACGCTTGAAGAGAAGACTGGATTACCGGTAGGACATCGTTTTGGGCTACCGGTGGACGTACCATTTTTATGGTGACAAAAGAAGCTCTGCTTCGGTCCTTTTGTTAAACTCACATGGAAATTAAGTGGCTTAATTTAGAAGCATAAATCTTTGTTCTGTAATATACTTGTCCTGTGTTCTTTGAGACAAGAACCAGGAACCAAAATGGAGACTTTTTTGTTTTGTTTGACATCAGTTTTGCATCAATCGATGTAATCTCGTTATCTGTTTTCGTAGATGGAGACAGCAAATCGAATCCTTACGTAAGGCAATGTTCTGTAAGAAGCAGAACAGATGACCACACTGACCACAGAGAGCATACCGCTACACAACAACAACCCACATTAACTCTCAAACTCTCTGCAAAAGCATCCTTATTATCTCAACGTGCGTCTTTTTCGTCATTTAGCCTGTTGTACCAGACATTGACCACACTAACCAGGGAAAAGTAAAATGTCTCACCAGCTTGCAGGCCAGATAGCTAATTTGCTGCCCAGCTGCAGTACATTAAACAGCATACAAAGAAGCCAACAAATGGAACTTCAGTTTGGGTAGATGGTGGTCCACCCATGAATGTTATTATATAATTTTGTAATTGGTTAAGCCAATCATCAATTTTCTGGCACTTATATAGGTCTACGTAACTTTAATTGATGAATTACATAACAAGTAATTATTGTTATGCAACTGCAATGTACTGATAAAAATCTAATTTAAATGGCTAATACATAATTGTAGGCCTTAATGGTCTTCCATTATTCTTTGAGTGGTATGACTGTGAAAAGGTTATAGAGTAGCATTTCATGGGGTATTAAAATGTCTCTAAAAAGTCAAATTTTATTTTTAGTGATCATTATTTTTGTTGTCATTGTAAAAAATGTGTCAAATTGTAATCAAAATGTGAAGTAGGCGGTAACGCATTTAGTAATGTATTGGCAAAGAGAGAACTGTTTGGAACATACTGAGCTTACAAATCAACATTGGTACTGTAGGGGCCTTTTGGATATTCCCACTGAGGAGTGCCAGAGTATGAAATTCTTAAATTCTGCATATAATGGCTGTAATGAATATTAGAGGCTGTCACAGGGCTCTAAATTACAGGCAACACAGCATAACAAGCATTTAAACAGCAATTAAGAGAATCCTGGCAAACAGTGGGCGAGAGGTGGGATACCGTCTGTTTCAGGGCAAACACGTAATGACAGGCGAGGTATTCACTCAAACAATTACAGGAAATTTGGAGTCTCCAGTTCATCTAGCCTGCATGACTTTGGACTCTGCAAATCCACACTGGGACAACTTGCAAAACCCTCACAGAAAGGCCTCAGCCAACTGGAGCTTTCAAAACCACTTAGCCACTGTGCTGCCTAACCTGAAAATGAAAACATGTTAACTTACAGTCTAGTGAAGTAACATCATTACAAACAGTTTTGCAGTGTATGGACTACAGAAAGAAATCTTTTTGTGACACTGTAGTTGTCTTTCAGACTGGGCAGCCAGAACACTTATTTGTAGCCGTGCCAATGAGGCTCGTTTTAATTTTCTGATGGCGCTTTTCCAATTTTGATTTCATTCACGACCAAAATGGTTGCCCTCTTGAGCCCTGCTTGGGGTAATTTGTTAAATTGTTTCAACAGAGAAGATGGTAAACAGTGTCACCAAACAGTAACACAAAGTGGGATTGTACAGAGAGCTGTCAAGGGAATAGGTTGACCTTATGTTGCTGCTCAGAATAGAGTCAAAGGGGTGGCTCACATCGTTAGTGTTATCACAACACAAGTGTTTTTTCCATTAGAGATATTTATTTTGGGGGCTCTACGGGGGCTCTACGGGGGCTGTGGCAGCCCAAACCTGACTCATTAGTGTGCCTTGTTAGACTTATAGAAACTACTCTTTTTGAACAAGTAAGACTTTAAGAATGATGGAGGTCCGATTAAGAATGGCATGTTTATTCACAGTATTCAGGTCATTGATTGAGATTTGTCTTAATTTGCTTTTTGGGTAGGTAAACATGAATCTGATTCTGTTGATTAAAGTGTGGAAACCTTTGGGGACGAGCTACTTGTATCTCGGTGAACGTGCCCCAGAATGAAAATAGGTCATGGGCTCCAGTATGGCACACAGTGTCTGATGTCAATGTGCCAGCGTGGAATATGGTTGATGATCAGGATCATGAAACCTGTTATTTTATTTCATTGCTCATTGCAGAGCATTTTTGCAAGATCTCACAAGTTTTTCATCACCCATCAAGCACAGACACACACACATACAGAAAGACAGTGGGGGAGAAGAGAGAAGAACAAAACATATCTTTGGTAATTGAACACGTGGATCTGATGGTGCTTTGTGGCTTTATTTTTCTCTCTTTGTCTATCTCTTATCCTCTCTCCCTCTCTGTTGGTTGCCTAGAGACCTGCAGTAGGATGCACTGAAATGGCAGGAAAAGGTCAGGCAAACCTTTGAGAAGTTAGTCATCTACTGTGTGGAGGTGTTGATGGGATTGCAGTGGATAGGGCAGAATGGTGAAAGTGTTTGTTCTCAAGCACTTTACCATATGTCCTTTTGTCCTTAACCATTTGATGTTTGCTTTTGGGTGGACAGATAGGTTAAAGTCATAATGCCCTCAAAGAGAAGTATTAAAAACTACATAATGGGATTATTATTGTTTGTCAGTTGTTTTTGTCCCACAGTAATTTACTTAAACTCACCCTTGACCCTTGACCCTGAGCAAATCAGGACAGGAAGATAAACACCGTGAGATCTGGGTTGTATTTTGGTTTTTCAGCTGCTGATGTAACAGCTTGGCTGTTTGCTGTTTTGCACAATATGTTGTACAATGGTGAAGTTCAGAGTATGCCATGTAAGACTTTCCAGTTCTTCAACAGTGTTTTAAAAAAAAATGAAACCATTTTGTGCTGAAATGACCTGTTGTGTTTGTAGAGTAACCAAACAAATGACCGTTTGCTTCATTCTCTGTCTCTGCAGGTATGGCCTCACAAGTCTTGGTCTACCCACCACACATTTATCAAACCCAGACAAGTGCCTTTAGCAGTGTGAAGAAACTCAAAGTTGAGCCCAGCAGCTGTGTGTACCATGAGAGGGTACACCCGCGGACTTATCTGAACAGCAGAACCCTTGGCATTGTGCACCCAACGAAACAAGCCCACTCGTTTGTGAACCGAGACTTGGCAGTAGGCGTGAAAGTGCGTGGAGGACAAGAGTACGCAGTGCAGACAGTGGTGGTGCGTGGCGTACAGAGACAACAGCCCAGTAAAAGAGGAGGACCAGGCCCAGCTGCGGCCCAGCAGCGGCAGGACGCAAGGGTTGTCCACTTGCAGGGCAAGGAGCAGCAGCAGACAGACACAGCAAGTGGGGGCAGCAGTGGAGCAACAGGGGCAGGAGGAGGGGGAAGGGGAGAGGGCTGCAGTGGAGGAGTTGAAGGAGGTGGAGAGGAGGAGGGGGACAGAGAAGAGAACTGTGGAGGTTTGAACTCAGCTGACAGCTCTCAGCGATGTGGGCTGAAACGTAAAAGTGAGGAGCTGGATAACCGAGGGAGCACCATGCAGATTGTGGAGGAACTGTCAATGTTGCCTGCCATGTTGCAAACGACGAATGTAGGGAATGCAGCCGTGACTGCGCCTGCGGCCGTGGGGGCTGGAGGAGGCCCCTCCAAACAGGGTGCAGGGCCTTTGGGTGTAGGTGCAGCAGGGGGGTCGGGAGGAGGGGATGGGGACTATCAGGTAGTACAGCATGAAGTCCTGTGTTCCATGAAGAATACTTATGAAGTGCTGGATTTCTTGGGACGGGGCACATTTGGCCAGGTTGTAAAGTGCTGGAAGAGAGGCACAGGTGAGGTAGTGGCTGTGAAGATCCTGAAGAACCACCCTTCATATGCACGGCAGGGTCAAATCGAAGTCGGCATCCTTGCTCGTCTGAGTGGGGAGAATGCAGATGAGCACAACCTGGTGCGAGCCTTTGAGTGCTTCCAGCACCGCAGCCACACCTGCCTGGTATTTGAGATGCTTGAGCAGAACCTCTATGATTTCCTGAAGCAGAATAAGTTCAGCCCGCTGCCCCTGAAAGTGATCAGACCTGTGCTACAACAGGTAGCTACAGCTCTGAAGAAGCTGAAGAGCATGGGTCTGATTCATGCAGACCTCAAACCAGAGAACATTATGCTGGTGGACCCAGTGAGGCAACCCTACAGGGTGAAGGTAATAGACTTTGGCTCAGCTAGCCACGTGTCCAAAGCAGTATGCTCCACGTACCTCCAGTCTCGGTATTACAGGTGAGTACAACACACAAGATTTTAACAAAGTTGATTTCAGTTTAAGTCTTTTAAAACTAACCTATGTGTCCTCGGGTGTCCAGACTGTCAAAGTCAGGTTAAAAATGTCCTTCCTTTAGCAAAACACGGAAATGTCTCCCATACTGCACAACATCCTGTCTGCTTTGGGGCCACATACCACTGACCCTGGGAAAAAAAGACCCTGCAGTGTTTCCCAGCAGATGACTGACTGTGTTTTCATGTCCCTTGAAAATTTTGTTCTGGTAAAATACTTTTAAAAAAGAACAAAGAATACGTGAATGACTTTGTGAACATTTCTGGTATTGTTGTATTCGGGGTGAAGCAGCTTTGGCCTTGGAAGTTCAAAGGATTTATAGTGATTATGTTATGGTAAAAAGAAATGAATAGACAAATATTTGAGAACTCAGAGTAATACATTGTGTGGGCAGTTGAGATTAAATCAAGGAAGGTTAGGAGAGAAATTACTAAAGTTCAGTCTAAACATGAGTATGCTGTTACAGGCTCTGGGGTATGACATGGCAGCAGATACAGTATCTGATGTTTATGTTAGACGATCACCAAGTATTCCTGGCTGTCTTGGATATGTGATAGGAAAACCAGTGGGAAAATTACCTTTAGTGAAACGGCCCTGAAGTGGTATCAGTCATTGCGTAAGGTTCTCTGTTATACTAGAAAAACAAACTAGTTCATTATCTGACTACGTCGGAGATCAAAAGTGCTTATAACTGCTCTGAACAACCATATTTGAAGGCAGGGTGATCAGCTGGCTGGCATAGAGAGGGCTGAGACACAATATTGTATATGTGTGTATATATATACACACACACATATATGTGTATATATATGTATGTATGTATGTATGTATGTATGTATGTATGTATACAGTGGTAGTGTAAAGAGAGCTTAGGAGAGAAGTTTAGACCCTACTGGCTAATCGCTCTGCGAAATAGGTGCGAATGTCAGATTGTACACACATGACAAATGTGAGGAACTTGTCAAGCTGCTTTGTGTTTCCTTTTATGGTGACATGATAAAGCTATAATGCTATGACTAAAAGCCGTCCACCTGGTTTTTAATAAAGCCATATGGTTTCCATTGTTCAGTTGAGGTTTGAACTAGTCAGCCCTGTGTGGTTTTAGTGTTAATCTTTTTTAACCACCCTTCTCTCTCACAGTCATTGTACCTTGCTATGCCTCGTGGGAAGTGCTACACTCTTAAGTCAGTTAAATTTCCATGTGATATGATGTGGTAATTTCCATGTGGTCATCTTGATGTAACATGTCAAGAACACTTCAGTGTCATCTCCAAAGAGAATTTTTTATTTATTTCATGTACCTTTAGACTATGTCAGTGAAATTGCAACTGCTTTGAGTCATGCTTTAGTGGCTCCTACAAGGAGACATCCTGACATTCTAATTTTAGCATGTATCCTGTTTGATTTTGCTGTGTAATTTTATGTGTCTAAGCAAATGAAAAGGCGTTTTGGCTTGCTTAATTACGGCAGCGTATTGCTGCCACGGCAGGAAAAAAAACGGATCAGTATCACGTTATAACATGATAGTTTCTTGTTATAATGTAAAACTTTTCACGTTATAACATGATTGTTTCTTGTTATAACTAGGGATGTCCCGATCCGATATTGATATCGGAAATCAGTCCGATATCAGCCAAAAAAGTGAATATCGGATTTTATCGGACTGAATCTAAAAACTCCGATATAAACGCTCCGATATAAGCTGTCCATTTACCGCTCCAGCACTTCTATAATAATAGGTGACTCTGGTTTGATCACACTCCAGCATGCACAGCCCACGTGATCACAACAACGACAACGTGTGTGCCTGCAGCAAGGTGTAGTGATGTCGGCTGTGTGGAAGTATTTTACTGTAAACTCGGACAAAGACGTTGCAGCTAAATGCAACATTTGTCAGGCGCAAGTGTCCCGTGGAGGGACAGAACCGGGAAGGTTCAATACAACCAACCTCATCGCACATTTGAAAAAACACCACAAAAAAGAACATGAGGATTTTCGCTTGAGCAGCAAGGCGAAGCAACAAGCCTCTGGCTCGCTTCAGCAACCCACGCTGGCCGAAAGCTTTGCAAGACGTGACAAACTACCACGGGACAGCAAAAAGGCAATGGCCATAACAGAGAAGATAGCCCAGTTTATTGTGCTTGATGACCAGCTCCTGTCGGTGGTGAGTAATGTCGGGTTTAAACGCTTAATGGAGCACCTCGAACCTCGCTACATTATTCCTAGCCGCCACTACATTGTAGATAAAACTATACCCCAGATGCACGAAGAGGTTAAAAAGTGTATTGCTATTATTATTTGTTTTATGCTCTTGTTATTAGAGTGATATGTTTATTGTGTTTACACTCTATTCTTCAGTGAAGACTAAGAGTAATTACTACATTGTTTTGGGCACAGTCAGTCAGTGAAACTGGAGCTGTGTGAACTCTTAACTTAGAGCAGTTGGACAGTGGACAATATTGTGTTGTTGTTGTTGTTTTTGTCCCTGCCCACAGTTGTTTCCAACATATGCTGACAGTAAAAAAAATAACTGGAGTGAACTTGAATTGTTTGCACTTTAAAATTTAATTTATTCTATTCAATTGTATAATGATGTTGGTAACCAGTGGTTATTTTGCACTTTAAATATAACATTTTGTTTTTATTGGATTTGTTGAGGTAATACTCTTTTATTTATGTTGAAGGTTAAAATTTATGTAACCAATTGGTTAATAATAAATGGGTCAGTTTTTCCTATACCTACTGTTGCTGACTATTGTTTTCTGTTATATCACTACAACATCAGTAACAGTAACAGTAACATCACTTTATCAAGCCTTTTCTAACATTCCACACAACAAAATAAGGAATAAATATATGTATGATTCGTGCCTATATCGTATCGTATTGATATCGGTATCGGCCAATACTCAAGGCTACAATATCGGTATCGTATCGGAAGTGAAAAAGTCATATCGGGACATCCCTAGTTATAACATAAAACTTTTCACGTTATAACATGATAACATAAATGTTTCATGTTGTGGGAATGAGGAAACGCTGTGTGGAGAACAGATTAATTGAGGAATATGGTTCATTTACAGGATTTGATCAAGTTCTACTTCATGCTTGGGTTGAAACAGACATCTCAACAGTGGGGTATCCATGTTTTGGGCCATGGTGATGCCGGTTCACTGCAAAAGGCCAAGTGCCAGTTCACAACCTGATTAACCGGGGTCCACCTCCGCCTGAGACCAATTTATCACATTATAACGTTTCATGTTATAACAATATAAATTATAACGTTTTATGTTATAACAAGAAACTATCACGTTATAACGTGACACTGATCCTTTTTTTTTTCTGGTGTGGCAGCAATACGCTTCCGTACTTAGTAATGCCATCTGCATCACAAGTAGACCGAAAAACTTTAGATCCAGACTTGGACAAAATTTGAGGAATACTTATTGCTCTAACAGATCATGTCAAAAGTGAGAATATCAGAAAACCATAACGCACCTGTTTTTGATCAATAGAAGGAAAGCAGCCAGGTCATAATAGATATGTAACCACAGTTTGTGTGAACCATGAACCTTCAGCGTGGTTTGTGCTGTCCCTGTCTTGTGCAAACATAAGCACATAAGTGTTTTCAGGGCACAGTTGCTTGCAGTTTGGCCAGTATGTTAGGAATATCTGACCAAGTGGATCTACTCAAATGCTGAAGTTAGTTGAATTTGGGGAACACATTGTCTCTGTTGTTTTGTCTTGAGACTTGGTTGCTGAGGCTGGGAAGAATAGAGCAGGATCCATGACCCACATTTAGGACACTGCTATCGGTTTTAGTGAAAGGCATTTACATGGCATTTGAATAATTCTTCACTGCCTGCACACTGAGCCAGTGAAGCAGTTTGCTCCACAGGGAATTAAAATTCTGTCAATGCAAATAGACAATTTGATGTCTGTCTGGATTTGCATTACCAGAGATTCGCTCTCTGATTAAAGAAGACTATACTCGATTTGACCCATTCCTTGACTGTTGTGCTGTGTGAACAGTGGAACAATACTTTAAATGGCAACTCTCTTTTCATCCCACGCATTCATCAAGCTTTTTTGTGAATATTGTATTGTTGCGAATGCACTTTGTTTTAGGAAGTAGCTGAAAATAGAACTGTCATGCTATGCTGTACTTTTGAGGGGGAGGAAGTGAACAGTACAGCTGCTTCAACTCTGTTTGTCAGCTGTCAGCCTTTGGTGACTAGTGTTCATGCTATATTTTGATACAATATACATCACTACTGTTGCTGACTTGAGAGAGGAACGTACACTGGCAGTAGCGGTCTGTCTAGATACAATTCATTTGCAGCAGTATTCATTTGAACTGTGTGAAGAGGAGTGAAGTAAAAGTTGTATGTCCACTTTTCCTTGTATGTTCAGCTGCTCACAGACTGAAGAAGGTGCCATGAATGAATGACTGATGGGCAATACATTTCACTCTTAAGTCAATAAAAGCAAGGAATAGCTAGTGTCATACCTATCGTCCTCATTTATTAGAAATATATAATATGTATCCCTAATACTATAATGTATACTTCAGTTTTGTTGTTTGTGCAGTAACATGTCGCATTGATTTAATTGTGGGCTTCAACATTCACAAACAACACAAAAACTGAACTATGTAATGTTAGAACTGAACATTTTGATTTGTTTTTGATGTGTTTTCTTTCATAATGACAAAGTTGGTGTGATTCAAAGAGTTGCATCTCTGTTTCTCCTCACAGACAGGAGTGTGCAAAGCATATTTTGAAGGAACAGCGTTGCTGAGACCGAGAGTGAAGGGTTGCTTAAAATAGCTCATGGGACGCCAGCCAGTGTGCTTTGACTTCTATAGATGGTGAAGCACATAGGCAGCAAGAATGAAATAAGGGCAGCTTGAAATACTAGAGAGCGCTCACTTCATTCATTCAAGGTCAACCAGCTCTAACGTCAGCTGTTTTGATTTTGTATATCCATTTGAGTTTGTGTGTGTTTGGTTATATATGCAGCTCCACATATTAGTTGGCCAGTAATCTATCGGCTGGTGGATACCTCAATTCTGTCATTCAAGCCATTAGTTTTGACAGATAGACCAGCCGCTTACAAAATTTACAAGCATTTGGCCGGTGGCCCTTGGTAATCTGTCATGCTGGTTTGCAAAGTCAGCTTAGTTGGAGGTCTCTGAGGTTAATTTTCTAGATGTGGTCGTTTTTATACAGTTTATGTCTTACAAAGCGTTTGGTTTTATGCTTGTCTTTTTGCAGATGTTCACGTTTACTGTTTTCATTGTGAACATTAATGTGTACAGATTTTTCACACTCTTGAGTGAGACGTAACCTCTCTAATAAAACATTGGTGATTACTCGCTACTTTTGTTTGTACTTTTTGATATTTAGATGTTCTGTACTCGAAATAACAATATAGCCAACAGCAACTTGACCAGAAACCAGCCTCCAACCAGCTCCCACCTCATTTACATTTTTGGAGAGAAATGAGGAGGTATCATAGAGATAAATCAGCTGCTTCTTGTCCACGATGCATTTTTAATGTGAGCGATAGGAGGTAAATAGAAAAAGGGTGTCATTGTGTGTCAGTGTGATGGAACGCAATGCTCATTCCAATAAAAAAAGTTCCTGGCTAAAATATGAAGCTCAAAACCACAGTATGTCCTTCAGTGTTTACTGCCAACATGTAAGAGATAAACAAATAAACAATTAATTAGTCAAAACTTGAATACCAAGTAAAGCAGAAATTTTGAAAAGTTTGAACATTGTAAATACAATGTTGTCAATCAGTAATAGTTTCTTTTAAAGTTGTGCTAAAGTTAACTGTGCATACTACAATCTTGCTCATTATTTTTAGTAAAATAATGCATGATGCAATTTTACATCCAGTAAAGATAAATTTGGCTGGTAAATTATCTCAGTTTACCAGCTGTCGGCAGATGAGTGGAAAAGTTAATTTTGGACAGTGCTTCCTATGCAAGAATTCAGCATAGATGGGATTGAAATGAATACTCCAGATTAGTGCTGTGCGATATGGACAAAATGTTATATCCCGATATAGGTAATATATAACGATATATGTCCAGCTATAGTATTTTCGGCACCAATTCCTCTTTGGGTTCTGTTTCCACTGTGTTCCCCGCCAAGCTCGCCACCTCTGCCATGTTGTTTCTCATCTATGCTCCCCTAGCAGTACCGTAAACGAGTCTTTGCGGGTGACGTAAAAATGCTACCCCAAAGTAGTAGCATTGCTGCAGTTACATTAGCCTTCATTCATTAGCTGTGTCCCAATTCAGGGGCTGCATCCTTCGTAATATCGCACAGCACTACTCCAGATCGTTCACTGTGGGCCAGTATATGTAAACCTTAAGATGTGGTTTATTTTCCCATCCACTCCTGTACTACTGGATTAACATTTCCCTGGCATTTTTACAGAATGAGCAAGTAAGCCCTCAATCAGTCTTAAACAAGGTGTTGTGTATGTAGGAACCTATGAACAGACTGCATTTCCTGTTTTATGAAGTGTTTACTTGCCTGGGTTAGAGGGTAATGAGTGTTTCCAGGTATTACTGTATATGGCCAAAGTAGCTTACATTCGCTTGTCAGTTAGCAACCACCTAGATTATGCATTGAGACTAATTCTCCTGATACTGTTTTTTTGGCAGCGTCTTGTACTTTATTAACATGAAATTAACATTTACTTTTTAGGTTACTTTGATGCTATATTGAATGAGTATCCCTACTGATTTTCATTCCATTTGCTTCACTACTTGTATATGAAAAGGAAACAACCCTTTTAAAGTTTACTAAAATATCCCAAACTTGTGCTCACATGCTGCAGGCTCATATTTGGTCACCTCAATCCAACTCTTTGTTTCTAATACAGTCGATGTCACATGCCTTGTCACCCTTTAGTGTTATGCAAATGTTCACATAACTTTGAATACAATATCATGTTATTATTCGTGTGAGTAACAACAGCTTGCTACATTTACCAGATAATAGTTGAGGAAGATTTTTTTTAAATTGTATAAAAGAGCATCCTGGCTTAAATGTGTGCAAACTTAAGACCTTCAAACCATAACAGGGAGCTCCATAGCATAGTGTGCTGTGTTATTACTACTTCATAATAAATACTTGCGCTTCTGGCGTGCCTGTCTGAATTGGTAGCTTAACAGTCATTTTACACATAATGACAGAGGAAATGAAAATGGCAAAAAGTGCTTTATAGTCAAAGATTAACTTTGAGTTCCAGAAACTTTGTTAGTCATGGTTGTTTTCATAAAATTAATGGCTTTGGGGTGAAATGTTCAAGGAGCACTTTAGAAATGTTACCTTGAAAATGGCATCCTTCATGTGTAAGGCCATGATTTTGGCAACTACAAGCAAAGGCCTTGTTATCAAGGCCAAGACTGGTTTGTATTCTGGTGAATATAAGGGTTAACAGAGATTGTCTGCCTTAGTTGTTAGAGTAGGTGCATATAGTTTGCCCAAAGCATTTATGACATCTGACTGGTAATTACTGTATAGATGTGCAGATGCAGTGATTACAACTGAATTGAAAATATTTCGATTCAAACAGAAAAACAGTGGAAAAGAAGCCCGGTGAACCTGAGAAAAAAACAAGTTTTCTTTAACACTGGCTCCATGTCAGCTCATTGAGTGGTTTACATCTGTAAAACGTGTCCAAAGCCTCATATCCTTAATCTAAGGGCTAGGGTCAGGGGTGCAAGTGCTACCTCCCCCTTTGCTACAGTGCCTCTGTGTTCCTCTGAATTATGCAGAAAGCTCTGAGGGTGTTCCTGGAAGAGACGTGCAGTAAGCCTCCATTCTTCCATCATGGAGTCACCGTGTTGTCAGTTTGCCTTTTTGGCTAAGCTTATGCCAAGTGCAGTGTAGCCAAAATGAGTTTAATTTAACAGAACAAGCTTACCGAAAGGCCTGTGTAAGCATGCAATGACAATGACCCCCCCTCCCAATGTGTAGCCACCCTTATTTGATGCTCTCTGTGTTAGCTAGTTGGGTTCCACTTTGCACTTCATTCCTCCCAGTGAGGACAGATCATGGAGGATCAGAGAACTATTTCTGGAGTGTGAGATAATGGCCATGAATAAGAAATAGAGATGGAGATAATTTCTCGACTCTGTCATGGCCAGTCTTGCAAAGAATAAGACTCATGTGTCTGCACAGGTTTTTAATTTCAGTAAGTGAGATAAAAATAAATCTGACAAAATAATGTTCACAAGACCTGCATATCCAAGGAACAGTGACATTTTGGAAATATGCCTGTTTTCTCTTACCAACAGTCAAAGGAAAATATGTCTATCTGTCCCATCTATGTGCAGAATAGAGTATAAATTTAGAGTTAGGTTAGAGGTGTATGCAAAAAAGGTTACTCATAGTTAAGGTAGATGGTAGCTGGTTACATAAGCTTGTTTTATGTCATGACATACTATTTAACTGTGATTATACACTATATGCAAACCTGCTGCAGTTTACAGGACTATTGTGACTCCAGTAGGCTGGGTGGCTTCAGCTGTGAATTGAACAGTTGCATCTACAAAACATCTCGGTTTGTGTTTGTTGCTGTGTTGTCTGGTTATGAGAGGTGAGGATGGATCAGTGTGCATCCTATTTACATGTTTTATGAAATGTTAGTTTGGAAGCCAGACACCAGTATAATCATTAGTCATTTCTTCAAAAGCAGCTGGTGACACTATAGAATTCAACAGAAGCATAACTAAAAAAATTAATAAATATTGATAGTTGAATTTTAAATAACAAATATATAAAAAGTACAACCTGAAGTAGAGAAATGTGTTTAAATGTTGGTCCATGCTCTAACCTTTCACAAGACATTAGAGTGGTAGATGTTCACAAGAAGAACTTCTTCCAAACCTTTAGGTGAACAATTTGGCGCACACGTGCCCTGTATGTTTTGGAATCCAACTGTGCATCGTGCTTGTGTTGGTTCAACTAACATAACATTGCCTTGTGCCTCAGCCTTTTTGTGGAGGAGAGACAGACAAACATAGAGGGAGGAAAAGAAGAGGTGGGTGGAAGAATGGAGGCAGCTTTTTGAGGTGAAGGAGCATGCTGTTTCACTTAGTGACCAGGGAAAGACATGATTTCATTGGTGTAGGCCTATCCACAAGGGAGCTATAAAAATGGCAACCACATTTTACTGTTGATCTGCCTGTTTGGGTTTTATCTTGTGATTGTTGCTGAACATCATACCTGCAGTGTGGGCGGGTTATACTTGGCACAGTGGTGAGCCTGTGCTGGGCCTACTGTTACTGCTGTAGTCAGCATTGTGCATCAGGGTTTGTTAGTGATGGTTTCCATTAGACACAATGCAGTAGCCTATGCAGTGTTTATTATTCTCAATTAAGTCTTTTTCTGTCGGACCCCAATCAAACCATACATGCTGCTTTGTGTCTGCCTAAATCTATAAAAGAAATCATTGAAACCATATTAATTGTCTTGACTATATCCAACTAAGGAGCCTCTCTAAAATACCATGATACACTGATAAAGACGTTGAAACTCTAGAGAACAGCTGTGAACTGGGGGGTTTTTGAAAAGAGGGTCTCAAAGCACTGCTAGCAGGTGCAAAAGTTTGCACTCTTTGAAGATCTTTTTTCTCCTCTGCTGCCTCTAAAAGTGTATCTCACCACTAACGCATGAGGCTGGAAACCTTTGAACACTGATATCGTATACAACTCATGTCTCCACCATAGCTGTTCATTTTCGACCTTTGAGCAGTGCATTACTATCAGTCAACTGTCTGGATATGAGTCCTTTTTACGAAGGAAAAGCATTCATCATTTGTTGATTGCTGCACTGTAAAAGTATGAAAGCGGATTGAGTGCATTAAATAGATGGTTAAACTATACAAAGGTTATTTATGTATGTTTATATCTTAAATATCATGAATGTCAGAGAGAAGCCCATAATAGATCTGATGATTAGCATGTGCAGGTTCAATTTCAAAGTAAGCTAATATGTTCATCATGTTCCATCGATTTTAAGGATACAACGTACAGTAATCTGAGAAGTGTTCCTAATATTTTACCCCCTCATGTAAGTTAGTGGAGTGGACAAAATATCAGAAACACAGTTCAATATAATACACTCCAGCACACAACCACTCTCTACAACCTCAATAATAAACATAAAGTAGAATTATCACCTTTCTGACAATGTCAACAAAAACTGAAAATGTATAGGTTTTGTAAAAGTAGAATTTATAGCAGAGGTGTATTGGATCACTGTAAATTGCACAGGTGTACATAATGAAGTGGCTGGTGAGTCGTTGTTTTTTTCTTTCTGTTAAGTGCTGCCTGCACACAAAGGTGGAACCTTTTACCAGCATGCACAACGCAAAAGGCAGTGAACCAGCCCATGGCATTGTTGATCTTTGTTTCATGTACCTGTCTGATTCCTTTGGGACTCTAACACGTGGCACAGAGCAGTCACGGGGCTTCTGCTCCTTTAGCATTCAGTGGCCCCTCAGCTTGTACGTCATATCCTCAGGATGGAAAATAGATTTGGTTTCACAGGAGGGCGGTGAAGCTTGAGTTGCGTTGATTAGGACAGAGCTGTGCAACCATGGCAACATCCACTCATCCCCCCCAAACCAAAGGAGAGAGACCTGCTGTCTTCTGTTTGGCTCTCTTTTCACTCAGTGATTTTTACATGTTGCACATTAAGCAGGGAAAGGTAAGAACAAAAGCTTACAAAGAAAATAACACTGTTCAGCTGTCTTCTGTGCACCCACAAGCACTTTGCATCATCTTTCAGTGGAACCTGACAGAACAATAAAAAATATCTGTGACTACCTAAGCTACCTGCTTTTATGGGCATCATTATTTTGCTTACTGCATTTCTTTCAGACTCTAAGATTTTTAAAACATCTAGAGGATGTTTCATATGCTTGAACAGGTGAAATGGTATACTGCTTATTCAGCCCCCATCACACTTGCATATTGTATGTCACATGGATATGAATACTGGAACCCTGAGAAGGCCATAATAATGTTTTTTTTGTGTCTAGTGTCCCTTGTTAGTAGGCTCATTTTAACCTTAAGAAAAAGTGATGGACTATTGAGGCCTGTGTAGACACTCTTACGTTGAATGAGCAGACAGGGTATCATACTCAAGAGTTGAAAAGGACACGTTGCTATTGTTGGATGTGCTGATTGGCTTCTGCCTGGGGGGGCCGGGCTAGACAGTTTTTGGTTACAGGGCAGCTTCTAAGTAATGGACCAACCAAATGATGACTTGTAGTGCTGCTCAAGTTATACTGATCAGCTTTACTGTGGATTCCTTTATTAGCCGTGTGTCCCAATGAATGCTGGGGTGTGTTGATATGTGGCTTCCCTCTTCTCACTCCTCAAGGGAAAACTTGTTTCTTATAAATAGGACATGCCTGTGAGACTGAAATGGTTGGCATATCTGCCTGGTTGATTTTCTGCTGCTATGTTTCCCACTGTACCAGCTGCTGCGTGCATTTGTTTTGGCCATGTGTTAAAATTGTCTAAAACTTATTTTAGCAGGTCTTAGGTTTGCTGTTGCTATCCACATGTAGCTGCTGTCCCACACTGTTCAAGGCCATGTGGCTCCAAAGATATCAGGTAGTCATCTGATCTCTTTAGATGCAGTCATTATGAAAGCAGCTTCCTTGACCAATAAGCTTAGGCTGTCACTTCTCTTTAAATCCCACCCCTGGCCTTTCTATAGATTATTTCAGTCCTGTGGGTTCTCTCCTGCTGTTAAATAGTTTGTTTGATGTATAGTGTATCTCGTGCATATGCTCAGTGGAAGTGAAATGATATCACCTAATATTACTTGGGTCCTCTCAAACATAATTTTAGTGTTGAATTATACTGAGCATTGCTGACATCAAGAAAAGCAATAAGGAAATAATTACTATTGCAATAACTATCACAACATTATCTCAATATATTTATATTGATACACAACAACAGTAATGTTGATCTATCCCCCAGCCCAGTTGCTGTATAATATTAATGATGTAAAGAGTGGAAAAGTCTTTACATCACTCATCATTTCAGCCAGTTAACAGGATGATTATTTTTCTTCCCTGGTCTGATTGTCACTCTCAAGACATTCTTCAAAGGCAGCGTCTTGACTTGTCTAATAGGTCTTTACTTTCTGTGTGCTAGATTTACTCATTGTGTCTTTATTTTGAGCTTAAGGGCCACGTCTAAAAGAGCTCAGGCTACTTCATGCTATCAGTGTCATAGTTTATAGGCTTTGTGGTGTGTCCTAAACACTGACTTCTTGCTAGTTGTCAGTGTGTCTTACCTATATTGGTGTTGACAGGCCTGCGTCACCACCAGCTACTCCTGTGATGTGATTTTATAGTGCTATCATGGAGTTGCAGTAACACTGAGGCAGCACGTATGTGGAGAAGTAGTGACTGTGCTTCTTATTTCCCATCAACCTGGAGGAGATACAACAGCCCGTTAAAGCTTTGATCCGAGCCTGGCTGACCTGCTAACCCACTGGCTCAGCCCGCTGACGCTCGGCTACTCAAGTGCACTCATACCACCGACTTCCAAGTCACTTGGCACCTTTACACATGTACCATGCAAACATGCCTGACAGAACCTGACTGAAAAGCCAAAAAGCAGTTGTGAAATTGAGGGAAAAAATTGTTCTAAATTGCAGTTTGTGCACTTGACTGTATAGCTTCTAATAATATGTATTAATATAAATGTTGCCGTTAAATCTGAACAATTTGAGCCCTACAACATACAAACGTGTTTTTTTTAGTAGTAGTAGTGGTAGTAGTAGCAACTGTAATCTGTTTTCCAAAGAAATGTTGAGTGTATAGTGGTGATTTTGTAAATATGGAATGAAAACATATTTATTTTAACATTATTGTGTGAGATGTTCTTTCCACGTGAATGTTGTTTTGCGCTTTAAACTTGTTCTAAACATGTTTTTTTGTATGTTCCACAGGGCTCCAGAGATTATTTTGGGATTGCCGTTTTGTGAAGCCATAGACATGTGGTCCCTAGGCTGTGTGATAGCTGAACTTTTTCTGGGATGGCCACTCTACCCTGGGGCCCTGGAGTACGACCAGGTAAACAACCAGTTTCTCACCGCCCACTTTTTAGCTGCCACTTGCTCTCTCCTTACACTTCAGGAGGGAGTGTCTTCCTCTCTGTTTTCTCTATCTTTGTGCCTCCTGTCATTTTTTCCTGCAACTCATTCCAGCATCTCCTCCTACTTCTACTTTCAATTTCTATGACTCACTCTCATGGTTTCTCTTGGGCTTCCCTCAATTTAAGTTTTACTCACAGATCAGCCCCCTATTTTCCCTCTCAGCCATCCTAAATCTCTGCCTATGTGTCTGTCTGGCCAGCGGTACACCCTCTGTTTCCACCCAACCATTTCTTTTCCTGATCTCTACTCTATCTGTCTCTTTTTTGCATCATACTTTACAACAAACTCCTTCCAATCAAGACCGCCCACAGAGTAGTGAGTTTAGTGTGTTTTGTTTATGAGTTTGCATTCAGTCCAGTTTTCCATCACATACCTACTTTCAGGTTACTAACTCAGACATAGTTCCCGCTATTGACATCTGTTGGATGTGTGATAGACATTTGGAAAAATCTGTTGTTTTAATCTGTGTAAGAGCTAAGCTTAATGCCATCTTAAGGGTACTGAAGGGATATTCTGTAAGAGGAAGGTCTGGATAGGAGGGAGAGAAAACTTTTGAGGTTTAGGGGAAGAAAAACCGTTCTGCTTGATCGCATGCAGAAAGAAACATGGTGACTGATTGTGTGAGTGAAGAAAGAGGCAGAAGGCTCAAGTATCTTACAGTAACAAATTGGAGTGCCAAGTTGGTTCCTTGATTTTGTACCTGCTCTGAGGATTGTATCAGCCGGTGTCTGTGAGAGTGAGTAGAAACGCATATTCTTGTGATCCATGGCTTATCTATAAGGAGCTGTTGGATGCCTGCCCCTCCCAGTGGACCCCTGGCAGCGTCTTCCTGAGACTGGACTGATCTGGGCTTATGTTGAGCGGCTTTCCCTGCCCCGGAGCCCTATCTACTCAAAGCCTGCCAACGGAGTCTCATTCAGATCAGATCTTGCACTGTCCCATGCAGCACCCCACATCACAGCAATCGGCCCCTCGGCAGACTGTGCTCATACCAAAGTATTTTTATGGCCTTGCATCATTTTCAGCTCTCGCCAGTACCGAGACAGGAGAGATCACTCAACACCTCAGAAAGAGATTTGACTTGAGCACAGCAGCACTGGTCTAAATATGATGAATCTGTTTTTGCAAGAGCCAGTCAGCATGTCCCAAAGCTGCTTTACAGATATTTGGGGGGAGCCTCCTCAGTTTAGTAAGGGGCTGCTTGGAGCTGATGGGAAGGCTCAGATGGGCTTATGAGGGTGGATAGGATAAAGCTGGCATAGATAAGAAGTGTTAGAGAGAATGAAAGAATCAGCAGGATAACATGTGAGAAGACACCTGTGGAATGTGTTTATCAGATAGAGATCAGACCTACTGTGTGTAAATGAAGACCGAAATTGAGTTCATACAGTGGTAGAGGGTGTGAATAATCCCTGGACAGAAAGCAAAAGAGTTCTTTTTTTAAAAATTTCAACTTGTTGGATCTTGCATTTGTCATGTTGCTTTCTGTTATTTCCTGCCGATCAGAATACCAACAGTAAATGTTAAGATCAGGATGTCTGGACTTAACCACCCTGGCCTGTTTTAGCAGAATGGTTGTGTGGTAAATGGGAAGTACATAATGGAAGATCCCATGCCTTTTGAGAAATAAGCCCCTTTTTATAAAACATCCACCTCTTCATGTAAATGTAATAGCAATTCAACAAGTAGCTCTCACCTCAGTAATCATCAGATTATCTGTTCCCCTCCTAAACTTTATTTTAAATTTGAATGAATATCCAACAAAATGACGTTTTTAATGTGCCTGTAAGTCAAAAGGAATGAACTGAGAGCTCAAAGAGACTTACTAAGTTGCTTAATATCATAACAAAATTATTGTGCTGTGTTGTACAAATCGGAAGCAAAAACAAATTATGAAATTGATAAGAACATTTAATTGTAGATTCACTAGAAGAGACAGGGCAAGCTTCCCCATGCTAACAGTTGCCATTAATGAAGACTTGCATGGCTAAGTAGAAATCCATAATTTCTTCTTTTCTTGATATGATTAAACTCTCACTTATTAGCAGTGTTACCACTTCCTTTCAGTAGTCAAAAACACAACACAATACACTGATGGGACGGGAGCTGTTCTGTGACTGATGCAGTAACAGTAACCCCAGCCCTATGTAGGAAAGCCAAGCCTGCCCACTGGTATGCAAGATTCTCCATTTGGTCATGAAATTTTCCGGTAAAAGGGAAAAGCAGTCCCTGCATCGGCACGGAACCAATGAGAAAACCTTCTATTATTTAGTTTTCTTGTGCTTTTCTCTCTCTTGTTACTCTCACAATGAGATGAAGCACTATACGTACATATATGCATTGCACACTAAAAATGTATAGATTAGATTATCATTACACCATCATTATTTTAAGTCATTTCAGTGAAATGGCAGCAAGAACATAAACTCAGAATCTTATTTTTAGGCATTGTTATGCTCATGCACATATTATAGAACATATAACAGAACTTAAAAATAGGAAGCTTGTACATTTTTATAATCGGCCAACTGGCTTTATGTCAGTAAACAGCTAGACAGCTGACTGCTGGTGTGATGTGTCAACTAGGGGCCACAGGGTGATCTGGTTGGAGCTGACTGAGCCACTGCTACCCCTTTCTTCTTATCTTTCTTCATGGGGTCTTTTTCCATCTCACACAGCATATTGTATTTATAACTCCGACTTCCCCTCCCTTCTTGCTCTCCTCTCTCCTTACCTCATCCCCCAGTCACACCACCTTTTTATTTCACTAGTGCAGTGGGGGGCTGCTCACCCATTTGATGTGGAAAACCAGCCAGCCAGCGTCTCATTATGAATGGCTATAATTAGTCAAGGCGCTGAAGTCTTAGAAGTTAATCCATACTCCATATTTCTATCTGTTGTTGTATTCTGTATTTCTCTATACCCCTTATTTTCTCCATTCTCTCAGACACTCTCTTAGTGGTAAAGCCACAGGAGTCACTGTATGTAATTGCAGAGACCAGTGTAACACAGGCTTGGCTTTTTCCCCCTTTTGGCCCTACTGGCAGCCTGAAGGAGCAGTAAGAATAAGAGGATGTAGTCAGTGTCAGTGGCAGCAGAAAGGATTGAGGTTAGTGGAAGTTAGTAGCGTCTAAGTTCGAGAGGGAATTTACTGCCTATAAGCTGGTACACAATGTACCCCAATGTCATAAATGTGGAAGAGAATCTTTGTATGATGGGTATGTAGGAGGGTGTGGGGACATATTTCTGAGCTGAGATGCACTTTTCTTTGTTGCAGTGAGGAATGGCACTGAAAAGCATATTTTATTGTTATCTGGACTGTCATAAAGTAAAGGCTGTCTGTGCTTCCTATCAGCTCTGCAGCAGGCCCAGGCTTGCTAGATAGTTGTTTTGTGAAGCCGTAGCTTTGCACCAGTGATCTCACTGGGTTGTGAGATCTCTGCAGAGGCACGCCTTCCAGGAAAAATAAGGGTTTTCCCGTCACAAGAATTTTCCCACCCACACACTGGCTGTGTTGTCTTTTTATGTCTGTTGCTGTTTACGTCATGTTGCTGGACTATAGTGAAGATACATTATGGACGTGAAAGGAAGGAAATTTAGTCGGGGTACTTTTAGAAAGTTTATTGGAATTGACCGTGCCAGTAATGTCTGGCTACATTATGAATGCTACCATGGTATGAGAGACAAAATGAGATAAAGATTTTAGTTGGCATGAATCAGCATGTATTGGACTGATGGGCTGAGACATTCCAAAACTAAACAAAATCAATAGTGAAAGTGTTGTGTTGGATGTAAGTGTTCCTTGAGATGAAAGGATCTCCACCATCACACACACATGCTCAACACATTAAATACCTCCAACAAAACCATTCCCAGTGTCTGTAATGTACTTTTCTGATATGAAGCTTTTGGTGTAACTGGCACAGTGACACACTCACTGTTGTTTGGGCAAAGTTTGTAGATTCCCTAAAATATGGAGCTGTTTGGTCATTGGCAAATGCCAACTGTGCCAACTATAACAAAAGGAATGAATTGACTGCACCGGTTTGGACTTGCAAATGTAGACATGTTGATGTTGCCTCATACATGTAAAGAAAGAAATAACATCTACAGTTTTTACACTTGTGCCACCGACAGGCAATGAGTGTCAACGCGTCATTGTAAGCGCCAGTGTATACTAAATACTCAAATAGAAATACAGTTCCAGTTGTGGCTCTGAAACACCAAAGGTTTTCTCTCAACATCTATAATCTGGGTTTCACATTTAGTTCTGACAGGTATGGGTTCAGTATGCTTGAAACCAGCTAGCCCCTACAAGATATTATCTGACATAAAGGTCTAAAGTGTTAATATACCAATTTGAATGGACACACTCGAAGGCAGGGCAAAACTCGCTGTAGCCTCTCCTTGGCTGCATCACACTGCCAGCCCTAATTTCTGTCCAGAACTATGTGCCTTTTGCAAGTCTTTAATCTGATACAGAGAACTGAGGCCTGACATGTAGATTGTCAGATTAAATAGTCTGTAGTACACAGCTGACACTTCCTACAATAATGCAGGTGGCACAACAGTCAAAATGTGCAGATGCTGTTACTTCCCTTGCCTGTAGACTTTGTGCATTGGCATCTCTGGTCTAAATTGCTGCTGTTACTATACTCTACTATACCTATAGATGACACAGATTAGATCTGTACTGCACTTATGAAACTGTTGGCACAGTAGTTGTACAAAAATAGATTATATCAGCTGGGTCTGGTTTTGGAAGCTTTTCATCAATAGCATTGTGTCCTTGCTCCACTCTTTTAGATGTTAATCTTTTAGGAATTTGACATTTTCTGTCTCTCCCTTTCCTCTAATGCAATGTGTAACTCTCTTTTTCATTTTGAAGCAGATATTTGTTGTAGCTACTGATAGGACATACACATTAAGTTAAGGAGTGGGGACATTGCTTTGGGATGCAGTATTTTTACACTACATCTGAAAATGCCCAACATTTTCTACATGATCCTCACCACTAGGGGTGGGTGATATTGCCTTGATTCAACTATAATTTTAACAATGTAATTTCACAGGGTGTGGTCAGATGTTTATAGCCAGCTCCTATTTTCAGTCTGTCTGATTAATGGCGTACTCACAGAATGGCTATGAGTGGCAGACAGAAGCACAGCTGTGGCTCTTTGCTCTCCTTTAAAATAACTGTCTGGACAGGAGTCATTAATGAAAATGGACCTGCTGTAATGTTAGTCAGCTCAATATTGGACTTAAAACTAGCTTCAACTCGGTACAGACTGTATTGCATAAAATGTGTGTTTTCTGATGATTACTAAAGTGACTCTAGCCTGTTGTTCAACCTGCAGTGGTGACTTTCTTTTCCCACATACCCTCCTGTCTGTGAATGATTGCACAGTTTAGACTTGTTAAAACTCTAAAGCACCACACTGTGAATGTACAATGTCAGGATCGATCAATCATTGTCACCCGAGCTGAGTCAGGTCCTCCTGATGCGACACAGTCAGTGTATTTACTAGATGACAGACTATGTTGGTCGTTGTCTCTGAAGGTTCATGTTATCAAATCACTTCCACACTACAGAAGTTGTTCTATTTTCGAAACTTCTCCAGAGCCAAACAGCAACATCACATTCACTTTCAGTCATGTGTATTGTTGCTGCACTTCTTCATGTTGGGAATAAGTCACAATACTGTGAATATTTGGATATAACAATATTTTATCACATTAATATTGTTACTGGTGTTATTGTGAAAAATATCACATGGCACACCCCTACTTAGCATTCTCACAGTGTGTATCTGTTTGCTCTCTCTTTGCTTCTTAGCAGCGCTGAATCTCTAATGGTTGTTGTCCTTAATACTTGGGTGTGATTGACGTCAGCTAGGCTTCTCACTGATCTTCTCTCATAAACCTTTGTGTGAGACACACTTGGCCCACATCATCTGACTGACAGGCACCATTACCCAGCAAAACATTTGGCATTGAGAGCACAGAAACCTTGTTATCAGAGTTTATGTGCAGAGTTTTCCCTGACATCTTTCAGAGATCATGAACACAAGTTACAGATCAGCCCAGGAGTATTTGGGTTTAGCCATTTCTCAGGAATGTGTCATCTTCAAGGTCTGCAGCTGTTCCCCACTATGAGTACAATCCACATACAGTCACTTTAAACCTGAGGGGCTTACAGAGTGATGTCAGAGTCATAGATCTCATAAATGATCTTAAGTACATAAAAGAGTGTGAATAAAGTGCTGAGGGAATGTGTTGGTTTTGGATTTGATGGACAAAGTGAGAAACAGTCAAAAATTATTATTAATACTAATCATTATTGCTATGACAGAATAAAGATACATCTGATACTTTCCTATCAAATGGTAATTTGATAATGGTAATACTTGTCATCTTTGGTCAATTTTTTTAATGTCTCTTCCTCCCTCTTTCCTCCAACTGTCAACAGATTCGCTACATTTCTCAGACACAAGGTTTGCCTGGGGAACATTTATTGAATGCGGGGACAAAGACAGGACGGTTCTTTTGCAGAGAGTCTGACTCACCTTACGCAGCATGGAGACTAAAGGTGAGGAGTATTTACGCAAATGAAAGGAATACCAAATTTCCTGTCATTCACTTATTTAAAACAACAAAAATCTACCCTTATTTTGCTTTCCTTAAAATCCCTACTAGTGAAAATCATAGGCCAGCTATAAATCAATCAACAAATCTTCTTAGCTCTGGGCAAACAAAGACTGCAGTTTGTTAGAAAAAACGACACTGATGATTCTTTTTCCTGAACTGAAACAAGCACTGAAGGATTAACCTTTTTCCAGATAAAATCTTATCAGAGATCTAGTTAAAGAAAAAAATTACATTCTATTGGTCACATTGTTACACATACCATGTATCGGCATGTACTACACAGTCAAACATGATTTGAGCATGGCAATTCTCACTAAACCTTTTTTCTCTCTTTTTAGTCAACAGATGAGCATGAGACAGAGACGGGGATGAAATCAAAGGAAGCAAGGAAGTACATCTTCAGCTGTTTGGATGACATAGTGCACGTATGTTAGCTGTTTTTGCCACAAAGTTCTTAGCAGGAAGTTCAACATCAAATGTTCAAAGAATGTAGGCTACTAGGTCATAACCAGAGGAAACGCACAACTACAGCTGCATGAGCAGAATAAAGAAAACACGTCTTATTACTGAGAAAGAGACAGAGCGCTTCTAGTTTTAGCTCCCTTTCAGTTAAACACTAAATGTAAATTAAGAGATGACGGTTCAGGTTTCACTTGTCATTCTCTGAAAACAGACCACATGGAAATTCCCAGGTATCTTTAAATGCTTCTTCACCTCTGTACTTTCTAAGTCAAAGGAAATTCTTGCAAATTCATGTTGATTAGTAATTGTTTGTCATTCTTAGTAAATATGAATCATATTATAATAATAATGTGATCATGCATGCACAAAGTGTAATGTGTGCTTTGTACTTTTAATGGGATGCTATTGGATTTGATGTTGTTATGAACAGTTAGACATATGTTGTAGTTTTAATGGTAACTGTGTACATTTCAGGTGAACTTGGTAATGAATCTGGAAGGTGGTGACTTGATAGCGGAGAAGGCAGACCGCCGGGAGTTTGTGGGCCTGCTGAAGAAAATGTTATTGATTGATGCAGAGGAGAGGATTGCCCCTGCTGAAGCTCTCAGCCACCCCTTTGTGACAATGCAACACCTGCTCGACTTTCCCCACAGCAACCAGTGAGTCTGCTTTGCCCCTCACTTCTGCAGACATGTTTTCAGTTCAAACTCCCTACATATCCTGACCTTTCTGTGTCACTCCACTGCCTTTAGTGTGAAGTCATGTTTCCACATCATGGATGTTTGCTGGACTCGCCCCAGTGCGTATGAGGCGGTCAACAGGAATAAAGGCCCTTTCGTCAGACCTGTTACCACAACCACTGGTGCTTCAGTGAACCACCCCTTCAGTAAGATATCTGGTGTCCACACACAAGTAAGTGATTCAGGATGTGTTTAAGTCATGATCTGTTATTTTCATCAATGTGCAGGTTTTTTTTAAATTACACTTTCACACAGTTATATAATTAGATCAGGAAATTAAAACATTTGAAAACCAATCAATAAACAAGAAGACAGGTTTTTATAATGGCCACATATGTATTTTCTTGTTTCCTGAACTGGAAATGTAAAAAAATATCAGGATATCTTAGTGTCTGGATGATCTCAGATGGTGAAGGTTACTGACATGCAACGTGTTATTCTGTTCTTCCGCTCCTGTGAAGACTGATCATGTTGACAATTTTCTTGCCTTTATTGCCTCCGTGTATGCCCATCTTATTGCGTCTCAGCTCTGCTGTCATGGCAACAAAATCATGTCATGATGCTGAGGTCATGGCAACAGTGTTGCCGAGGAGAAAAAAGGAGCTGACCTTTTTTTGGCATTAGATCTATAATGCAAAACCTTTCTTACACAATGCAAAACAGACTACATATGTGTTTCACCAGTGCAGCTGTGAGGCTGATATGTGGAGGCCATGTAATTCCTATTCAGTTTTGAAATCTAATGAAAGTATATCAAGCCTTGCACCAAAAGAGGTCAGCCATAATTTTTGTTTTTGTGGACTAATATAGTTAAAACTCTTTTCAGTCCAGGATAACTTTACAGGAAAATGTTGTGACTTTTTAGCATTATACCCTGAAAGGCTGCTTTGTGTTTACTATCATGTGTGGGGGCTGGACTACATGCAGTAGCTGCAGCAGAACAATATAGGCCTAGTTCTCGTTATTCAATAAATGTGATTATAACTAGGCATGAGAGCAGCGTGAGTAGTGAAGCAGAGGCACATGCTCAACTGTTCATTGTTTATCCCTGGGGCCTGTCTCAAAGAGTAACTTCAACATTGTTAGACACTCTTTTACTTATCTAGATTTAAAAACTTAACATTATAAAACCTAGATATAGTAGGAATGGTGACTCAGTTTTTCCAAAGAGATGATTTAGCATGTGGGCCTTGAATAACCTTTTGTACTGTGCCCTTAACTTCACTTCCTCTTAAGCAGATCAGCCATGCCTTATAGGTTATCATGGTGATCTTCCACAGGTGAGTGACACTTAGGTTATATCTAAAGTTAATTCACCAATCCATGTCTAATCTCTTAGCATGAGACAGGCTCCTGGGCTCTGTGTGGCAGAAATACAGACTGTACTTGTCAGAAATGTCGCCATCTACTGGCTCTTAGGTGCTATTGTTGATCATGTCATACTGAGGAAAAGTTAAGTGAAATCTTGTTTTCTTTTTTAGGGGTTAGCCCCATCTGCCCCCTCAGTTATGCATCCTGGCATACCATTGCAGACTGGAAATGGCCAGTTTGGATGCAACGATTCATTTCAGCAGGCACTCATCTTATGTCCCCCAACCATTCAAGGTAGGATGTGTAAATCTTTATATTTATTTTATCTTGTCTGTGAATTTGTGTTTCATTTGTTTGTTATTTACTCTGGTGGTTCAAGTTGTATTCAAATGTCTTCCTGTCCTCTTATCTCCACAGGTATACCCACCAACACAGCTAAACCAGCAGGCTATTCTGTTCGAATGGAGGCGTCTGTGCCCCTGGTCACGCAAGCACCCCCAATCCAGCCCATACAAATCAGACCCGGAGTCATTACACAGGTAAGGGGGTAGCATCCACAGGAAAAATGACAACTGACGCCAACTGATTAAAAAACAAAACACTCTAATATGCTTGTGTATGTGAATGAAATGATATGCCTGTTCCTCTGGAGAGAGCGAAAATGAATAGATATGACATCCTTATGTCTCTGCACTTTAACAGGCCTGGTCGAACCGAGCTCAGCAGATCTTGGTGCCCACTTGGCAGCAGGTGACATCAGTGCCCCCACCACCAACCACTTTGGCGTCTGACACTGTGGCAGGCTCACAGAGATTGGGCGACTGGGGGTAAGTAGTTTGTTAGCCTGTTTCAGGTGTTACAAGCACACATTTTTTGATGCATTATTTGTATCCTTCAATGATATATGCATTTATAGTTTTAATTTAAAGTGTAACATATAATGTTTACTAGTAGTGCATTATAATCTTTAGTTGCTATGCACACCCTTGGGAACGGCTGTACTGCTCTGATACAGCTTGCTCCCCAGAATATTAATGATCGATGAGTCATACGTGTCCTCTGGGACCAGTGACTGAGACCGTTTAGTCAGTAATGGTGCTAAAGGCTTTTGGCTCAATTTGCAATGTTCTTTTTTCTTAATGCAGGAAAGTGCGTACCCATGGTAACCATTACAGCTCCATGATTGCCCACCCTCAGCCATTCTTAACCAACCAAATGACCATGTCCACCCACCAGCCAATCAACATAGGCATTGCACATGTGGTGTGGCCGCAGCCAGCTGCCAACAAGAGAGCTAAGCCTTGTGGAAACAGGTATAATGCTTGGGTTTTGCTTTATGTGCTTCATGGACATAAACAAACACACAGACTTGTAATATAAGGTGTTTTCCCTTGTTTAATGTAGGGTATTTTTCTTCCGCAGGGGCAGCAACTTTTCCCAAAACACAAACATCCAAAATTTAGCATGCCAGTCCCCAAAGATGGCCGATACAGCAAAGAATGTGGAGGAGGTAGAGGAGGAGGAAGCCAGATGCCCAGAAGAAGGGCATGCTGTTGGAGAAGAGCAAGGAACAGAGCAGGTAGAGGAGGATGATGAGAACTGCTGTAAAGTGCAGCCAGACTGTGAGCTTTCAGTTTCACAAGAGCAGCGGCAGGCCATGGTGATCTCTGACCTAGCCAGCCCGACTGTTAGCGTCATCAGTATAAGCAGTGACGAGGAAGACAGCGCGCAAAGACACTCGATGGGGGAGTGAGTACAAACCATCAGGGTCCTTCTAACAATATTTCTAGCTGTATTGTAAAGTATTTGTGTCCTCTGGGCTCGTTTTTATGTGGCTCTCTCTGCACACAGGTGTAAGGGTAGTGCAGATTGTGAGGCGTGTCAGAGCACTGTCAGTATGGAGAGAGTTTGTTCCCTCAGCAGCCCAGACAGCACGCTCAGCACCAGCTCTTCAGCCTCAGCCCAGTCCAGCACATCACCCTGCAAACACCCCAACAGGTATGCTTAAGATTCAAACGAAGCTCACATAAATGTTTTGCTCGGTTGGCATCAGCTGCTGCAACAACAACGACACCTAACATCCTTCCTCATCGGTTGCCCTCTTGCAGTATGTCAGACGATGAACAGGAGAGTGGTTGTGACACAGTGGATAGCTCACCTGCCTCAGACGCCTCTGGCCACAGCAACAGTTGCTTCACAGAGCAACGCTACATCGCAAACGGCAACCAGAACTGCGAGCCACGTGTAGCATGCGTCGCCCCGGAGACCGAGCCCAGCAAGCCAACAGTGCGCACTGTTGTGGTGCCGCCAATGAGGGTGCAGAACAACAATAACAACCATGCCATCAGTGAAACACATGGCAACACAGGTAAAACTGGGCACACATAGAGGATCGAACAGTATGTTAATTTTTGTTTAACCTAATTATGTATTATATTAGGTATCAAGCATGTTTAGTGAAATCCCTGCTTTGTTGTAATATAGTTTAAAACTGCTGGACATGAAAGTGGCCAGTAGAGTATTAAACCAAGATTCTCTCTAAACCTAAAGTATTGTTGTGAGGACAAGTTTTCTTCTGCACACCTAGTTGTTATGTCTGGAGTACACTTTTGACGGTGTTATCTGCTCAGAAGTGCAAGAGTAGGTCATGCTTGCTCAAAGATCCAGTCATCACTGCTGCTGTCTGCCCTACAGGTCACATAGCCTGGGATTACGCTGTCTTAGTAGGCCACAAAGGTTCACACAGGTGATTAAAAGTGACCTGTCCTGATGTATCTGCTCTGATCTTTGGAGCAGATTTGTTTGCTGTCCTCACTCTGGCCTCAGACTGACTCTGAGAGCCATCTGTATTTATTTGGATGTGCAATTCATAAAGCTACATAAGACATGTGTAACTGTGTGTTTTATGTCCTGAAACAAATATTCAAAACATGAATGTCAACCAGAGAACTCTGGCTGGAACATTTTTTCTGGCTGTCAGAAACAAATGTTTGATGAATGTTTCTTTCAGGTTTTAAAATGGAATTTCACATGCCAATTGTAGGTTTTATAACAGCCGTGGTCAAAGGGACATTGTTTGTAAAATAGTCCCCTTTTTGTAGGTCTTTTGAAGTGGAGGGTTAGCTGAAAATCATATCAGTCATTGAGTGATATCGCCTTTCACGTCAACGGTATCTCCCTCCCCAACCCTCAAACCCGCAACCAAAGCCCCACATAAAAGGGCACAGCTTGCTATTCTAGTGGTACCAGGTATATTTATAACTGAGCGTCTGACCCCACTATAAGCTCTATGAACAAGCTTAGTTACAAATTCCTCTCAGATCCCCCAAACATGTCTATTTATAACCATCTAGATCATATTCGGAGGACAGTTATGTTTAAAGATTTGGAACTGATCAAACACAGCTGAAGTCGCTGGTTTCATCCTTTTTTTCTACTTTTCATTTACGTTGTGAAATTGATATCCGTGAACCAAATTGTCACAGACATTAACATGCATCTTTCCTCTCTCCTTGCGCAGTCTTAGAGTCTTCATGCCAGTCCAAAGGGCGAGGCATTCCTGGGCGACAACATCACCACTCCACTCCCCTCCTCAACCGGCCGCAGAAGATCACCCCTGCATTCCAGCCCCAGCAACAACAGCCTATAGGCTTTGGGCAGGTGGGCACTTGCAGTGTCATACATCATGTATTGCACAATCACACTAAACACACAGTAAACACAGCATGTAAACAAGTCATTGAGGGTTATCGGCTACATTGGAGACTTTAGGGTTCATTATCAGGCAGAAAATATGACAGGTTGCAGGGATAAAATTACTCTTCCTACCAACACAAAACTCAGTTTTAGTTACTGGCTGAAGTGATTCTACCAGTGATTGTGATGGAATACAATTTGCAATGTATGGGGGTAGAAAGTCCCATTTTATAACATTAAGTCATTGTGGCTGGCTTCTTTCCCTTTTTGTAAAGTGAATCAGTAAAGAATTTGGCAGATTGTACCAGAAAATCAAATTTCTGAAGTGACTAAAGTGATTGTGACTACACTGTGTGCATTTAGGTGATAAAGAGCACAACATTTGAATTGCAAATGTCGCCTTCTCATAGCAGAGCAACAGCCAAGACCACACTTCACACTATAAATGGAACTTAATTCATCTGCCACAGTAGCTTTTGCAACTAACAAATCTACCAGCTATGCTCAAAATTACTCACAGTTGGTGGGGTATGTATGTTCAAAGGGTGATGGCATTTTACTATAATAATTCTTACATACTTTAGTAAAGATAGAATGAAGAGTATTACATGAATATTTTAATGTTTACACACAAACAAAGATGAGGTGCGTGTCGTGATGCTGGTAATGGCTTTCATGTGAAAACATGGAAACAGCATCAACTAGTGGCTCAGAAAGACAAACTCTGTACTGATGAAAACTGATGAGCCATATATTGTTTTTCTCTCCTTCAGGTCCAACATTTCGGTTCCTGCCACCAGGAATGGAATGGCAACTTTGCCCACCGGAGACCACAGGCCTATATCCCTCCCACCATGCATGGGCACACATTCACCCTGTCCCACAGCAGTCCAAACCACTCTACGGGCCCCCATCCCCATCTTGGGGGACACCCACACTCCCAGCCCACCTTACTCTCCTACCCCCCTTCTGGTCCTCTGGTCACAGCTGCACCCGTGGCTCACCTCCTGGCCTCCCCTGGGGCCTCACGCCCCGTCCTCCAGCCCACCTACAGCATCTCCCACCCGGCAGGCATCGTACATCAGGTCACAGTGGGCATCAACCCCAGGCTGCTGCCCTCCCCCACCTTGCACCCACAGGGGCAATTCAAGCCCCTCTTTCCCCCGCATTCCTACATTGCCTCGCCCGCCTACGCCAGTTTCCCTCTCAGCCCCACTAAAATAAACCAGTACCCCTACATCTGAGCAACGGTGTCCAGGTACCCTTAACACCACCTGAGGGCTAAGTGAGCAGGGCGAATACTATCTTAAACCACAAGCAACATGGTTTTCATTTCCAAAAACCATGGCACAACCACAGAGAAAGCAAGCTATTTTTTGAATAATGTAGACTTGGGTGTAATTGAACTACAAGCTTTAAAAAAAAAGTTTCAATGGCGGAGATGATTTGGGCAAAAATTAAGAAGTAAATAATGTATGAATGATTGAATGAAAGAATGAATGAGTAATTAAACTCACACTTAATGTGTTTTGCACATTTGATATATCTTTGCATTGGATCTTCTACGAATACTCCTCAAAACAGGTAAATAATTGGGGTGGTGTTGAATAGTTAGACTTTGCACCCCTGATCCCAGCTATTTTTCTATATTGCCTTCTTACATGTGCAAGACACATCCATATTTGTAAAGCCATCCCAGTCTCTAGCTCTAGATTGACAGATGCACATGTTGTCCACAGTGTATGTTGTACTGCGTTTGAAGTATTTGTACCTTTTCGGTGTCTTTTGGTGTTAGCAATGTCAAGTCAATTAACCGATTTAAATAGGGTTGTTCCTCACGCTGCATGTGGTCTTGCATGAGCAAAAATGTAAACGGAAAGATACATAGACGTTGCTCTTATTGTGTGTGTCACAAGACTCGCTGCATTGTATAACTGTCCCCAGCCATAGTGCCTTACATATTTGAGGTTGTTAATGTTACTACTTATATATGACTATATACATGAATATTAATGTACTGGACTGCAGCACTTGAAGTTCCAATCAGTCGATGCATCCTATGTGTGAGTATATACTGTATATGCACATGTATATGTCCATGCATAGCGTGCATGGATGTGATGTATTGCGGATAGCGGTGCTTATCTTTTGGAGTCAGTGTATATTTCAGCGTGTAGTGAGTTACTTTTCTGTTCTCTCAAGAAGAACAGCATGCTTTGCTGTTGCGAATGCTTGCTGTTTCATTAAAAATGTTTTTTTTTTTCCTTTTTTTGGTTTCTCCCTTCCCGAATGAACTAGTGTACAAAGTGCAAGTACTGAGTATTGCTTAATATTTGATAATCACTTTCTATTTAGTGAAACTCTTATTACTAACAGTATTTGTACTGTTTGATGAAACTGCAATACAATCTAAATAGTCGTTGGTTTTTTTTTTCTCGTCTTTGTATTTTCATTTTGAGTGTTTTCACTTTGTTTCTTAGATGTTTAGAAGTGTGGTGGGCATGGCTTTGATTAGGTAAGGAAAAAATGCAAATTAATTCACGGTATGGAATATTCTAAGCCTGAGCAAACCATGCAGTATTCAATATACACACATATATGGACATATATTATAGAGCTAGACTATTTAGTACAGATGCTTGATAAGGTGTGAGTTAATTGTGTGCAATTCTCTCATTTATGCATGTGTGACAAATTTAACTTTTTCCCTTTACATTATACCATTTGTTAAAGGCTTAAGGCTTATCGGTGTCAACGGCTTATTTTATACATTCCGTCAGGGAGGATATATACATATATATAAATATATTTGGTGGTACCACCAGTCTATATATATATATATGTACATATACATATATATGTATATGTATATGTGTATATATATATACATATATATATATATGCTGTGTGTGCATTTTTCTGTTAATTTTACTAGTTATGTGTGTTTTTTTGTCTATTTTCAAATGAAGTTGCTTGTGCAGCACCAAAGACTGTAATTAATTTCCTGAGCAAGGTAGCTATTCTGTTTGCATAGACCTCAGTTATACTGTAGTTGTAGAATGGGGTTAAATTAAAACAAACAAAAAAATTGTATTTAAAAACGGCCGAGGTTTTGTCTAGCTTATTGGGCAATTAATAAGTCGTATCATTTCTTTCTTGAATGTATCATAGATAAGCTGCTATATGATGATTGCCACTTCGATAGCTGTGAAATTAGGTGATTTCTCTGAGTTTAAACCTAGCGTTGCTATTTTTGTATAGGTCCCTAATTATCTGAAATAGAAGTGGTTTTGATTTTTGTGTTTTGTGTTCATATTTGGAGTGTCATTGTAACTACTGTATTGCTGATGATGAACATTAGTTGCATTTGTTGTTTCTCGGGGTGTGTGTTTTTGCATCAGTATTTTATCCTTATTAACCTTTTGGGCTCATCACTGCATATAAATGATGTATCGATGTAACTTAATTTTTGTATGTTTTCATATTGACATTTTGTACACATTTAAAGCTGTAGCTTGCAGGATTGATTTAACTTTTTCATTGTACATACACGGTGTACTACCAGAACTCTGTCGCGTGTTACAGGAGCACTGTGAGATGCCAGAAAGAGAGAAGAAAAAAATCATTGTGTTCATCCAAACGCTTCTGTAACATTTTCACCAATTACACTCACCACTTAGCACTCATACAGGTAGTTAGGCTTGTAAGGGTTCAGGTGATCAGACTGTATGTCCAAAAAATAAATTAAGCCCAATGTTTAAGTTCCAGAATAATGTTTTACAACTTGTTTTAATGTCAAATGGATTTGACCTAATATTTATTGCAACTTTTTTTTATCTGTTCAATGTTATATCTGATTAGAATATCAGTTTCACAAGTTGTTATTCTAAACTGCCTTGTGTTCGAATCGCTCTCCCCTTTTAATGAGTGTCTCATATCAAAATGATGTTTTGTCAATGCAAAACTGTGGCCATTGTTATGTGTTCCTTACTGAAATTGAGACAGTGTGAGCAGCACTGTGTATGTGCCTTGAGATTCAAGAAAACGAGAGTTCAAGATGGTGATTCCTCAACATGTGTTTGAAGAGGAAGGCATAGTATCCAATAACATTACCATGTAGAATAGACAGACCTTTAAAGGCCACTTGACCGGGAAACAAAAAAGAAATCGCAAAATACGACTTTATCACGGTGTCATTCCAGGGAGTTGTACTTCTCTGATCAGCTTGTAGAAAAGACAGAGGGAAGTACATGGCGGTGGTTTTCCTCTTGTTTCAGGTAGCTGCCGCCAAAGCCTCTCTGTGATTCACACCTAATAGAACACATACACACACACACACACTTTGAATGATACGACACTCGACGATCTTTGGATAGTCACTCTGGCTGAACAGCAGATGCAATACTTTACATTTTGCGGTCATTGCACCACCAAGTGTTCTTAGATAATCTCCATGCTTTACATTACCTTGCATGTACACCTAAGTTGCTTCACATTGTTTGCCTAGAAGCCGTCTGCTAAGAGCAGCTTTTTCCATCATGCAAGTTGAGGCTGGGCAGGAGCTGTTGGCACTGGCAGCAACCAGAGCACAGTTGACAACACTGGCTTTTTAAAGTCAGAGGAGCCACACTTTATGTCCCGAAGTCTTTCTGGATGTTTATTCTGTGTTCTCGAAGGGAAACTACTTTGTTAAAGGAAATTATTATGGTTTCTCTGCACAGTCAGTCAAGAGTGCAATACTCCACATTTAAACACTGACATTAATATGGTTGTATGTTTTGTTATATGTTTTTTTTTCCTTATCTGTACACTGTATGGATCATACTCTAGTGTCATTTTGGGAAAGAACGCATATGACGACAAGGCATGAACTTGGCAGATTAGTGCTTGAAAATAGTTCCCCAATAATAAGCATGTGAAATGTAATCTGTGTTATGATTCCTCCAAAGGTATTCACCAGCAATGCGCCTGCATTAACTCTCTCATACTTGTTTAGGATAAGAATGGATGCAAGAGGAGAGAAAACTTAAAACTTGATTTTCAACATGATTGACACCTTGGTTTATGGATAACTTTTTCTTTTTTTGAGGTTTCATGTAACATTCAACAGATAAAAGAGTTGTTTGTAAAATTCTATTAAAGTAATGACTTTGATATCAGAAAAAAATCCTCTGCTGCGGTATTATCCTTTTAGAGATGTTAATTCAGGGTCTGTATTAGTATAAATGTGCTACTGTGTTATTCTTTGATTTGATTTGATGAGGTTTGCTTTACTTAAGTTACTTATTTTCTGGTCATCTGTATCAATTTAAAGAGTTAATTCACACTGCAAGTTATGGAATCATCTGTTTAGATTGCTCATCAAATAGACTTGATTATGAAATCTGAACTGTTACTGTTTTAATACCTGTAGATTTTTTTGTGGCTTTGTTTTTTCTGTTTTTGTTTAATTTTGCTTTTTTTATTTTGTGCTACACTAGTTTGCCATGTAGCAATTGCACTGTGCAATATTTACAGTATGAGGACTGGGAAAACTAACTCTATGGATGTGATGTCTCTTTACAGTTTGCGATAGTGTTTCCTCTCTAGTTCTCAGTGATTTAGGTGTGACCAAGCCTTCTCTACTTTGTCACATTAAGCGGGTTTTCCAGGTGACTCTTTTGGTGAGTGTCAAAAATAAGACTTTATGGTGTATTATTGTTAAGATTCACTTTGAATTAAAAAAAAATCTATTGATGCAATCTATTGACTTGTCCTTTCATCATTGGGTGCCTTTCTTTTTTAAAACACATGCATGGACATGCCCCAAAGATAATTATTATCAAACAGGTTTTCCAAACTGGAATCTCTGGAAACCTTTACAAGCCTCTTAGTAACACGAGTAAGTCTACAACTAACTATCAGTATCATTATCTGTGACGACATATTCAAATTCCTTGTTTTGTCTGACCAACAATGCAAACTCAAATATATTTAGTTTTAATGATACTTTAAAAAGCAGCAAATCCATACATTTGGATCGCTATGATAAGAAAATGTATGTTGGTATCTTTGTTCAATGCATTAAACGCTTAATCTATTACCGAAATGAATATAGATTAATTTTCTGTCAATCAACTAACTCATTAGTTAGTAAGTGTTACAGCTTACATAATATAGGGTGCTCAGAGAGTGGGGTCAAATAGGGCCAGCCAGACTAGAAGTCCTTAAAATGCTCAGAAAAAAGGGGGCAAAATCTTCAATTCTGGGAAGACTATCTGATGATCTGATGAAGCGCGTGATATGATCAGAAACTGCAGAACAACTAAATGGAAAGATTGGTAATATGGGTAATATGGTCCAGCACTTCACTGGTGACAATGGTTTCATATAAAACATTTATTATTAATAATTATCATTTTAGTAACCTGCACACTAAGAGAAGATCTTTTACATTAGGTTTATTGTTGTGAACTCTTGTTAAAAGGGTTCTGTCTGGGTTTTTCCATTGTCCTGGAGTTTTACAGCAGTGTTTTTCAGGGTCTGTGCTGACATCTAGTGGAAGTGAAAAGGCAACTCTTGTATCCACATAGAATAAATATCCAGGTAGCAATTACGGTAGCATTCAGGACAGATATGAGCTGCATGCCTGTTAATAGAGGTAAATTATAAAGTAATTAGGATTTTTTTCATATAAATCCACAAAGTGAGTACACAAGGTTATAATCAAGATTGAATCTGCTTCATATGGGTCTGTATGGTTTCATTCAGCCAGCAGAGGTCGTCCTGCAGACTGCTCAGCTATGACTTTCTCCAGACAATTAAGAGCAGAGGGTAATTTTCTCAGTGTGACCAGGGAGGGTGGCTGATTTTAAATCATCAACCCAGCTGCAGTCTTTTCATTTGTGGCTTACCGTCCCCTGAGCACACCTTGTGAAAGCTGTCATCGATCCCGAAGACGTCTGAATACGGCAGGGCAGTTTACCGCCAACAGCTACATGTCAAAGCTTTGGCAAAGTGCGCGCGTGCCCTGCGCCACGCGGTGATGGGTGGACCGAGCGGAGCGGGGCGATAGGGCGCATTTCCCATCACCGCCGCTTTACCCCCCTTCCAGCCCTGGACACACGACGAACGAGGCCGCGGGACCGCTGCGTCTCCCGTTCAAACACGAGGATTGATCCAATGTATTATTTACGACCGAAACTTCAGCAACTTATCCACTGGATATGGCTCCCGGTTTGAGGAGTGGGCACACAGGTCATCCCGAGGAGGTGGTGGGAGCCGGCGGAGCGGACCTCGCTGCCGCCGGTGGTCACTCGCCTCGAAGGACGGATACCAGAGGAGAGGGGAGGTGTTTGAGGACGAATCGGCGAGCCGGTGCAGCGGGGATGCTTGCAAACTGTCTGCTGTCTGCGGGGACGTTTTTACTTCTTGTCCGGTGCGCTTTGGCCGCAGAGGGTAAGCACACGCAGAGGGTAACTCCGAGCCATTTGGTCCAAGGAAAACACACGCTGATCAAATGCATTATGGTGTGTCACACCTTCACGTGTGTCTTGCAGTACGTGTGGCTTCTACTGGATCTTATTGTGATAAGGCTGAAACGGATCTTTTGTTTCACACGGGCAGCGTTTTGTAATCCGCACTTGTTTTGCTGCTGGGTGCATGATTCACAGGCTGTCATGGATGGAGCCGTGGTCGGTTAGTGTGCATCATTTTTTTTTGGAGAGAAAAAAAACTTATCAGTGGTCCATCACATCATACCCGGAGGATAATAACAATAATCTATCTGCACATATTGTAACATGCACGTGCCATACGCGCAGTCAGGGACCATGACCAAATGGCTGTTACACAGGATTAATTCCAACCCTGACCGCACTGACATGATATGTTGTGTGTGTGAGTGAGAGAGAGAGAGAGAGAGAGAGAGAGAGAGAGAGAGAGAGAGAGAGTGAAAGACGGTGTTGATACTGGGGGACTGCAGGTTTGCTTGCATGTGATGTAACTCTCTTACCTACTAATCTTTCCACTTGAGCCTGAAGCCAGCCAACTCTTTTGTCTCACGGATCAGACTGTACTGCACAGATGTTCTTCTCTGCAGCTGCACTCATGATGGGCTTACCTCAACCGCAACTTTGCCCCTCATCTTATCTTCTCATCTTTTGTTCTGCATTTCATCCTTTTTTTCATTTTGCGTTTTCGTAACTGAGGTTGTTAAATATTATTATTTTGTACCGTAATGAGCTGTAGTTATTCTGGGAATGCAGTGCATTCACAGGACAGTCAGTGTTTCAGAGCATCTGGGTCAGCACTAATGACACACATACTGTAGCCCACTGTAAGTTTCCTTACTCTGGCGGCATGAGAGGCAGCTGGGGTAACGTTGGCCGAAATAGTTGCCCTTCAGCCATAAAGAAAAGACTCAGCTGTAAAAGATTATGAGTCTCCACATGTGTACTGATTTGCTGCATCACCTTTTGCCCCCCAATATACCTATTTACACTGCTGTACGATTGATTGATTTCAAACACCTCAGTCTAAATCTGATCTGTGATCATATATGACAGTTGACAGAAACCATCAGTTTTTTGCAAGTATTAAGTGTGTGTTTTTAATAATCTGCAAACAGTGATGTAGTGGATGTAGTCTCACCTCTGCTGATGCACTGCTACAGTAGCTGAGTCTCCTCCTCCTTCCCTCCTCCTCCTCCTCATCTTCGTCGTCCTCCTCCTTCTCACAGTCAGCACATCCATTCTTAAACACATGAGCACAGCAGTAGCAGCAGCACCTGAGCCATACAGTACATATTTGGTGAAAGAGGCAGTTTTTGTAGTATTCAACTGTGCGCTGTATCTCTTTTATGCACTTGAGGAACCTCTTTACTGGGATTGAATGTTGCAGTCTGTGGTCTCTCACAGTGGTTGACAGTGTTTACAGTGTACTGGCTTTTGGTTGTCCTACTGGTGTGAAAAATTAAAAATGTGCCCAAATAATTCTGGGTATTCTTATAGTCACAATTTGCATCTCTGTCAATTGTTCATTTGTGATGTAATTCAGCAGATTAGGGAGAAGGGGACCTCTTTTCACGACACCTCAATTGATATACGGTATTATCCAGTAAAATTATTACAGATTCATGCTCACTCAGCCATGCAGTCATTAAAATAAATAATGACCACAAAGCCTTCATTTAATATTGTCTTTGATTATGGAAAAGGGCGTTTCAGGTTGTCTAGTTAATGTTAGTGGTGGACAACATGACCGTGTGTACAATTAAATATAAATATATTAAATGTCAGTTATTTCCAGTAATGCACTGGATGAACTAAAAACAGACATTTCCTTCTCAATTGATTTTCCAGCAATTAATCTTAAGGCTGATTATTTTCTTGATTAATCAACTATTATTTTGGTCAATACAATTTAAGAAATAGTGTAAAATTCCCATCATACTCTAAGTGCATATTTTCCTGTTTTGTTTGAGCAACAGCCCAAAACAACCCCAAAGGTATTCAGTTTAAATTTGACGTAAAACACAGAAAAGCATCCTAACAATAAACAAGTTGGAACCAAAGGATACTCAACATTCTAAATAGTTGCAGATTAATTTCTCTTCATTGATTAAAAGATCAATCATTTCAGCCCTACTGTTACATCTCCCACCCCAGGTTTATGTCCATAATATTGGACTACATGGTGAGGGGAAATAAAATTGTAAATTTTAAGGTGGTGGAACATAATGCACTTTATTTCTTTCTATTGTTATTTTAGATAACAAAATTATTAATCGCCATTCACAACATTAGCAGTACTATCACACTACTCCTCCATGTTATCTCCTGTCTGGCACTGACTTTCAGTGCCATGTTGGCTGCTATTACACAGTGCCACTGTGTTTGTGCAAGTGTGTGTGTAAGGTTTCCTAAATGAAACACATCCTCAATCACTGTGAGCCTCTCTCTCCTCTCCACTTGCCACTTCCTCTCTTAATGTCTGGAACCAGTACAACATGTGGTTTCTATGGGAACGCCAATTTTTGTCCAACAATAACTGTTTCCTCTATCAAACCCCTCAACTGTCAGCCTAGTGGAGGACAGTGTTTTGTAATGTGGCTGCAAAGATTTCTTCTCTGGTTTTTTGCTTTATTATTAACACAGCTGGGTGCACAGTTTATGCACAGCAGCAGCTTGAGGACACGGGGAATCAGTGAACTAAGTGATGGCTTATTTTATCCTTCTACTTCTGCCCCCGACCACAGTTCCTATTTGATTAGTAGTCATTAGTTCAAGCCATTAGTTGATTAGTTGTTGGATTTTTTATGATATTAATTTAATTATTACGTTTTTTTTTGTTTTTGGAGGGATGGGGGAACAGAATATGGTTTGAGTTCCAGGGTTGGGGAAATATGTTATCAGTTACATTGTTAAGACTGTGCTACATTACAGAGAAATGCAAAACCATAATAACGAACCTGTAAAATATATAGCCTATAGTTTACCAGTGCGTGCATGAAGCGAGCCGCCTCTTAATGACAATGCTAAAGTTAAAAGTGGTAATGATTCTGAATGTGCTGGAACAACCAGCAAGGAAGACTGAACATTTTCTTAATTTATTTCAACACAGTATGATTTCACACAACATATGAATGTTATGGGATCGGTGGTGTGCAGAGCTGCCAAAGTGCCACCTGATGTCCATTCCAAGGTGTTACCTAACATGCATGTTTTCCGCTTTGCTAGTAAAAAGGCATACAGTGCTGATGCCCATCTACCCATCTGCAAGGACTGAATAGGAAAGAAGTTGTGCCAAGTTCAGAGGGAGCTGCAGCCATGTTTTGTTGTTTAATCAACCAGTGCAAACTCTTCTCATCATTTCACAGTTTGCTCGACTATTAGAGGGTAGACCTAGGTTCTTCCGCAATCAAATGATGTTGTCCTAACGTTAGGTCTGTTTACTCCAACTGCCCCAGTCCTCCCTTCGCTTATGAGTGCTGTCAGCTTGGTTTTGACAGGGGTTAACCTCACAGACCTGTCACTGTATAATGACATATTATCCCTGAGCTGTTGCCAGTCATCACTTTCTGCTTAGGAATTCATTGAAAAGAAGCATGACTGTAAGATTCAAAGCCGCTTCCTATTTGCAATGCGTCTGTGGCTTTTACCCATAAAATGACTGATTTCATGCATCAATTGAACAGAGAGCTGCACATCACAACACTATCTGTGGTTTCTCTCTTTTAAAATCATGCTCCTACTTGTGTCTTTCAAAGCTGTCACAATGGTTAATGTTAAAATAACTTATATTAAATTAAAAACAACAACAGCACACACACACACACACACACACACACACAAAAAAAACAGCCACTATGACTCACTGTTTGTTTGATGACCTGTCTCTACCAGCTCTGGGTGTTCAGTTGCACACAGTGGGCATGATTTCCCTTGTTTCGCCTCATTGCAGTGATTTACTGTACAACAGTTAATTATGTGGTGAGTAAGCATGTCAGAAAAGAGTTGTGTGTACGTGTGTATGAGCGTGCAGCCAAGATAGATTGTTCTTTGCTTAGATGGAGCTTTAGCCATGCCTCAAATCATGAGAGAAATCCTCATTTTGCCACTCAGTCATAATAAAACATTTGTCACTGTGAACAGACAGATATCAAATTGAAAAGTAAATTCACAAAAAACAGTGATGTATTTTTGAGGCAGCGTTTAAATTCTACTCACGCCTTCATCAGATTTTCATTGGGGTTTTTTTGCATGTTATGCAGATGTTTTAACAGGGAGACTGTGTGTGTTCTCTCATCATTAATACAAGCATTTCAGTCTCTGACATGAACAGGCAGAATCTGACTGTTATCAAGTAATTAAGAATATATATATTGTGCTGGCAATCTTTCTGAGAGTAACAAACATTTGTTGCTGTTGTTGTTGCTATAAGTTACTCCCAGGGTTGTTTTTTTTAATCGGTTTCTGTCAAATCTTAAAGAAAGTCAGAAGGTCTGCATACTTTTCTGTTTCTCTGTTTTACACCAAACAGGCGTCACTCCTATAACACTCACAGATGTAATGATAAGAAAGGAAAACAGGACTTCTAATTAGTATTGTGGACCATCTGCCTTGCATTATCCCTTGTTCAGTGCAATCAGGGAATATTTTGTTTGTGATGTGTGTAGGTGTGCATTTGTGTGTGTGTGTGTGTGTGTGTGTGTGTGTGTGTGTGTGTGTGTGTGTGTGTGTGTGTGCTATTCAGCTATCTCCATGTTTCCCTCCAGTATCTGAACCTTTGTGTCTCACTGTTCTTACGTCTCTCCCTCCTGTCTGTCTGTGTTTTGGCTGTTGGGTGCAGGTTGATGGCAGACGAAGCCTTGGCTCTGCTGCTGCTTGAGAAAGGACAGCAGGCTGCCTGATTTAATGGGACATACTGTATAATACATCACACTGCTCCGCACAGCAAGCCACTCTTCATCACACCACATAACACTGGACCAGTGTGGACATTTTAGCATGAGGGCCTGTGTAGGCCACTGGCCTGATTGTCTAGGAATTTCTGGTTCTAAAGTGTAGCTCGATAGAATTTTAAACTGCAACTATTTTGATACTGGACTTTGTTTCACCCATTTCAAGCAAAAAAGTGAAACATCACCTACCTCCATTTGAAGATACCGCAGATTAAACAGCAATGGAAATAATCATCAGCTGCAGACCTATTCTTATGGTTATTCTCATCTCTTCGGAGTGAGTAGAAACCACTTATTTCAATCTATCTCTCAAATTTGACTGACCCAGCAACCAAGAAGTAAACAAACATAAGAAGACTGAAAATGTATTTTCAATAATGGTAGCAATGTAACCTGCCTGCCCTTTGATGTTTTTGGAAAAAGGAAATCCACTTGTTTGACCTTTAAAGAGGATCTGCAGTGATTTAGTGTTGCACTCGGGGCAACTTGCAAGAGACAGATTTGAAAAAGAAGGTCAAAATTTGAAGTAACTGTCTGTGATAAGATATCCTGACTTTTAGTTTCCAGTATAGGCTGAGCTCCAAAAATGCATTCCCATATTGCAACCAGTAGCATCTCGTTGTCAGGTCCTCCATACAACACCCACATCTGTAGAACCACAGTTTGTCATGCAGGCTTCAGAGGATTCAAACTATATCAACATGCAGTCAAGCTTAGTGAATAAAATATGATAAAGATGTGTCAGGGGATCTGTTCTGTCTGTCAGTGGTCTCATCACTGGCTACCGTAAACCAAGTGTGTACATGTTTACAACCATTTTAAGACTTTAGGATTATGAAAACTGAAACAGTTAGGTCTATATCAATTTATCTTAACATTTCCTCTAAAGGCTTAAGTAATATCATCAGGGAAGACCCCACAAGAGAGAACATTCAGATGTTTATTTTAATAGAAGTTCTTCCTATGTGTAATTTCTAGGCTTAGAGCCATGGATTAGCCTTGACTCTGATGGCATTGGTAGTTTTGGTCATGTTTGATTGACTGAACTCTTTCTTTGTAACTGTGAGTGATTTCACGAGAAATTATAAAAGTGAAAGATATGAAAGTTAAAAATTTAAGAAGATTTTCTGCAGAAATGAACAAGGCTAGATCCGACCAGGATTTAGATCTGTGGTGTGCTTAAATGAAAAAGACAGATGGACAGAGAGGGGGAGATTTGCCTCTGCGCAGATGGGGTCATCAGTCACATTTAATGGTGTCACTGTCATTCTGTTGTATTTAGTTTTTGCCCATTATTGTTGCAAATGGCAATGCCAAGTGTAATGCTAAGGGTAGCTGTTGGCTTTTCCTTTTCACACATATGCCTCTGTGGACTTTGGCATCTCAGCTAATCCCTCTCCACTGCTGAATGAGGGAATGTAACATCACTGAGACATTCAAACACATTCATTGCACTGAGCCCTCAAAAGGTTGCATGCTTAGCAATTTAGCAGCAGTGTGAGCATGCTTGTGCATACATACTAGCTATTCCTGAATCTTATTTTTCTCTGGGATAGACTCACTATGCTGCAGTGAAATGAAAGTTAAAGCTGCATTCGTTGTTTTTTGAGCATAAAAACACCACCGAACTGACAGGCATGCACGGTCGCCAATTGTCTGTCTGCCTTTTATTACTGGGCCGGTGGTAACTGGTGACTTTATATGAGCTTATTTAAAAAAACAGTTTGGAGCTGCTGGAAGCAATGTAACTGAGAGCTGTGTCAACAAACTTTACAGTAAATTTGCACCTGCGAAACCGAAACAATTAACATCTGCTAAAAGAGGCTAGAATGCTGTGTGAACCTGTTTTTTCCACTGTGAGCAACTTCATTCCATGCCAAGCCTGCATTTAAATACATTCCCACTAATGACAATGAATGGGACATTGTTGGACAGTGACCTCTTTTTTTTGGTCCCAGATTTCTCATGACTACCATCAGAGTCTTTTCATATTGTCATGTTAATCTGAATATGGCATTGTTTTGTGTACTCTAATTGGATTATGAAGAAATTAGGTCCTGGGATAATTCAGTATCATCATTGCTTTGTGATATTATGACAAGATATAACATGTAATTATTTAGCAGAATTATGTTGTTCAATTAATTACTCCATGCAAATCATACAAAAATGGAAAAAAAATTGTGATGTAAAACATAACAGTGTAAAAACATGAATTGCCTTGACCATCAGTTTCTGCCATATAGTGATATTGCTATACCATATAAAATATATAGAAATATTCTCATTTATGATGTAATGTAATATTTACATTACATTTATCAAATATAATGTAATGTTAATTACAGCCATATCATCCAGCCCTCATATGAATTATTCTCTAATAGTTAATTAATTTAACACACTATTAATAGCAAACATACCAATCAACAATATCAGTCAGTCTTACATTGCTTATAACCCGGGTGACCCCATGTAGCGACCCTAGTTTAAAGCTGAGAAAAGTTGACTGTGGTATTTTATGCCTCTGTAACATCAGCGTCCCACTCATGTTGCATAACAGAGCGTTTGATTTTAAATCCCAGTGACATCACAGATTCAAGGACTCGCTCTATGATTTCTAGCTTTGATGAGCAGGTTGAGAGTTGGAGGCAGCCTATTGCTGCAAAGATGACAGCGTCAGTGAAGCATCAAGAGCACTGGAGAAGGATAAGCCCAACTAAGAGAGCATTAAAGGAAGTGTTCAACAGTTTTTGAATTCAAATAATCAGTAATCACACTTTCTTAAGGCTTCGTAAAAAGTTCTCCCGACAGAATATGGGCTTATTCCCTGTCTTATTACATCATTTGGAGGTAAAATGAAATGACTTTAAAAGACTAAATTATAATTAAATTTGAATGCATAGAAATGAAGGTAAAAAATAAAAATATGTCATGCACTGTCAATCATGGACAGCACTGAGAGGGAAAATTTCCTGCAGCTACACACATCACATATTGAAAAGCACTCACTTCTATGCACATTCATAAATCTACTGCATGTAGCATTTGTTTGATTTATGTTCTTGCATTAGTGCTCTGAAGTCACCCTTTAAGTCTGAAAATCAGCTGGGCTGCTGCTCCCCACAGGCCAGTTCATTTCTGGGATAATCTCAGTGTGTTGCTCTGCTGTCTCTGGCAAACCACACACAACAAACTCATGTTATTCATGCTCCAATCTCATACACAACTGTAATAAAAGTCCATGTGATCTACAGAATTTGTTTCCTTTCATTGTCACTGGGCATCTTATTAGCCAGGCATAGTTAGCATCATTTGAATATTGTGTGATTGTGTGTGTGGGGGGGGGGGGGGGGGACTTGCAGGGAGGCAACATTATTTTTGAATTATGGATTTATTGGATTTTCAGTTTGTTTCTTAATATCCAGTATGTTGCGTCAGTGTTTTTGAAGCTGAAATATAAGACCTGATACGTTGCACAGGAGCCCTAGAGCTCAGCAATTAAATGACAGTAACAGATATTTCTGCTTTTCATCTTCCAACCACACTAACAAACAGTTTTACTGCAGTGTTACCGTGTGTGTGTGTGTGTGTGTGTGTGTTTGTGTGTGTGTGTGTGTGTTTGTGTGTGTGTGCACGCGCGTTGTTGCCTGTGGCTACTGAAGGTCAGGAGCACATCTGAGGATTAGGTCATGGTACCTCATGGTATACATACAGTACATCTCAGTAATGATATTGTCACCAAGGAGAAAGGCATCTCCTTGACAGCAGACATCATTAAGAGAGGTGCATGGCACCCATTAAGCTGTGCATACTGAGCATTGTTAAAGTGGGTATATAGGAGTGCATAAGTTCAAATCAGAAGAATGACACAATATTCAAAGCAATCACTAAGTCTGTAAGGAAAGAAGACAGAGAAGAGCAGCTAAGTGATGATATGAAGAGTGACATGGTCTTTGGAGGTAGAGGCAGATTCAAAGTGACTGGAAGGAAAACTTTGTATCCTTCACTCGAAGGTAGAAAGTTGAAGATGTTTAATTTTTAAGCCAAAAACAAAAGAGGAGGCTTTTAGAAGAGTCACAACAGACACTTTATAAATGCACCTTAAAAAGACAAACATAACACAGTGGATATTAAAGCAAAGATATAACAAATAAAAAATGATTTAAAAAAATCACAAAATCAAATTATTCCTCCTAGTCTATTTCCTCAAAGACAGACTAAAAAACAGGGGAGAAGAACACATTATTACTTCCATCTCTATACCTACACTGTATGTCACTGTAAATACACATCGGAAAGATTTCCTCATTTTGATACATAGTGATCTGTCCTATATTCAGTTCTGAAAGAAACGTGAGGAGGCTTCATATCCCAGCTAAGTGAACCATTCCTGAAAAGATGGTTCCCATGGGGAGGTTCATCCTCTTAATAGCATCTGTCCTGCTGCCATTTAACTTCTGGAAGAAATCTGCGGCATTACAGCGAGCTACAGTAAATGAATATATAATCTTGGTTAAAAATCAAATTGAGGGGCCAGTAAGCCTTTGTGAGAAAAATGTGAATTTTCTGCCAAGAAATATGAATAGAGGACATAGCAGATAGTTCCATCTGAACTCTGACTCTGTTCAACTCTGAGTCTATGAATCAAACAATCTGTCAGAGACCCCTCAGTTGACTGAGATTTTTCAAGTTGAGCAGTCGGTGTGCATTAGCCTGGGTAAACCCATGCTCTCACTCCAGCGACATTCCACTTCGCTCAGAAAGTTAGCATGGCCACCAAGACAAAATTTTTGCCTGAGATAGGGAACCAATCATAGAACAGGGAGGCGGACTCAAGGTGATGACGACCATAGAGCGACTCTGTTTACATCCAGCATAGCGACCACGGAGGTGCAGCAACCGTTCGAAGCAGCAGTAGATTGTGTGCTAAATACATTGGAAGTCAAGTTCACTTTCAAAATAGAACAAAAACTTGCACTGAATGATTTTTCCTTCATAAACAGGAAGTGTTCGCGTTGCTCCCTACAGGCTCTGAATATGTCATCGTGTATTGTTGATATGATTGGCTTGGGTTAGGATTGGTTTGTCCAGTAGCGTACAGAAGCATCTGATCGACATTCGTTGATCCCGCCTCAAATACGAGGAAATGACGGCTTCTCGCCAGACCCTACCTCAATCTCACATGAGACTGAGACGCGGTCTGGTGTTAGCCAGGTTAGGTGTGCATTACAATACCAGGTAAAACAGATATAAACTTACAAAAATGGACAGGGATTACATTTTCAAGTGTCCAATTTGTTTATTAATTTACACTTAAGATTTATTTAGTTTATGTTCAAAGAGAAATACAGTCTCAAAATAAGCCTATCCTTTTGAAGATGAGAAAATATTTCAAAGCAGGCAATGAGAATTATTAACAATTTTCAGATCTTCAATTTTTTTTCATCTCAAAATATTCAAATTCTCAAATATTTGTAAATAATCAAATTAATTAATAAAGACTTTAGACTTATTCATTATTTATATTTATATGTTTAAAGAAATAAAGAAGGAGGCTTATCCTGTTGAAGAAGCGAGGTCATTCATTTCAATAGCGGGCAATGCTGTGAATTTATTTTAAAATGTTTTATTTCTTTAATCATTTACAAATTGTTTTTAATCGTTGAAATACAGCTTGATTTAAACAGAAATACATGCCGCCTGTCTCAATATTCTGGCAAACCTATATGGTAGCCCAACATTATATGTTGCAATCCATTTATGCAGCAATTCAAAGCTTGCGTCATATGCAGCTGTCTTTTATTGATTTTTAAATGCTCAAAATATATTGCATGGCTCTGTTGCATTTGGCTGTGTTAGTAAGGCCAAAATCATCACTAAGAAACTCATGCCAGTGGATTTTTTTTGATTGCCAGATAGTTTAAAAAAAACATTTTTTTGAATAATCATATTGGACAGCTAAATCTGATCTGACTGACAGAATTCAGAGTTGGGTACTGCTCTAATCAGTTCACTACTTTGGGGTGAACAAGTCAGATTTCTCTTTTTTCATTCTTAATTCATTAATAGTCTCAAAAAGCAACATTTTCTGACAACATGAAAAAAACTCACTGAATAATATTTTGAGCCTTGTGTCCCAATTTATATTTGTGCACTGTGAGACTCAGTTCAAGTGCTGACGTGGTGTTATTGTTCACCCCAGGGTGGCACAGAGGAGGTGTCTATTGGAAGATTTTTCCACCGGCAGCTGATGTTTTCATTCCATTTAAATCCTCACACAAAGAGACTCTCCTTTCAAACCTGTCCTTTAAAGACAGTTATTGTATTTTGGGTTCTTTGTGATGCATGTCAAAATGCTTTAAGCACTTTGAAAAGAACATATGTTACATCCCTTGGATGGTCATCATAGGGACCCCACTTAAAATATACAATTTTAGGGTGGGGAATTATTTTAAAAGATCCAATATGTAATCCTCTTATATTCTTGTTTTAATGACAATTTTAATTTCATAGATGGAGTGAATGACCACAAAGTGTGAGTTGAACAGGAAATACGTGTGGGTGTAGTTCTGCCCTCCTTCCCCTTAGCTGCACCTGCACCCAACAGTATTTAAGCTGCTGAGCTGTCTGCTTCATAGAGGCCTTCAATTGAAATTCAAAACACTTGCTTGTGTCACCCAGTGTTATAATATCCCAAAAAGATCACAAAAAGCATTGTAAGGATTTACATGGATTACACAGTTACCCAGGTCTGTTATTTAAAAAACAGACATTTAAAAAAAGCAATATCACAATTCAATTCAGTTTTTGTGTAGCTTCTGCCAAAACAATGTAGTATCAATTGATTTTGCAGTTGCAATCACAGTACACTATCCATTCGGGATGTTAGAAACATTACTAGAAGGAAAACCTCTTTTCATTTTCTACTGAGCCTTTGGTTCTTTACTAATCATCAGGTCTCACCTCTGGCACTGCTTTCTAACAAAACCCTCTTTCTCTTATCTAAATTCTTAATACACTTATGTAAGATGGCCTTTGAAAAATCAGGGTTTATGGACTTACATCCTACAGAACTGTTAACTGTGAGTCCTTTATGACTTCTTTGTTTTCTTAACTGCTGTCATAATTAACTTGCTTTTTTTTTACTCAGACAGCGTTATATAATGACTTCATAAATCATATCTCCACGGCTTAAGAAAAAGAAGTGATAGTTCATGCCATTACAACTACAACATAATGCAACAATAGAGTAACCTAACTACCCGTAGGTGTAAAACTGACTTGTTTTGATTATGTTCACATCACATCAAATATACTGAATAAACCAAAAGGGGGCTGGAGGGCAGGAAAATCACAAATGTAAACCCCCCCCCCAAAAAAAAAACAAAAAACTGTTGTAACATGATTTGAAGATTGTCAGCAGTAATGCATATTTATAGTAAATAAAAACACTGGTATGGTCCTTTAAACAGACCATTCCTTAGCATGATGCAGACCTACTCACATGCCACCGTCCTTGTATGAATATTTGTAAAATGAGACTTGTTTTTCACTATTTTTAACCTCATTAAAGATATGATAGGAGGATGGCTGACATCACGGCAGTAGCTGCAGTGTGACAGCGCTGTCGGCTCTGTTCTGTTGGGGTGAATTAAAGATGCAGCCGAGGCTTTTCTTTTGAGAGCTCATCTATCATGCCGCCTGCTGGAATCGGTGGTGATCTCTGTTTGCTTTCGGCTGTGTGGAGTGTCAAGGTCGAATGTATGATCACTGTGATGTGAGGCATGAACAGTGCCAGCGCTGTAGTTCAAACATGTGTTGTTTGACCTGCAGTTCAGCTTTCTTAAACTGCAGTCATGTCTTGTTTTGGTTCTCATCTGAAAGATCTGGTCTGAAATTCTTTTCCTCTGTTCTTGTTCTCTGTTTCCTTCGAATGTGCATGAATATGTGTTGTGTAAAGTGTTTATTTTGCTGTCAGAAAAGTAGCAGTACAAGAAATACCTTAGTGAAGACTGCATCTTGTGTTGAACTGCATAGACAAGTCATTTTCATTTTTCTCACTGACTCACTGACTTAACCAGTGGTCATTATTGTGAATAATTGCTCCCAGTGCGGGCTCAGTGAACCTCCAGAGATGATAAGGGTGCAGATAAAGATGATGTTCATTATTGGTGATAGTATAGACAGACTATAAAATAGAATAAAAATGTGAAAAATGCATCACATCCATCATAATTTCCCAGAGTTCTTATTTTCCAACCAGAAGTACAATACATGAAGATTGTTCAGTTTACCTAAGACTAAGAAAACCAACAAATGTTCACGTTTGAGCAGCTGAAATTTAAACTGCTTTAAAAAATGACTTGAATGATTAATCAATTATGTAAAATGTAATCTGTGTATCTTATTGTGGATCTGATCTGTTACTTGCCTAATTCTTTCATCTCACCACATTTTTCCTAATTTATGTTATCCATTAAAAACATTTGCAAACACTTATTTCTGGAAGGATTTCCAAAATTCTTCCAAAAATCATCTTCAAAAATTCCCCCAAATCCTTCCCAATACCAAAAACAGGTTAGTTTGTGCCTTGCAACATGGACTGACCCCATATTACAGGGCACTGTGATTGTATTACAGACATTGTGCTCAACTGGAGTGTGGATTTCGGAAGGGATCCTGGAAGCTTAACAGGCTTATCCCACCTTGTTATCCCTCATTGTCCTCTTCCCCTCCATCCTCCTTATACGTCGGCTAACCTCTGCTGCACCGTTGCCAATAAATACGGTCAGTCAGGAGTCTGTACATCTGCCTAGACTCTTGGTTGGGAGCTCTCAGGAGCTTGTTAGATGGTCATGGGAGCCCCTTAAATGTATTATCCTGTTTGTATATATTATAATACTGTATATATTCAAGCCTCCTGACATGTAAAAATCAATCACATCATGCAAAAAACATGAAAGTAAAACCATAATTTGATTGAGCTGCTCCTGACACTGTGATCAAGGTCAAGTGTAAGAAGGTTTCTTATTATTGTCTCATGCGGCAAATATGTGGACAACTGCTGCAGTATGTCTTTGTTATGTCACTTAATTGTCGTCTTTTGCATCATGTTTATACACCTGAGAGGTAATTTGGCTTGACATGGAGGGCATGAATTATGTATTGCAGTGACAGAACTGGAGTCATTTTATTCAACAAGTAAAATAAGTGCAGAAAAAATATGCCTTAGTAACAATGGCGTAAGAACTAGAGATGCAAGATTCTATGTGTGTAAATTTAACATGAATAACTTATTAGTGCATTGATTTGGGTAAATTAGTGCTATTACCATAAAAATTGAGACCATTAAGAGGTGTTTGGCTGCCTGCATTTTAAATTATGTTCTTTGGGGGTTTGGATTTTGTGGGAAATCGACTAAGGCAAACAGGAAGAAAACTGTTCTCATCAACAGCTTATAAACTGTTGATGTTTATTCATTAATTATTACTTATTGCTTGTCAGCTCGTATCCTTCTTTATGCTCCACAGAGTAATCAAACACAGAGCGATTTTGGGATAATGTAATTTGAATTTTCATGAATAGCTGGAGATACTTATGTTAAAAAACTTGCTTACCAATAATAGCAAAATAAAAAGTGCAACATGTACACCTTTAAATATGTTACTATGGGGTTAACGGTACAACAGAGTTTTAGTGCAGGACATATAGGAATCAGTAGGTACATTAAACAATCTGTGACTTCCTCTGAAGTCTCTCTAAGGGCCCAGTTAGATTGAAACATGTGATCTCCTAACAGTGAAACCAGAGCTCTCTCAAGGAAACTTCTCTTTTTTTTATGAAGCTCAGACTCTCACAGGTGACCACAGGTCTGCCCACAGCTCTGTGATGTGACAAGCTTTTGAATAGCAGACCGCAGGCCTCACTTCTCACTGAGTGCACTCTGCAGGGACAAGCTCAGTTTGGGAATGTATTCTGTTGATTTATCATTTGTGGCACTACGTAATTTCCGGATGGCATGGCTTCAAAAACTGGAGACATCTTGAAGGGTTGCTTAATACTTTACCCTGCTTTTGTCTTAATTTCACACTCAATCCTGAGATAATAATTTCACACTGACTATAGCGGAGTCTCTTCCTAAAGAACAAGAATAGACGTGAACATGATGAGAAATGTTTGTACATTTGGAATTGATATTGTTATCATTGTGTAATGAACCTCTCTCAGTGGAGTACTGATTTCTGAAAATACTGTTGGCCCACACTTTCCTTTTTAAGATTTTTTTCGGCATAGACACCTTTTATTTAGCATTGGACAGACAACATGAGCGAGAGAGGGGGGTGTGACGTGCAGCAAAGGACTTCCGGCCAGGATGCAAACTGGGGTCAGCTGTGTATGTGGCATGCGCTCTAACCACTCAACCAACTGTGCGCCCGGCCCATACTTTTCTAAGCAAGGTTGAGCATATAATCATACACACTGATCCAATACTGAAACAACTGCAGCATAGATAACAACTGTTATGATATCTTTGACAGCATTGGTCAGTATCAAATAACACAACCTCGTTGTGGTGTGTCTGCTGCTGTTTGTGATTCAGATTCATGTTCCTGTTCACCCAGTATGTAATCTCATCAGCTGCTGCATTGTTATCTATTGCCCTCCCATGACCCATACCTGTCATTTCACACCCACCAGCCTGCCATGTCAAATGTTTGCCATAATCCCCAGGCCCATCTCAGTCCCAGCATGAAGCTAAACTCCTACACTTGTCCCCTACCTGCTCTGATATGCACAGCCCCAGGAGATGGCAGTGAGTTCCAGTTTAGTGCAGTCCCTCCTCTTGCTCTGTATCTGTCTGATACACATACAATACATAAACAGTGTGTGTGTGTGTGAGTCTTTAGAAGAATAAGATGTTATTTGAAGATGCAGTGATGATTGTAATATTTTTGCAGATTTGTTTGATATGTCTGCATATTATTAACCTTGTTTGGAGATTTGTTAGCTGGCAATATGGGTTAGATCAGGGGCCAAATGTATAACCATGTGTACGCAAAAAAGTGTGCTTACACCTCTTTCCACAAAGGTTTCCGAATGTAAAAATGCAATCCATATTCCTTTATATATATGATATTTAAGATAATCTATATATATTTTTTCTATTATTAGGGAGTAACCATAAGCAACATCTTCAGGTGTGACCAATGAACAGGTTGTTAAGACTTCACTATATAGAGGCTGTAGTTGTGCATAATGGCTGTGCCAAATGATACAATGGCTGCTTTGGCGTTGCTGAAAGATATTGCTATTAGCAATTTAGGGGAGAACGAGTCTTCAAAGACTATACTGATTTTTTAGCCATAACGTTGACTTACCAATACGCCACTTGATATTTCTTAGAGCTGTTCTCTTGGAATTATGTGCTGAACTGGGCCCTGTGTTGGAACAGCACTTTCAGAGGAACCGTGTCGTCCCCATCTATCTATGGGGTTGGTGTGGATGGTTGGGATGGTTTCTATGGTGTTTACAACAATCAGTTGTTTGGCAACGTTTCAGCAGGAGCTTGTGGACAGATCAGGGATATTCCAGTCTGCCCTGAGCCGGATCATGCCCATGGTGTCGGTTTGCATAATTTCTTTGAGTAATGGATATATTAGGTTCCCTTACACAGCAGCTGAGCAGGACAACATCAAAATGCAATTTACAACAATGTCCGGTTTCCCAAATGTGATCGGCTGCACATATGTTGCAATTAGAGCACCTGGGGAGGATGAATTTGTTTACGGAACATTTTCACATCAACAATGTCCAAATCATTTGTGATGCTAACAAAAGATGATGCTAGTCAATATGGTTGCCAAATGGCCTGTGCCGAACCACGATTCATTTAAATTGTCTCAAACCTGTGTGGGGAGGAGAATTCAAGCTGGAGCAGTGCCAGTTGGGTGACTTTTTGGTAAGATGTGATTAATTACTGACCTTTGATAATTTTCCATTTAGTGGAATTTAAACCATAACATGCACCATTTTATACCCTATCTCTCTATCCTCTAGTTCCATAGCAACATTATTGATAGAATTTATCATTTGTTTTTGTGACTGTTGGACATGGTTGGTAAGGACATGTGCATGTGTTGGGGCAAACCTCAACCTGTTTACTGGAGGCACCAGGGTCATCAGCATCTGTGACATTGTAACACAGGACAAACTAGTTTTTCAATTTTTTTATTGAAAATCCGATTACAGTAATATTAAAACTTGGCCACTTACCGAGCTCCATCTGGGCAGGTGCGTCTGTGTCTTAACCCATCTGGCACAGAGCCACTGATGTCAGTTTGGCCCAGGATAGAAGCCATGTGCTCATCAAGTGGAGGGCGCGCTGGGGTCCACTCTCATCCAGTAGCTCACACACTAACACTGTGCGCAGTAATTGCCAGACCACTTTTGAAAAAAATCTCCTCATGTCCATGGCCCAGAACTGACAGTATTCACTGCTTTGGTTACTTTTTGCCATTCAAGTTGTGTCATTTTGTTGTTGATGCCAGAGCTTAGACCTCCAAATAATACCCATATTCTTACATCAGTTTGATCAATCATAATTTCAAGTTCACGGTTGGTAAAATTTCACTTCTTCTTTGATTTCTTCTTACATCATTCATCCATTTCTCCTCAATACTAATCTGAATGCTATCCCTTAATATGCAAACCAGGCAACTGGGGCTGTGCTGGAAGCAATTAATAGTAAATTGTGGGGATGGTCAGAACAGTCGTGCTTGTACGCACAATTTCAAGATGATAGAGATGTATGAGGAAAAAACACGTGGAAACAGACGTACGCAGGATTTTATAAAGCCGATGAAAAGACAGCATATGCAAAACACACAGTAAATGAAGTGACGCGTTAGTTCATGCAGGACACGGAAGTCATACGCCCCAGCTGTAATCAGCCACTGATTGAATCAGCACACCTTATCAGTCACACACCAATCACAGCCATTCTCACCACTAGGCAGTCCCTTGAAATATTACTGTTCTAGCTTAACCATTGCTCACACTGCTGCTGCTGGCAAAGCTTGATCCAAGGTATGATAGAAAAACTTCTACTGTGTTATTTCATTGCTTAACACGTCGTCAGTCAAGAATCGATTATTTAAACGTTTGTTAATAGCTTGATGTTGACAGACGACAAAGGTGGAACCAAACAGTTAGGGCAGCGCAGCAGCCACAGTCTACAAGAGTTCATTTATAGTTCCTTTTTATATATTTTTTTTAAAAGTAACTGCAGCATTGTTTGTTTAGATAACTAAATAATTACCTTTTGTGAGTAGATTGTGAAGTTTACTGTGAACTTTCAACGTAATCACTAAGCTAAAGCTAACGAGAGCAGCTGACCAACACACACTGCAGCATGAAACATGTAAAGTCTTGAGGTAAAGAAGAAAAAAACAAACAAACTCCGTGCTCAGTCTGTCTAACCCTGCAGCTGCTCAGTGTGGACTCAAAACTAGCTGTTAGATTCAAAGAAACATGTCTGTGGTGTGTGGAACTTTGGAGTAAATGAGACAGATAAAACACAAGCCATCTGCTATCTATGCAACGGGATCATCTGCAAAAAGTTTCAACACGACAATGAGGACATTGATCGGACCGGCGAATTAAGACATTGCAGCCGATATCACAAATTGTATAAAATGCAAAATATCGGCCGATCTGATATAGCTGATCAGATCAGTGGAAAGCCTACTCCGCCCTCAGTTTGTTGCTCCCATACAGGCAGGTGAGCTTCACCCTACTAGGTAATCATGAGGCCCTGCTCTGAACTGAACACTTCCTGCTCCTTCCGCATTGGTGTGGCTACCTCTGCAGCGGACCGTGTTCCTGCTTCCACTCTAAAAGCCAGGGGTCACTGGTCTTCAGGCACCTAGGAACATTACATTGCCTGAGAGTTAATGAAATTATTGCAGTTCAACAGGCTACAAGAGCAAAGACTGAAGAATTCTGTCATGCAGCATGCTGCTGCTACACACTGATAGTCTATATAATAGAAGAATGGCCTCTCAGCAGCATGCTGCTGCTACACACTGATAGTCTATATATTAGTAGAATGGCCTCTCCAGGGTGCATGCTGCATCCGAATTCATTCATGAATTTCATGCTGCTGCTACACATTAATAGTTCACATAACTATAGAATGGCCTCTCAGGATGCATGCTGCATCCAAATTCATCTATGAATTTCTGAGGTCAGCAGCATTCTGCTGCTACACATTGATTTATTTGCAGTCTGGCTGCATGAGCGTTAACCAGGCTTGGCATTGGGTTCCATGTTTGTTTTGGGGGTCTTGCATTGCGCTCCCAGTTTTTAGCTCAGCATGCTGCTGGCTAATCCAGGGAGCATTTTAGAGTGGAACCTTCAACGCCAAGTAAAACTGTATTACCATTTGTTGCAATAAATGGTTTAATCTATGACGAGAGTGCTCCTGACTGAATGTGCGTTAATCTAAATAATAAAACAGTTCAGATAACAATAAAAACAAAAATCTAAATCTAAATGTAGTGTTATTTCATTTGTGTGATGCCTCCATTGCATTTCACTATGTGTATTTACCTTTTACTTTTATCTCTGCCTCTGGCACATGCTCTGTCTGCTCTCTTCATTCTTGACAGTTCATAGGCCAGTGTTGCCTCTGGGCTTGGTGGTGAAGTGAAAGATGACTTCTTTTTGGTGGTTTTAATGGGACTGCGATTGCCTGCAGAATCCTGCTGAGCTCTCTGACTTCCAGTCATCCTGTCTGACCCAGAAAGGTTTATCTGATCACTTCATGCATCAAAGTAATATTCCAAGCTGAAATATTCTTACATCTTTATATACCATTAATCTGTAATGGTTAGTGGATTCCAAGTTTTATTTTGTGATGAAATTGACTCAGTTTCCACAAAACCTAACCAGTCTATTTCTAACTAAAAAAAAAATAGATTCATTAGAATGTTACATAAAACAGACATTTTGGCATGTAATTGCAGGCAAAGCATAGATGGAAACAGTCATAACAACTGCATTCCATTTAGATTAATCACTTCCATGGCCCTGGTATTGTCCACACTGGCTTACTCAAATTGTTTACTGGAATAAATATATATTTACATGTCATAAGGAAAAGCACAGGTGTTAATAAGAATTTTATTAAGCTGCTTTGGTTTCAGAATCCTGGGGCCTGTACTACAAAATGAGATTAGTAGGTTAGCTTACCTCAGGTTTTTTGGTATTATGAAGGTGGCTCACTGTTAACTGAGATAAATCACCATGGTAACTTCTACTGAACAGCTAACTTGCTCCAGAGCAGGTTAACTTTAGAGGATTTCATCACAACCTGTCAACACCCCAATCACTGACCAATCAGATAGCTGGTGAAAAGTGAAAAGAGCGATATTTGTTTTTAGAGGTCAATAGAAACATTTTATAGTTCCAGGTATTCAACTGGTTTTAAATCAGAGCTTCTAAATAACCGAAGATAACAAAGATTGTTTACAGCAGTAAACGCAATAATGATTTTAGCTACATTTTAATTGTTCAAGGTTGATTGTATCCCCAGAGTGAAAGCTGAAAATGTGGATGGTTTTACACTCATTGCAGCCCAGAATAACATGATACAACAGTGTGATGATAATTGGAAATGAAGACGAAAGCTTGTCCTCCATCAGAAAAATAATCCACACACTGTTAATTGGCTCTCATAATTATGAATGCAACATTCGGTCAGATAGACCTCATCAGTCATTAACTACTTTTCCATTCTTTGCTAACAGTCACAGAAATAGTCTGGCATTACTTTTATGTTTTTTTATGGGCATGACATATGCAGAACAGTTTCTTCAGTATCCAGTTAAATAGCAAAAAATACTCACTCTATACTAAGTCATATAAAATAATACCTACATGCATTTTATTCCTTAGCCTACTATTTCTAGTGTTTCTACATCTTCTTATACTGTTATATAATTACAAGCTGTCTTTTACATTTCACTTAGCTGAATATGACTTTTTGTTGTCCCTAAAACAGAATTGGTATCACCATTTTATCTCATGTCATAATATGAAATACTTCATTCATGGTTCTGATGATGTCTATCATTATTAACAACCCCACTTCTTTCACATGAACGCACTTGTAGCTAGATAGGGAAACTCAAAGCTAGTTTATAGCCAGATTCATAATCCCATTATCCAGGATGTCCAGTGTTAGGCTCACTGAAACAAGCTCATCCAAAGAGAGCCAGACAGAGTTAAAGTTGCTTTGTAGTACAGGTCCCAGGTATTGTTCATGCTGACTCACTGTCACAGCTTACTTGGACACTTGAATAAAACAGCCATTGTTAATATTATTAGTAGCGCTGCATAGTAATGCTTCACTACTTCAGAACAATTTATAACAAAGTTACAAATATTAGCTAAATTTATGTGGTGTGCTTAACACCATAGGTTTGATTTAAAGTAGCCTATCTTTCAGCAGAAAGTGGTTAAGACTTGGGAATGCTTTGATCTGACTGAGTATCAAGTGTTATTGCACCCTTATTTCATATGAAGAACTAAAGGGCCAGTATATGATAAATAATGAGCTTTTTGAATTGTAAATCACGCAAATCTATTGTGGAGTCCAAAAATAAAAAATATAGAGCTTGAAATTAGCATAATAGGTCACCTTTGACTACTGCTGCAGATATCATAGTTAATATTGTGATTGTTTTTTATTGGGGCCACATCTTCAGATAAGTAATTGGAAAATGTACTCTCATTTAAACACACATACACACACTCCTACACTGATGACATCATTAATATATCATTATGCCTGAGCTCAGTATCAATTTCACTGTCAAACCATTCATTAAATAATGGTTATTTCAGACTTTTTGAGTATATTTACCCATGGAACATTTAACTTGCACAATAGTCAGCACTTTAGTGAGCATTTAAAGAACAGTGAGTTGGGGACAGTTAGAGGACAGCATTTAATCAATGTTGCTTAATGTTTATGTGCTATGACTTCAACAAGTGTGAAAAGTAAAGAACACTGTAAGGAAATTAAATCTAAATGACTTGCTCAAGTGTTAAGTTATTCATTGTGGCCATTAATTAGGAGCGGAGACAGAAGTGAAAGCTCTATCTCAATCTTTGGTCAAGACAAAATGTTTTACATTACGGCACTTGACTATCTCTGCACACATAAAAACATTTTACAGTATTTTGGAAGCCTTTTGTACTGTTTTAGATCTTTATCATAATGCAGCAAACCAGCAGATGTGCAGGAAATTTTTTGGAGTAGTTTTGTTCAGTAGAATATTTTTCTTACTGCACCTTGATTCCTAGATTTACATAATGAGGCTCAGAAATCAATTCATTTTGGCAGCTATTCCTCCATTTTCACCATGAGAGTTTGAGCCAGCAGATATATGATCGCTCATGTGAGAGTGGAGAGAATGTGTCCTCTGTCACCTTCCAAAAAGCTTGCTGAAAGCCATGAATAATGGCTTTCTGTGTGCTTTACTGATCCAGTGCCTGCAGTAAAAACCATAAGAGACACTTGATACAAACATTATCCTAATGTACCATACAGAGGCATACTGATACAAGACGAAATGAATGTATTACTTAGTGTTAGGTTATTTCACGGCATATAACATCATATCAGTCAGCTCTTAATGAGTCAGGTGAACCAGAGCACCAAGGACAGTAGAGGACAGCCTTGGCGAGCAGTAATAGGAGTGGACAGAGATAGCCATGACTGCAGCATCCGGAACTGCATTAGGACAGAAGTCAGTATGTAGACACACCAGGCTGAAAAAGACAAAGAGCCTTACTGTCAGTGGAGAGAGTGAGAGAGCAAAACACAGAGAGACAGAAAAGGTGGCAAGGATTTCCAGCTTCCCCTGAGTCAGTTTATTGTCCACTGCTTTTTCCTCTAAGGATTTGTTTTCAGTATCTTTTCAACAATGAAAGAGAGAGACAGCTGGTGCTGGAAGGCCGGTGTATTCTTAACATGATTGATGTAAATGTTAAAATCCAAAACAAACTTTGATGCCGTAATTGTTAGATGTGCACTTTGGGTGGTGCTGTAGTTACACAACCCAGAAAACAGATTTATGAACTAGAAAGTGCTCATCACCCATCAGTGTTGCATAATCTTTTACATATTGTTTTAAGTAATACAAAATGTTTGGACATTTTTTAGGTCTGTTTGTAAGATTTCTTTCATTCATGCATATTAATTCCTTTAGTGTAATATTAGCTGTACAGGGCCAACTGTGTTCATGAAAGACAATTAAAAGATAATAATAATGAATGCTAAAATGTAGTGTAACAGTAGAAATATAAGAGACTTACGTACCCCTGTGTCTGTTGAAATGGGCAATGATTTGTTATTGTACTTCTTAATTCAACTTTTTATTTGTAGGATGTTGTTGTTACTTTCAAAATTAATAGTCTAGCTTTAAACAAGTCCTGGATTCACACCACAAACAAATGATGTGTTCCTTTGCCTAACTTGCAGTTACGTCAACTAACAGATAATAAATCGAGCAGGATCAAAAACATAACCTCCTTGTTGGAAGTAATGAATGATTGAATGAATTCATGAATTAGCATTTCAGGTAATGCCATGTCCACATCTCTGCGTGGTTGCAAGGTTAAGTGCTTGCGGGACTGCGTTCCAGACAGCTGATGCGTGTCGCATCCTGCTGTGCTGTTTGCAACAGGAGGAAAACAAAAAGCATAGCACTGGGTATGTGTGACATCCCCCTCCCCAATCTGTACTGTCAACTCAGCAGTGCCTGGCATCACTGCCACCACCCTCCTTCAGCCCTGCACAGACATGATGCCTCCATACACAGACAAAAGACAGTGAGAATATCTGCAATACATATGCTCCTATGCTGCATGCTCTCCTTCCAGACATCCCTCCACATCGCTATTAAAATATTTTTAATAGCACAACAGCTCAAAGCAATGCTATGTCTCTGCCTTCAATAAACAGTCAAAACATAATGGGGGCATCTGAGACACTTCCTCAGAAGCAATTGACCAAGCTTCTAAAATTTGTTTCTCTGCTCCCAGGGTCCCATCCACCTCACTATTGAATCGTACTCTCTTGTTTACCATTTTCTGCACATAAGAGAACAAAAACAGCTCAAAGCAAAAGAAGAAGCAGTGTATAATATGAGTGGAGCAGCAGGAGCCCCAGCAGTGTCATGTCTGTGTCCTGGCAGCTCAAAGATAGTGCTGGCTGCAGAGGGGGGGGAAAGCTGTGGAAATGAGGTCTGCAATTTTCATGCGCTGGTTGCAGAAGGTTTCAGAGAAGTGAAAATCTTGTAGCTCTTTGGTCGACTAAAGAAATATACTGAAACCAAACATTTTACTGATCATAGATGCTTAAAGGTTGAATATGGAGAATGAGCAGAACACCGACATCTAGTGTCTCGAGATCGTAGTTGCAACAACCAAAAATAATTCCAGCAGTCGGGTTGCCAGGTTCGTTCCCGAGTATGTCAATCGATCAGCCTGTGCCATGTCAAGTGATGAATCATACAGGATAACGACTAATTTCGACCAATTAATTTTACAACAGTATTTAACGTTAGCCAGTCTTCAACTGGAAGTCTTTCTTTGAGTGGTGTGTAATCAATTAGCTAACTGGCTCCCAACTCAAAATGATTGCTTGTTTCTGTAGCCTGATCGGAGTGAGCAGACCAGTCAGTAAACTACACAATAACCCATAATGCATTTCGTTCCTACCCAAATCAGCAGGCTGAAGTGGATTTTATTTTAGCTCTAACTCTGTAAATATACCACTTTATCCACATGTCTAACCTTTTTAGGAAGAAAGTAAAGTAGCCCTTTAGATCCACAATGTGACGCTAATTTGTCCAAATAACACCTGCTTAAAGTTTTGTTCTTGCGAATTCGGAGCCACTCAAGTTAGCCGTAGCGAGTAACGCACTTCCGGTCATTTTCACAAAATAAAACACCCGTTGCCTTTTATTATTAAGAAAACCATAACGACAGAGTTGGTGCTTTTATTTTGAAAACAGGAAGCGAACATACCCTCGCTGTAACTAACTTGAAACCACCGAGGTACATTACATTGTGGGAGTAGCAGCAATGTCTCTGCATGTACTGCCTAATCCTAAGCACTGATTGGCTTGTGTGTGGTGTCGTCAGAAGCAGAAGAGGCTCACGGTCGTAAACATCTAGTCACGTGTACTCTGAGATGGACGCGCAGGTCAGGAAATGACGTAAACGGACCGTATATGGTTTGTTATCTGTGTTATTACATTAGGTGTTGGACTAAATACATGTTGACATATTGAGGAAAGTATTCCGGTTAGAAGGAAACGGATTTCATATTTCAGCAGAATGGATACTTGGCGAGCTGTACAGAAAGTCCTGAGTCATAAGATGAACGTTGTGGATAAAGGGAAGACTTTGAAGGTATGTAGGCATTATAGCTTTTCTTACTTAGCTCAGGGGCTAGCCGAGCTAATCGCTAATACTATTACGGCTGTGAGCAACCATATAAGTCGTGAGTGGTCTTGAATGAATCAGGTCAATCTAAGCTTTCCAACTATGTACGGCATGAATATATATGTTTCAGGGTTGATGTTTAAAACATTCAGAAGAACGTGTGGCTACTTCCTAACATCTGTCACGTCCCGTGAACGGAACAGCGTGCGTTAAGAGGTTAATGATCAAATATCAAAATCCGAATAGCGTCAGAAAGTCAACCCACTCTCCACATTTCCATTTCTACCGTTTTGATACTTCATGGTACACAAACAAATAGCATCTCATATGAAAGCTAAGACCCTGGCGAGTTCAACAATACCACTATTATTGCGCTAAAAACTCAGTGAACCAGCAGCCAAAGAATACAAAGGTAAACAACCACTTATTTACAGCGACTAACAGATATTCTGTCTTACCTTCGAAGTTTTGTGATGAAAAGTTGTACTTGAGAGCAAAAAACGCTGGTTTTAGTAAGTCCAACACGGCTCTGCTTGTTTACAACTCCATTTCACCCAGTGCCAGCCTACAGTAGCTGCGCCGGAACAACAGACAACCCTGGCAACCCGCAATTCTGGCCGCTAATTGGCTGGTACAATGTACACAGAACGTGTCATAAAGTCATTGTCGAACCGTCAAAAATTTTTAAAATTATTAATTCAGACAAAAAATTTTTTTTATGGAAAAGCAATACTTTCATTCTGTACCCCTCAAAACGCCCCGTGGGTGTATTATTATTATTATTTTTTTAAATATAGCTTTTAATAAATATTCTACATATTCAACCTTTAATTATGTTAATCCCCTTAAACTCCAGTTTTCCCTGTTTATGTCCCCTTAAGTTGCTTTAATATTGGAAAATGAGAGAAATATTTAAGAATCAGTGTTTTTTATGACTGCACCCCTTTAGATGGGAATGTTCTGTGTGTTGTGAATCATTTTTTAGACATTTATATCTTAAAATACCATGTTTTGCCTGACCACCAGTCCAAAACTGAAGGATGTGCATTTTGCTTCATAAATGTCTGACCTAAAGTATTAATCAATAAAAAAAAAAAGTTGTCTATTGACTACAAATTTGAACACTTTTCTATCTAAAATCAGATACTTTATCACCTGTTATCATGCTTTCCAGGGGAAAGCTTGCTGATATTTCACTGCAATTTCTTTCCAAAATGACCTCAAATTCAATCCTTTTCTTTCTCCATTTATTTCTCTTGTCTTCATAGATCTATGCCATTTCCTTTTCCACACCTCTTAGCCCACCCTTTCTCATCACTCTCTCTGTCCTTGTTTCTCTCTCTCTCCTTTAATCTGCATACCTTTTCCTCTCTAGTCCGGTGTTAAAATCCATCCATATGCTCAGCTCTATCAGAGCAGGTGGCAAATCACAGGTGGACCCCACACCTCCGCTAGGACTGGCGTCCATCCCACTAACCCAAATTCATGTCTCCACTGGGCGTGCTAAAGCATGACAAGGGGGGCCAGGAAGTTCTCTTTCAGATGCGAGTGACGTGACAGAGTGACTTCTTGGTGGCCTTGAAAAAGGTCACATATCCTTTGTTATCTCAGAGCCCTTTTGTGAATACAGAAATATATTTCCCTGTCCGACCACTCTTTGTTTTACATCATCAGTTTTATAAGGATGGATTAAAAATGCAGTATAGCAATTTCACTAATCACATTTTACCACATCAGTCATTTATTTAAGAATGGGAATTAAGTGGGATCATGCATACAGCCTGAACGGGTTATGTTTAAGGAATGAATGTTGGCAGTTAATGAAATTGATGATTTCTTCTGTGAAAACAAATTATGAAAAACATTACACCAATTCTCTGGGATATTGGTGACATTTAAGAGTACATTCAGAGTTAGTGACCTGGAACTTTTACTGGATGCATAGGTACTAGATCCTATTATATGTCTGAAAATATATACAGATGGAAAGAAAAAATTCAATAGTCTTACTGGGCTGTTTGTATGAGTGCACTGCCTTAGGCTAATAATCATGTAGGCCATTTAGAAAGTATGGACTTAAAGGCCTCAGTAGTTTGAAGTATGTGCTGGGCAATTCTCTGGATTTCACATTTTATATCCATATTTGTTAAAGCTATCATAAGTAATTGGAAAACAGAATGAGCATAAAGGCTGATGTGTAAGTCTCCCTTTTCAATCCAGGTACATGTCTGTCATCAAAAGGGTCCACCTGAACCCAGCTTGGGTCCCTCCAACACTGAAGGAGTTGTATGTGAGTGCTATCTGGATGCACTTCAGCAGGGGAAACATGCTGAGGGTGGGAGATGTGACAGGACTACAAAGCTTTGTAAATAGAGGACCCCTATATGGATGTGTCGAGGATAGACAACTCCACACTGGCTGTCTTGGTGCATTAATCACCTCCAGTATCTTCATGGTAGTTACTGAAATGTAAACCTCTCTCTCTCTCTCTCTCTCTCTCTCTCTCTCTCTCTCTCTCTCTCTCTCTCTCTCTCTCTCTCTCTCTCTCTCTCTCTCTCTCTCTCTCTCTCTCTCTCTCTCTCTCTCTCTCTCTCTCTCTCTCTCTTTCACAGAACCATAATTTCTGCAAGGGCAGAACACATTGTAACATTTTGTCCACTGTGTGTTTTTATCTTAGCAATGCTTGCGCACACGGCTACCATCTCTTGAATAATTCTATTTGTTCCACTTTGAAGATTGTCTCTTTTTTGTCTCCTTTGGGAATACATAAGTGTCTGCCCTTGGTGTGTTTTGTTATTTGAAAGATGATTGTGTTTACACCCCCAAACCTGGCATAGTTTGCTTTCATCTTGGTGCATAGGTTAAAATGATACCCAGACAATATTCAATTAAAACATTGTACTTAAAAGTCAATTTAATATTTATTACAACTATCTAACTGCATCAACATTAATCCTGACAATCCCAGTAAACTAAAAAAGTCTCTTACAGGATGGTGTAACATACCTGACTCTTTGTAATGGCTCCATCTGTCATGTTTAGAGACGGTAATTCTGTGCTGACGTGCAGGCTGAATCAATATGCTCTCTGCTTAGGCAATCAAATTTTTCACACTGTCAGTTAATGGGTAGTGTCAACATGACCTTTTATACACGTTTTTGGCTTATAGGCAGCAAGGATTTGGTACCACTTTCTTATAAAGAAAACTTTATAATGGATTTATAAGTTGTAACTAATCGTTTTGTTAATGGTTAATTAATCATTGACTAATGCTTTTTTAGATCCATTATAAGTCGTTAAGAACAGATTTTTGGTTGCCAGTTTGTGGAAAACTAATTTAGCTGGTTTTAATCTTTCTACAGAATTGTACTTACTTCATATTTTTTACATGTCAGCTCTTTAGCTCATTAAGAAGACCCTCCAATTGCCTTTGACCACTTACTCCTTGGACCAACTTAGAAACAAGTACAGAGTTGATGGATTCTTGCAAATTGATCTACAACTAACTATTTTTATTATTAATTAATCTGTTTATCTTTTAATGACTAATCAATTAGTCTTTGGTTTATAAAATATCTGAAAATGGTGAAAATGGTGAAATGGTGAAAAGCCCAAGATGAAACCTAAAATGTCTTCTTTTGTCCTGACTAACACCTGAAGATAATCAAAATATTATTATATCATTATTGACTCAAAACAATTAATCGATTTATTAAAATAGTTGGCATTACATTTCTGTTGATCAATTAATCAACTAATCATTGCTCTACTTGTAAATAGCTGTTATTATTGACTTCCTAACATTTATAACTGCACAGTTGATGGCTAAATAAAGAGGTAGAGAATAGTACAAGTATTTATTAATGGATCTCCTATGTTTATAATTAATTATGAACAAATACAAAGGACTGAAAATAGCAAGTGAATTTGTCAGCACTCGCAAACAGCAGCAGAAGGAAACGGTTGTGTTTCAGCCCAAGGCTTTCTTCTGCATTTCTGAGATGTATGTGGGTGTGATGCCTATTAAGGGAACTGGGGGACCAGGTAGTGATTTACAACCAGCTGATAAAAATCATCAAAAAACATCATCAAAAGACAAAGAATAGTAAGAAATATACTAGTAAGAATAATTAAGTTGTAAGAACAAATATATCACATTCTGTTTTTTAACGAGATAAGTGACCAATTATTTTACACACTAACAATAAGAAAATGTGTATATGTACATACGTAAAATCATCATGAGCACAACCCCCATAAAAAATACAAATACATCAGAAATACCCATTTATATTGGTGTATCCAATAGGCCTCTCTTTGGAGAAGCTCTCCCTATCTCCTCCACTCAAATAAACTGTAGCCCACAAACTCCAGAGCCACCAGAATTTAACTGTCTGCCTACACCTTGGGATAAAGTTGAACCATGTAACATGTAACGTGTCTTCTTCTTTTTCAAGTGTTCTGCTGTGGTCCATTATTAAAAGTGCTGAATGCAAAATTTGCTATTCTTGTGCCTTTTAGGTTGGTACCCATTATACTCTGAACACATTTAAGTTGAGCATGCCGTTCTCTTGTTTGAGCAATTACAAAGAATTAACACCAGTCAAAGGGACTTTTACACAACCTGACAGCCTAAATAATGTCCTACAGCTACACGAGGAAGCATTAAAAAAGCCTTAATTTACAACTTACAAAACCTTGAAAGAAAATGCACCAGAAATTCCTATGAGTTTTTGTTTTCCTTTCCAAAGGCTCCATGTCTGATTTTTTTGTAAGAGCATGTCAGTGGCCCACAGCATATCAGTATTAATCTGCCATCTCTTCTGTTTTGTCAACAGAGAAAACCACCTATGATGCCTCTGGCTCCTTGTCTTTACCAAGTGACCCCACAGTCACACCTGCTCCTTCTCATCCATTGGCCGACATATTGGCGGCAGAGGAGGTGCCTTTTTCAGTCATCCACTCAGATGGTGACTCTGAGTCTGAGGGGGGAGGTTTATCAGGCCAGCCTGCCTTTTCGTCTGTCTTAACCGTCATGGCAGGGACTGTGAAACATCCATTGAGTCTCTCTCAAATCAGAACCTCACCGACTATCACCAGGGACGAGACCCAGACCACCCAATGGCCTTTACATAGTTCCAGCCAGGGCTCAGAGATGTCCTCTTCCTCCACGTCTTCTGCAGGCGCTAATGGAAACCACCCTGAAAGCTCAGGTCTGACTTCAAGCATGTCTCACCAACATACCATACCACCTAAAGCTCTCATCATGGCAGATGGACCATCACATGTGTCCTTGATGGATGGAACCGGGAATGTCTTTTCATTTTCATCATCTTCTTTGTTATCATCATCACTGTCTTCATCAATTCCATCCACTTCCTCTGTGTTACCATCCTTACTGTCTCTATTTTCTCAATCATCTTCCACTCATTGGAGCAATAAAACGGCTTAATCTCAAGGTCGAAGGATTCTGTCCAATTCTTCCCCTCAGAGAGAAACAGCAACATTAGCACCAGCAGTATCTCTGGGTTTGACAGAAAGTTTAACTGCTGCACAAATCCACTGCTCATTCAGCTGTTAATCTACCAGCTGCTGCACAGGCACCACAAAGCACAACTGCACTGTCACTCTTTCATCTACATGAAATAGTGACAAGTAAAACCAGCATTGAAAAGAGCAATAAAGTGACACGATACTTACTTTATTCATCAGCAGATAAAATCCATGCAGTGAGTGGAACACATATTGGGAGTTTAAGCACAAATGTGATCAAGACACCAGCAAATGGCACATATTCATCATACTTTACCTCAAACAATGGATTGATTCTTTTAAATATTTCACATGGATCTACTCAAGCTCATAATCCAATAATCGTGAAATGAGCACCTCATTTCTCTCCAATCAAGAGAGCCAAGCTCTAAGGCAGCAGGGAGTTTTAAAAAGTCCCATATCAGCACTGCTGTCTACTCCTGAAGGCTATTCATTTTCTAATCATGTCACAGAGCAGATATTGAATCGAACAACATATGCAGGGAAAAAAGACAAGATAGGGGTAGGCCTTCAGACTTTGGTTCACAAAAATGCTGGATATGCAATCATGTCATCTCTCCATTCACATGTTGTAAATCCTTCTGCATCACCAGGATTTTTACAGTTTCCTCTGAGACTCCACCAGGTAAAACATCTCTGTCTGAAACTGCAATCACGAAGCTAACACCTTTCTGCTCTGACATGATGTCCTCGGAGCATGCATCTAATCCTGGTGATTTACTGATGGCAGCAGGTCAAGGCAGCCCCAGAGTTCCTGCTATCAATATAAATTACAACCAGGGAGAGATAGCAAGAGCAGAGCTCACGTCTGTTTCCTTTCAAGCTTACCGAAATAATTCACTTTCACTCGCACAGTCAAGACCTGAGTCCACCACTGGTTCAATTCTTAGTTTGATTAAGAGAACAGTAACAAACTCCTCGATATCTGAGTCAGATTCACTTCATTTCCAGAGTAATGAAGTCATAAATGTGCAGGAACAAACAGGGTCTCCCGAGAGTAACTCAGAAGCTCAAAGAATAGCCAACACCAAAAATGATCTTTTCCTCCAACAGTAGGATGTCTCTTTCTAGTTCAGCATTGCCAGTGGAGTTTGCAAATGCTATGACCTATAAAACCATGCATGAAAGTCTTTCACATCCCACTCGCCCTGCATACTTATTGCCCTTGTTTCCAAGCCATGGTCCAAACCGCAACAACACTAATGATAACATTGGCCTGCTGTCTGTCAGCAGTAAGGTTAATTTATCTAACCAACTCAACATTCCGTCATCATCACAACTGATCCCCTCACAAAGACCTTTTCAAACAAGACCTGCCCTTCCCTTTTCACACAAATCGTATATAATCTCAGGTCTAACTCTGCCACCCAAAAAATCACCTGAAGTCTCTGCCCATAATATCAGAGAGAGGAAGTCACAGCATATTTTCAACTGTTGAGGGGAAAATTAGTGCAGGTGACATTAAAAAAACATCAACTGTGTCCAATGATCACAGGACACATGGAAACAGGCCCGCTGTGAGTTTACACAGATACACTACAAATAGTTCAGTGTCTCGTTTATTTAATGGAAATGAAGACTCTACTATCATTAGAGGGGCATTTTACAGGAAAGTTGTTTCATCAGGCCAGTTCCCATCTTTCATGAATCATGTCTACAAAAAATGTTTTTATGCTAAATAATGGCTCTGAAGTTTCCAGCAAAGGATCTTCCGCTAAAATCCCCTCTTCCCCAGTAACTTTTGGGGCTGCATTAGAAACACTTAAAAGTCTCTCTCGTAAAGAGGATGTGACACTCACGGGTTGTAATGAGCAGCCTTTTCCTTCATCATGGTCAGAAATCATCCAAACACAGGGGACAAACTTTTCTTCTCGCTCTAAGGGACCAATGACCAGCATTAGCAGTGATAAATCTCATTTTCATTTAGGCAGACAAACAACCATGCCCTCCACTACTTCCTCTGCAGCAACTGCTAATTCCAGTGACAAGACGTTTAGTGCTATTTACAGCTTTGGCACAAAACTAATACTGCCACATCCAAGGTTGAAAGTCACCAAGCCTGAGCCTTTACAAAGCAGAACCTTTGAATCAGAAAACACATCGACTGGGTTTGGTAGGGCAAATGTCAATTTACAAGCAGAAGGACCATTATATGGGCATCCAAAGCTGGAAGATGGACAACAGCCTAATATGGATATATTAAATTTAACTGATCCAACTGTAGTAGTAGTCAATGATCCGCTGCTAATTTCAGATCTGCTCTGGTTGTCAGTGTGCCTCAGCAAGTGACTGTAACAACTGCTCCATCAGCTTGGGGTTCAAATGGTTTTGTGCCCCTCTCATACACAAGTAGTGACAACGCAATTGATTTAAAACATAAAGGGTTAACTCACCAACAGAGCCTTTGCCATCATCGTCTTCATCAGAGACTTCACTGTCATCATTTAGTGGTTTCACAGCTTCTCAGTAGCAAATGAACCTCACCACTTCACTGTTGTCTAAAGCTTCATCATCATTGTCATCATCAAAAGTAAATTCGCTGGTGTAATACAGTCAACAAAACCTGCAATGCACCAAGGCACTGCATCATTATCTGTCACTCCATGATCCAGTCTGATCTCATCCATAGATTCTGATCGCTCACAGGAAGTGATGTTTTTTTTCCTTACAGAGGCGGGGTGGGATGATTTAACTGCTGGAACAGCCAGAGCAGTTGCACCTACTCTCCCCAAAGAAAAAGAGGCCAGTCTAGCCCCCTCTCAATCAGCCAGAACTGATCTTTCTGCTGGGCCCACCGAGAGGACATCTCAGGTATCACCTCTGACCCCTCGACAGGACACCACAACAGCCTCTGTGAAGCTTACCACCACGACTCTAGCTTCAACCACAACATCTAAAAACCCCACCACTACCATCCCTTCCCTAAGACTCACCACACAGTCAACTACTACAACCACACCACAGCCTGCACCTGCGAGCAGGAGAACCACCACCACAACTCTTAGGGCTCAAATTAGCAGGCGAACGCTCACACCTCCTGTCCAGAGGATGACACCATCCAGGGGGGCCACCACCATCTTTATCTCGCCTTTCACCACCACCACAGAAGCTCCACCACAGCAGTGCAACATTACAGAGAGAATGTGGGTGCGAACAGGTAAATGCACAACTTTTGCTACACTGTCTTGATAAACAGCAACAATTATGTTTTTCTGGAGTATTTTTTTAATTGTGCAATTATTATATTGCTCTAACATATTTTGTCTCTGCTTATGTCTTTGTTTCACCCTCTGCTTGTCTGTTTGTATCTGCATCTCTCATAGTTGTCTCCATCTATGTGAGAAGGAACAGGCTGGACAGCATCCAGAGACAGAATCTGCGCAGGGGATTAAGTCAAGGTCTCCGAAAAGCTCTGAATGATAGTTCAGCCCAGGCACAGGTCAGATTATTAGTTACTGTTATTAGACGTTGTTATATAACCAGCAAATACAGCTGTTTCAACTAATGGATACATATAGTACTTTCCCCCATAAATATGGGCTTATTACATTTTTAACTTTTATTGTAAACCTAAAAAAAGAAAAGGTAGGGTTCATGCTCGAAGTACTCACCTGACACTGTAAAGATCACTCAACTGACTCAAAGCTGGAGGGGTTATTCTTATTTTTGGCAGAATTAGCGGCTATTTACACTTGGTCTTGAATTGTGTTTTGCTGTTCACACCTGTCTCTATGATGCATCACCAAGGTGTCATTTATGTTCAGATTTTGTTACTGCCTACATCACTTCCACTAGAAGGTCAGAAGGCCCTTCACACAGTTATTACATCAGTCTGTTGTCAGACAAGTGCCAGCATTTTTTTTTGCATGGGCTAGCTAAGTACGTAAACAAAAATGTTTTAAGAACTAATATACACATGTGGGCTATTCCAACTGCTGAGATTGGCAGGACAAAGTTGTTTGGGATCACCCAAACAATCTTCACATCCTGCAGTGATGATGTATTCTCCTGTTAAGTCCTTATTGGGGACACATAAGGACATATTAACATTTACACTACAAAATATTGATGGTCAAATGGGTCCCAGACAACTTCAGCAAGTGGTGTAAGTGATCAGATCAAAATGCCTCTTGGTGGTTGTTTATAGTTGTATTTAGCGCTGTCAATGTGTGATCCGATTGCCCAAGATGCATTCTAAAGTGTATACAGGCTCTTATAGTAGCATCTTTGGTTTATACATACTGTACATAGAGTAGTATCTTTTCATACGGGACTGTAATTGGAAAAGTATGGACTCCGCAGTGCTGTTTTTATCTCTACAGCATCAACCAGTCTCAAAACTCCACAGACATGTGCTGAACAGCTGTGACAAGTAAACTGCAAATGATCAACAACCCCTGCTGCCTAAAGTAGAGCTACTACAGAAATACATTTTAAATTGATTAAATTAATTCTGAATGAAAAGTTTATGTCAGTCTTGTTTTTAGAAAACATTAAAGGTTCTGACAGATGGAAAGAAGTAGTGTTCAGACTGGATGTCTGATGCTAATATTTTGGTGCAGTTTGCAGGAGTGAAGTAATATTTTTTCCTATTTTTTTCATGTGAGTCTCTCTAAACTGAATGAACAGTTTAATGTTAAGCTCCCAATTTGTGTTTTCATGTTATGTGAGGTTTATCATAGAATTCAAATATTGTACATTAAAATATCAAATAATCTCTTAACATTAGTCAACAGTAAACGGTTCCTTGTTGTTTTCTTACCACAAATCTGGAGATTAATTAGCATGAAGAGAATTAGACACTTAAACCAAGAACCCTCATGTAGGCTATGTGAGAAGAGATGAGGACTAATATAGAAATTAGGTTGACTGAATGTGTCCCAGAAGGCTGTGGGTGTGGATGTCACATATTTGAGTAACAGTAACGCTAAAACAAGATGTAGATAGAGACTGTAGCAATGCTGTACATCAGAAGCATTGCTCTATTTATCTCATATTTACAAGTAGCAGCAGCCGTAGTCTATTTAATTTATCCTCAAATCACCCAAAAGAACATTCATCAGTCTTACCATAGCAGTGAGTACCCCAGATTTGGTTTCACAAAAACTCAGAGATACAAACAGATCCAGAGTACATACAATGATCTTTGTGTCAGTGGATTAGCCATTTGTAGAACCAATCATGGTTTCCACTGTGCCAAAACCATTCTCTGCCTCCAATAAGCCTCTCATACCTTAGCTCAGCATGACTTTTTATCAGGAGCACCTCTTGGCAGGGAGAAGCTACACTAAAACACAAGTAGAAATTCAATGCATGTTTGAGTCTGTGTGAGAGAAAGCAATCATTGAGGGAATAAGGTTAGCTAGTTGGTAGGTTAGTGTCTGTCTACTGTACACTGAACATGTTAGAAAAGGTATTGGCTAGAATTGAATTCATTTGTAAAAACCAAAAATAAATGAAGCAGCAATGTGATGTATCTTTCCTGTATGACCACCTAGTCTCCTGTGGGTTCAAGTGCCTTTAGACCACAATTTTGAGCAAGTGTTAAGTGCATCTATTTGTGCATGTGTTTCTCTCTCTTTCTCTCTCTCTGTGTGGACTGTCAAAGGCTACTTTTGGGGATAAATTTCAGACTTTCGTACAGTTAACTAGGGATGGCTCCAATTGGGAACCATGTCCAGTTAGGCAAGTTGTGGTGATGGTTAGGATATGTGTCCAGGTAATGTGGTGTGTGTGTGTGTGTGTGTGTGTGTGTGTGTGTGTGTGTGTGTGTGTGTGTGTGTGTGTGTGTGTGTGTGTGTGTGTGTGTGTGTGTGTGTATGTGTGTGTGTGTGTGTGTGTGTGTGTGTGTTGTATTTCTCAATGTGGAAGTATCAGGTAATTGAGAGTGGGGCCTGCATATTCGTCCTGTTCATGTGAAGGTCAATGCTCTCACATGTTCTCCTTCTCTCTCTCTCTCTCTCTCTCTCTCTCTCTCTCTCTCTTTCTCTCTCTCTCTCAGTATTTCTCTCTCTCTCTCTCTCTCTCTCTCTCTTTCTGTCTCTGTAGTCTCTAAAGGTGTCTTGCTTCACTGCACTCCTGTCACCCATTTCGACATTGCTTGGGTTCCTTTTAGTAGCACTGCTCTCATCCAATAAGGCTGTTGGCAAGGGAAATTGCTCCTGTTTAATTATAGGTTATAAATGGTTGGGAGGAGAGCAACGTGCTGATGCTAAAAAGATGATGAGAAATATAATTCAACCCACTGGACTAAAACAATTTTGAGCCATTAAAAATATAAAAGTGAACTATTTTTGTGTCATGTAGTTAGAGCTCTCCAATGACTGGACATTTCTTCGAATGTCAAAACAACTGTTGGGTTAATCTGCTGGCAGTTGTTCATGCTCTTTGAGTGGGTGTGTTACCAATCTCTGGTTTGCTCGAAATGCAACCACTTAATAACACCTTCACATGGGTGAAGCCTGAGAGGATGAAGTGATAATAAAGGGCTCTTTTCACAGAGCTCATAACAAGGCTGAATTGTGAGGTGGCAGAGTGGTGACTCAGCTATAGAGACTGTAGGCTTTCAGTATGTTGGCCAGTGGATCTCCCTGTCAACGAGCGTTCAGATGGGTTTAGATGGCAGACCTGAGTGATTTTACCTCTCTCACAAACACAATTATGTTTCACTACATCTGTCATCATTCATCATTCCCTTTCTGGTTTTTGTGTAAGCACAGTTCACCAAAAAATGTCAAACTCAATGTCATGACACATTTCAGAAACATTTCACCTGTGTTTCCTGCCTGAGAATGAGAATGCAGTGATACCTTGCCTCTTTGGGTGGAACATAGGTCTCTTTGTCCCAAAGACCTTATTTAACAGTCTCTCCCATGGCTTCCTCATCTTTATTCTCTTCTCTCTTCCCGAGCAGCCCTTCACTCCCTCTTGGTTTTCAGCACATATCTGTATTCCATAATCATCTTCGCCCTGTTCCTCATGCTCTCATTAGTGATCAATTGGAATCCACTCATACATAAGATATTTTATAGCCTACCTTTAATGCAGTGGTTCTTTTCTTTTCATTTCAGTGTAGTAAGAATAAAAACTTGCTTGAAGTAGGTAAAGAACCATCAAAACTGTTCTCCCCATGACCACATTATCTCACAATTTGCCTCAAGCAAGAGCATTTTTGTATTCTTATCTGAACTTTTTCTTGTTACCTTAATGAGTAGGTGCTTGTTAATGAGATTTAAGCTTCAATCACAAAAAATAGTAAAAAGAAGAAAGAAGAAAGTCCTGTAGTTAGAAATTAGCAGAGAAAAACATAAAACATGTATACTATATTGCGATATAAACTTTGACTAATATCACCCAGCAATAGTGCAATTAATGATGGGAAAAATACCATCATTAATTAAAAATACCATTACCAATATGTTTAACTTTGCTCTCTCAGGTCGAGACTGTTTTTGGTTCTCCTAACATGACGGTGGCTTATCATGTGACTGGAGGGGACATGGTTTACCCCCCTTCTGTGGTGCTGGATGGTTTGGGCTCCTATGGCCGTGATAAGCTGATTGCAGACCTACGACAGTACCTCCCCATGGTAACAGCCCTGCCCCTCCCAGCTGCATTATGGAGACCCAGCCCAGCCCCTGGCTTCCAGCTGAAAACAGGTCAGCAAGTGTTCAATGAGGATAAAAGAAAAAAATAAGTCAGAGATGAGCTTGAGACTTCATATTATTTGTTCCTGTTGTGAGCACTTTCAGCAAAAACTAGGTCTGAGAAGTAAAAAATAAATAAATCTTGTGAATCCACATCAGAAGCAGAAATAACAATATTGCGTTGTTGTTCGTACCCTTTTGTCAGTGTACGGTTTTCTAAGCTCATCTCAAATTTCTGCTCCAGTTTTGCAGTTTGTGGGGGCAGGTGATGATCCACGTTCTTGTCGATTCTCTCAAATGATGGAGCAGAGGCTTGAGAAGGTGTTTTCTGAAGCGCAGGCCAAAGTGGTCAACATCAAAAGCAGACTCTCTGCTCAGGTACTGTAATGAAAGAGGCGTGTACTCCTAGCAGTGTGTAGGTTTTGGTGTTGTGACTGTTGATAAAATGCTAGCGGTGAAACACGCAGTGTGTAGAATTCATCGTCATTGTCCATCAAATTGAGAGTTGGTGTTACATTTTTACCTTTTTATTAAAAAATACCATGTGTAAAGGACCATCCACCAACCAAATTAGAAGATAAGATGGATGATGTACACTATAGTTTGCTAAATATTACTTGTGGAATATTAGAATAAATGTAACTTCAACTGCTGTTACACATCAATGTTACCATGTGATTTAGATGATTTAGCAGATTGTCCCTTAGTGTAAGAGGCATAGGCTGTTAATATAAAATAAGAGCTGATTTATCAGATGCAAATTAATTATGTGTAGGGAGCCAGTGTTTGTATTAATTTTAATTAGCTACCACATTACAGTGCACCCTATATTAAAGCTAATTTGATGGTTATGTTGTTAAAAAATTGATGCTACAATATTTCTGCTCCCTTTTATGCCTTGCCAGCCATTTGGCACATTGATGAGTTTCATATTTTTTGATCCAACACAATAATTGATGTTTTGTTTTTCATTCTCTATTATCAGTCATTTAATGTACAAGATTTGCACTAATCTTTCAGATTTGAACATTACAGTGATATAATCCCAAGCATTTTATGTGACTGTTCCTACAGTTTATTTTTCTGTGTCGTCTTCTTTCTCTTGGCCTACACCCAGATGCTGAGTGTCACCCAGGCAGCAGGCTCTCCCGCTGTATCGTTGATCTACACTGTGAAGAATGGGACTGTCTTCCTTAATGGTACCACTGCCTCAAACCTCCTTGGTCAGCTGTCAGCGGAGCTGGTGGGCTACTTCCTCTTCTATCCACCACTTGTCATTGCTGAGCGTAAGTCACAATTTACATTCAGAAATACATCTCTTGTCAGCAGTTATTCAACAGCCTAATACGGAGAAATACCAGAGGTCGTTTTTGTTTTTTTATTGGTTCTTCAAATGGAAATTGGATCAAACAAAAAGAAAACTGATGTTCTTTTCTTAGTTTTTTCCTTGTGTTGAAGCCTACCAAAGGTTCAATATAAAGTTTTCAGGCTGTTTCTCACAAAGCATGTTGGTCTGATATTGTGATTGACTTTTCAAGTAGAAGGAAAGATCCTGTCCATCCATGGAAATGGTACTCGATTTTAACTTAGTGAAAGTGGTTGTTTTCTGAGCATTCTGCATTCACATGGACTGGACTACCTCATAAGGTCTACCTACTCAATTGTAGAACACAGGAATTCAATTGATATGCCTGGCTGATGTCCAGTTTCTCTGTAATTGGATGTGTATGACAGTAGTTTTTCAATGATTGAGTCACTTAGAGATAGCTGATGCAAAAAACACAAATAAGTCAGTGCCTTTCATCTTGATCCTTTGAGGGCATCTGTGGCCGAGCACTCCATCTGTGTTAGAGTTATACTCAGAGAAAAACAAATGAAGAGTGACAGGGAATCAGTAGGAGTCTAAACAGCACTCCCAGTACATCCCCATTCTGCAGCCTGTTTCCATACCCAGTGTAACTGGGGAATTTTCTCAGTGGAGGGAAATATGGCAGATGTAGTACTCTGATATCTAATGAGATATCATTTTTCATTGATCCCTGAATGGAAAATTCACTATTTTTGCTTGACCTCCATCACAGTTAGGTCAGAAGATAGGATGAACAACAGAACTGAGCTCCTACAACTGATAGGGATTTAATCTCCTCACATGCAAATGTTTTAAATGTTGGGAAGGAAGTTAATTGAAGCCTGAAGACTGTAGGTTTTGAAAGTATGCACTGACATTGCCTCTTTAATTTTGGCTGGTAACGTGATCCAGATTTTAGGTGTTTAGGCAGAAAAAGCTGTGTACCCAATGTTTTTATGGATGGGATACTGTGAGAGCAGCAGCAGGGTGTTAGAGGACCTAAGGGGACAGGTTGCAACATAGGGTTTTAGTAGCTCTGCAATATAGGCTGGTGCTTTATAAACCATTAAAAGAATAGTAAAATCAATTCTAATAGTAACTGGGAGCCAGTGTAGAGTAGTTAAAATGGGTGTAATGTGATCACTCTTCCTGGTTCAAGTGAGGAGCCTGGCGGCCGAATTCTGTCAATTGTAATTATTTTACAGATTTTTTTGAGTCTGGTAGAAAGTGGATTACAGTAGTCAATTCAACTAAAAATTAAGGCATTATGTATAAAAGGGTCTTCGGTGTCTTGCTTAAAGTTATCTTGCATAATCAAACCTCTGCCTTACAATCTGAAGAAGAAAGACACATTGGAATATTAATAAATCAAGAGACTGATATTCAGTTGGCTAAGGACCACCTCTAGGAACAGCACACCATCCAGTTTTGTGTATCTAACCAGACATTGGTGAGTTTGGCATAATGGAGCTTTGAAAATGCAAGGTCATGCTTGGTATCACAGAAAAGTTTGTGCCTGAGCCAGGATTTAAAGGAGCAGTGTGTAAGATATAGTGGGATCTAGTGGTGAGGTTGCAGATTGCAACAAACTGAATACTTGTCCACTCCCCCTGCCTTCCAAGCATGTAGGAGAACTTGTGATGGCTGTGAAACTGTGAAAGGTCCTCTCTAGAACCAGTCTTTGGTTTGTACAGTCTGGACTATTATAGAAATATGGTGGTACAAGATGGTGGTCGACATGGATGGGGACCTGCTTCCTATCTAGATATAAAGGGTTCATTCTAAGGTAATGAAAATAAAAAAATACTTATTTTCAGCTATTTATAACTACGTTTTTACCTTCCTGTTCTCTTGTTCTGAACCACGGTGTGCATTCAATCCTCCCACACTGTATATGACTGAATTATATTTAGCAAAACTGAGAACCAAGAGATCATGTTCAGTTAAATACTGTTCTAGAAAGACATACGATAAACTGTTCCCAAATTCTGAATGCTTTTAAGGGCCCAACCAACAAAAGTGTACTCTTTGCAGGTCCTGAAAGTGAGGCATCTATCTATCCTCACAAATACCAAATTTAACAGTGTATTCTGCTAAATCTGATATATTTTTTATAGCTGACAAAGCGGTAAATAACAGTAGTAATTTAACCCCCATTTTACGGTAGAGATGAACTCATGTTTAGGGCCTGAGATTAACATAGCCAGCGGGTAGAACAAATAGTGACTTTCATGACAGACTTACCATGGTTTTTTCATTGATCAAGATCAGGTCATGTATTTACCAGCCATTCTTGACTACCCAAACCAAGTGGTACATATGATACAGTTCCCTGATATTTCCCTTTATGAGTTGATGAGGGATGCATGAATCCACTTTATTATGCCCTCTAGGCAGTTATATTTGTTAACATGGGCTTTTGTTAGGTCTTTATCGCCCTCTGTTGGTTGGGAGTGTAACTGCGCCACTATATTGTTGACACACACATGTGCTAAGGATGACAGCAGGGGAAAGACACTCTCAGCCAATGCTGGCCGTCCTTGTAAGTTTATACTGTTTCATGAAGATTTCTTGTAGATAAGAAGGATAATTTGGACAACTGACGTTGCTTTAGTTTAAAGGTTAATGCTTATTGCTTCATGCTAGTGTTTAATGTAATGCTAAAGTTATTTCCATTGATTATGATCAATAACGCTTATTTCTGCCTTTGTTGTGTGTATATTGTTGAAATACATTATATATTTTATTTGTGTTCTAGTCACTCCATGTTCACATCTGCAATGCATAAAGAAAATAAAGGAGTTTGGCTAACAGTCGAATTGGGTTGTTACACCTAAGGAGGACAGTATACACTTTAAACAACAGATTTTCCTGCAATGGATTAAATTAGGGCTACAGAAATTACTTCAAACAGGTTGGCTGAAAGAAGTTTTCATACAGTAGTTCGACCACATTCGGAGGGGTCTGTGGAACAGACTGTCAACTTGTTTGACATTTTCTGTTTTAAAATCTAAACTTTGAAGGATGCAGCCCCTGAATTGAGATGCATCACCACTGGGACTGTAGCGCAGACAGCTGGCAGTTGTGGTTTACACAGTGCTTAGATAAAGATGAAGAGAATATTTGCTAGTGAGCATTCAATTAAAGCTCACTTTGTGTCGTGATTGAATTACATTAGAAAGTGAAGCTACCCACAGGCGGGATGATTTGGTTAGGGAGAAAGAAGGAGAGAGGGCAACTAGATACCAAGGAAGAACTCAGAGGGAATAGAAACTGACATAGAGGAAAACCCAGTAAGACAAGAGGACAAAAGGAAGAGTGAGAGAGTGAGTGACAGTGATTTTGCTCTGTTTGTTTTGTACCCTTGCCATTAGTGACATTACACTGTTCACAGGAGGCGTGAGCATATGCTGGCAGCGGCTGCCTCCTCACTTCAAAGCCAGTTATCACAGTAAATAATTAACAGTGTGGGATTCTCATACCACCTTGGGGCTCTGCTATGACAGAAAAGGCCCAGGATCTCACACCACTCCGGAGTGCCTGTTTGTAGCGCCAAGGACTCCGTTGTTTCTGTGGCGCTTATGTAGGCTGGACTGCTGCTTTCTGCTCTTTTAGTCCCCCTCTGCTCCTCAGCAATTTCTCTCAGTAGAAATATGAGTGAGGCTGTTTGCAAAATGTCTCTTTAAGAACACAACAATCAATAGTTCGAACCAAATTGCTAATTTCGAAATATGACATTTTTTTCACTCCAAGAAATGACTTAAAAATGCTCCTCAGTCTGTGTCCTCCAGGCTCTCATCACACAGCAGTGAAAACTCATGTGAAACCTCTTCACCGATTTATATTCCACATGATTTAAATGTATAGACAGTGTTGAACTGATTTTGCCGGCAGCCCTGCATCCCTCCCCATTAACAATGTTAAAGCCCGTACTGTTTCTCTCCCACCCTCCTTTCCCTACACCTCTCTCTCCTCTTTGCTCTCATGCCTGAGTGTACATTTCTGTAGCGAGACTGCTTTCACAGGCCAGTGATACAGCATTCCCCCCAAAACACTGCACCAGCCTCCAGCACAAGAGCTTAATCAGGCAGGAAATAGATGTAAGAGAACACAGAGACAGCCAGAGCTCGGGCAACTGAAAGCTCTCCCTGCTGCTGCATTTGTCTGACATGTGGTGATAATGAGGATTTGAAACTAAAATTTAAAGATTTTTGCCACACAAAATGCAGAAAACCGTAACATCTTCCCCTCTTCACTTAAAGGTTTCAGAGGTTTTACACATTTTGCCCACATATACAAGCACTGATGCCTCAAATAATAGCTGTCACCACTTGTTGGAATGATAAGAACAATATTCAAATTATTATTTTCACTGCGAAAATAATAATTTGAATATTGTTCTTCATGAATATTACTTTTTTTGTTTTGTTTTTTATTCTAAGTTTTATTCTAATTTGTCCACTCTAGCTTAAATGACAACAGAAGCAGGTAGAAGCCTTATGTGAATGAGAGGCCAGGTTTAGACAATCCTGTATTTATTTAGATTTAACTTTACCTTGCTTTTTCAAATTGTCAAAAATCTACCATTTGTCTTTTTCTGTAATACATCTCAATTTTACCGTTTAATTTTATAATCTGTTTTAATACAATCAATTATTTTTCTCCTGTAAAATAAAATCTTCAAACACAATGTATTTACCTAATTTCCTCAGTTTTAATTCATGATGATGCTTTGATGCTTTTAATTTTGATAATTTATCATGAGAATGGCGAATGATTGTTTTTTATGTCCTTGCAGCACTGGAGTATCACAATCTGAACACCTCAGTCGCTACCAGAGATTTCTGGGTTATTACAGGTAAGGGTGTCACATTAAACACACAGGTTTCACATCTTTCCACTGAACATGGAAAACTGTCATTTATTTTAGGATAACATACTGTTTATGTGTTATTTTGCAGAATGAATCCATTGTAATTGTAATATAGAAACATCACATGCTGTAGTGCATGCATTTTTAAGATGCTGACAGGATACCGACCGGACAACTTTTTTTGCTACTTCATGATACACAAACAACCAGAACAGGATGTATAGTATGTGATTGTGTGTATGTGTATGGGAGACTTCAAATTTCCACATCACACTTGTGTACATTAAATACTGAACCAGGATTGGCTTCCAAACTAGTTGTGATGTCTCAAATTATGCTTGTTGGCCACCCCTTAAAGTTGGATCTTCAGTGAGCACAGTGAAACTTTCCACTTTCAGAAGTTGGATGTGAAAACAGCCTTTTGCACATATCGTACTGCACAGTGAAGCTCATATGTTCAACTGTAGGAACAAGAAGCAAAACACATTATTGAGTGTATTTAACTTTCCATTAAGAGCTAAGCATTTTGCTTTGAAAATATAAAGTGCTTTATAAATAGAATGTTTGTTTTTTTTGCGGGTGGGGGGGGGGGGGGGGGGGGGGCAGAGAGAGAGAGGGAGAGAGAGAGAGGATAATGACCTGCAGCATAGGTCCCTGGCCGTTTTTGAACCGGGGACGCTGTGATTACATGGCATGTGCTCAAACCACTCAACCATCAGGGCGCTCCTTATCATTATAATTATTATTATTACTAGAAACTTAGAGATAGATGACAGACTGCACTCTATCCTGGTAATAACTAACTAATACTAAGTAATGAGTTGGATTGGATTGTTGATTATTTGCTCTGCTGGCTTTATGAATGGCTACATATACAGTACAAGACAGTGTTCAAGGGCACCCACAATGTTATGTAATGAATGGGCCTTTCAGATAAGACTGCATAGCTCTTAACCCTGCACTTACTGTGATGACAGGTCAAGTGAATTCAAGGTCATCCCCTCTATAATGGGATTTACAGACACTGAACACCATGTACAACCAGAATTATTGCTTTTTGACTCTTGATATCATGGAACAGATTATGTCAAGTCAGTTCACTTTTATTGATATTGAGCCAAAACACAGCAAATGTAACCTGAAGACACTTTTCACATAGAGCAGGTCTAGGCCATACTCTTCAATTTACAGACACCCAATTCCCCAATTAGCCAGCATTTGGCAACAGCAACAAGGGGAAACTCCCCTTTAGTGGGGAGAAGTTTCAAACAGACTATGGGGAAGATGTTAAGTTAGTAACATGCATTAATAGGACATGAATGTGTACACATGGAGAGAGGAGCTCAATGCATCATGGAGAGTGCCCCAAGCAGTCTAGGCCTATAGCAACATAACTATGGGATGATCCAAGACTAATCAGGGAGAAAAGGAAAGGAAAGTTTTATGCCTACGCTCAAATGTAGGCATGTAGGGTGTCTGTCTCCCAGACCCAACCTCGAAGATGGTTCCACAGGAGCTGAGCGTGATAACTGAGGGCTCTGCCTGCCAATCTACTTCTGGAGAGTCTAGGAACCACAAGTAAGCCTGCAAACTAGGAGCACAGAGTTCTAGTAAGGTAATACGTTACTATGAGCTCCTTAAGATATGATAGTGCCATATTATTGAGGGCTTTGTAGGTGAGATGGATTTTATATTATATTCTAGATTTCATAGGGAGCCAGTGCAGAGAAGCTAATATGGGAGAAATATGATCTCTTTTTCTAGTTAGGCATTCTGGACCAGCTGGATAGTCTTTAGACTTGTAAGGACAGCCTGATAATAATGAATTGCAATAATCCAGCCTAGAAGTAATAAAAGTGTGGACTAACTCAACACACTCTCCTCATTGGTCAGCACATTTCCATCTCTATGCTTTATCACCCTAACCTGCTGCACATCCTTCCCAGTTTGGTCCCTCCAGGCAATCAAGTCCTTTTGTCCTTCCTTAGTGTCGAGCCTCCCATATGCCTTTTCCTTAGCTTTTGCCACCTCTCCCTTCAACTTACACAGAATCTCTTCGTACTTCTTGCTACTTTGTTCATCTCTTTGGCTATCCTACCCACTGAATGAATGAAAAGGAGAAATGCAGAGAAGGAAAATGAAACTAAGAGTGACCGTCTCCACAGTAAATCATCTGTTGAGTGTTTGATGGTTGTTTATTTGTGCTTTGGAACGTAACATGGTGAAAGTGTCACAAGCTTATTCTCTCTGAGAGAAAACCTTCCATTGCTGCCTCTCCTATTCAGCACTTTCTTGCTGTCGCTCCCTCATTCTCTCAGCTCACTCGCCCCTCTCTCTCTCTTTTACTTGTCTTTTTTTTAAATTGTCAGCCAAGAAGCTGACAAAACAAGCCAAACTTTTGACAAGATCAAACAAAGAGAGATGTCCTCCCGTTGTCTCTCTCTCAAGGCAGGGTTATACAGCTCTGATCTCTGCCCGTGCTCATGATTGTAACATGCAAAGGGCAGACGCCCACCGCTTGTTCATTCAAGGATTATTAAATATTGATCATGTCGTGTGTCCACAGTGCACTTCCTTGGGTCCTCAGCATTACACCTACCAAGTGTGAAGTAGATCAGATTAATGGTTCTTGAGATATGCAAAGAACATGCATAGAGACAGACAGACAAACAGAGATTCCTTGCATTAGTGATAATAATAATAATAATATTTTATTTAAAGGTGCCTTTCAAAGCACTCAAGGACACCTTAAAAGGCATAACACAACAACAGTACATCAAACAATATAAATCAGGTAACATTTAGTGTAAAGATAAAGAATAAATATGAATGTGACTACAAAGTGCATTAGTACAATAAATAAACAATAACGTGATTGCATAGTTAGTGTGAGACAGAGTATGCCACTCTGCATAGGTGTGTTTTCAGGCGGGATTTAAAAGTGGAGACAGAGTCTGAAGTGCGAATGTCTGGTGGGAGAGAGTTCCATAGGTGGGGGGCAGATCGGCTGAAGGCTCTTGACCCCATGGTGGTTAAGTTGGCAGATGGGGCAAAGAGCTGGTTGGCTCTTTGCCCAGGAGGATCGGCGAGTTCGGGAATGTGTGTAGATGTTAGGGGTGTGACGAGATCTTGCTCAAAGGCAGAAAAGGGCAGCATGTGTTTTTGAATTATTTTTTTCCGGTCCTTTACACAATATGGAAATGAATGGAAAGTTAAAAAATAAAGTGCTAATAGAAAGCGAACTACTTAGCTGTGTGTCCTGTGTAGGTGAAAGTGATATGCAATTGCCATTTCTTTTGTGTCAACAAATTATTGTCAACATGAGTTCATTCACATTATCATAGGCTTGGAAGACATGCAAAGCAATAAAACTAATGACAGTGTGTTCTTTCTTGAATTCTGGTGCTAGTACTTGGTTTTAGCCATGCATTAAGGTCTGCTACCCTTAGCTGCTTCCTGGCACTCCTTCCTTTTCTGTATCCTTTCTTTTTTTGATGTTGTGCTGCAGGCATAGTCAATATGAATCAAGTTTAAATACAAATGGTAATATTTCAAACACAGATAACCTACAGCTCATATCCCCAGAATGCTGAAATTAGTGGAACGATAGAGTTGGGTATCATCAGCGTAACAGTGGAATTGTATGTCAAATTTCCTAAGAATGTGACCAAGAGGCAGAAGATAAATAATGAACAGGAGGGGGCTAAGGACTGAGCCCTGGGGAACACCACAAGAGACTGGAGAGGAGCCAGATCTTAGGTTCTTGAGTTGAACAAACTGTGTATGGCCAGAGAGATATGATCTGAACCAAGCCAGAGGGATGTCAGTGATTCCAATGGAGACTAACCTGTCCAGGAGGATACGGTGTCGAAAGCTGCGCTCAGGTCGAGGAGAACCAGAATGGACAGAAGTCCAGAGTCAGATGCCATCAGGAGGTAATTTGTGATTTTCACTAGGGCTGTCTCAGTGCTGTGGAGAGGACGGAAGCCTGACTGAAATTGTTCATAGAGATTGTTGTCAGACAGATGGGTGTTGGCTGAGCTGCAACAGTTCTTTCTAGTATTTTGTAGAGAAATGGCAGGTTTGAGATAGTTGTTCAAATCATTCAGATCGGCGCCAGGTTTCTTGAGTGTTGGTGTTATTGCAGCAGTCTTTAGTGATGATGGAACAACACCAGCAGTCAGTGAGGAATGAATGAGATCAGTTATTTCGGAGACAGTTGGCAGTATGAAGCTGGCGAGCGGAGAGCTGAAGGAAGATGTAGGCCAAGAGTGCAGAGAGGATGCAGAGTTATTTGTAGCAGGCAGTGTCTGGTGGATATTTTCAATTTTGGCATTGAAGAAGCTCATGAAGGTATCACACTGTGTAACTGTGAGTAAGTGAGGTGGTAGAGCATCAGGTGGTTTCAGAATATTGTTGAGAGTTGAGAATAGGGCTCTAGTGTTCCCATCAGCTGTCCTGATTAAGGTTGAGTAGTATGTGGTCTTGGCTGAGGAAAGAGCATCCTTGTATTGAAGTATGTGATTATAATACATTTCTTTGTGAACTGCAAGACCGTTTTTTACATAAAGGCGCTCCAAACGACAGCCTTTAGTTTTGAGCTGGCGTAGTGCTGGTGTAAACAGACCTATTTTTCAGAGGTGCAAGAGTATTTAGCAGTCCATGAAGTCCATCATTGTAGTGAGATACCAGTTCATCTGTGGTGGATACATTTTCTCCGCTGGGGAAGTCATCAATTCCATTGGAGAGGGCCAACAAGTCAATATTTTTAATGTTTCTGAATGTGATAGAGCGATGCATATTAGTCTTGGATAATCTTAGATTGACATTGCAGGATGTTAACTCTGAGATAGGCAGATCTGAGGCACAGCAGATTAGGTCAAGAATGTATCCAAATGAAGCCTCAAGAATAATGACGGTTATTAGGGCAACCTCCGACAGTGTTAGTATGTATTTCTATATATGGTCAACTGGCTCAGGGTACGAGCCAAACAGTCAAGTATGTCTGTCATCAGAATTACATATATAAGACAAATTTAGTTGGAAAGGTCCCAACTGAACGATCATACTCTGTCAACGATGCGAGTACGGTTCCAGCAATGACTTTTTCCATTACAAAAAAGTACCTACTCAACGTGGGCGGGGTGGTAACTTCGTTTTATATATGCGACACAAAACACAATAACAGTGGAGGACATTGAGGCAGTGGTGTACTTGCTGCCATATGTGGCTTTCTGTCACACACAAAGCAAGAGAAGAGAAACAAATGACTGTAACGCTGTTGCCGGTATTTAAAAATGCAGGTTTGATTATTGTGTGGGACGGCTCATGACTCTTCTGACCAATCAGTGGCCGGCAGTCTGTTGACGTCACATTTAGTATCGGCTCGGCTCGCTTGGAACCTCAGCAGAGCAGGTACTAAAAAAGTACCAGGTACCAGGTACTATCCCTAGTGGAAACGCAAAAAAACCCGAGGCGAGTCGAGCTGGAACTGTGTAGTGGAAAAGCGCCATTAGTGTCTTGCTTTCTGGTCGCATCTTAGAATTGTCTCATGCATCTAGACTATTTCTCCGAGCTTGTATTCATTAAACATGAATTAAGAAAGAATTCCTGATTTGTCTCATCTTCGTAAATATGAGAATCATCACAGAAAGACTCAGATTATCAGTCAGCCTCCTGCTGCTTTAGAAATAAACATGATTTTTGCATGAATCGCTTAGAGTCAAGTTATAACAGGAACTAGTGTCTGTAGCACCACCATGGATATCTGCATAGGGAACCACTGTACATCAGAGGCAGCTTGCATATCAGTTTGTTTACTTCCGTGGCCATGGATAGCTCAGAAGAGGTGAGCAGTGACTGCAGGAACACCAGCAGTTTCTCTGAAGTAACCGTTACTGTATGATGACTTTCCTGACTGGGGCTACTGCAGCTAGTTCTTGTGTTTTAGGAGGTACTGGGGAAGATACATGGAGGTGATACTTTTAAGTTAGAGTAATGATATTTGGAACAAAAGAGAAATCCACTTAATTGGAATAAAACTGCCTGGGAGCAATGAGAAATCATGAGGGATGGAGAGCAGACTGTCCAAAGGGAAATAAATAGATGGAAATCATGAGGATCAGGTCCAAGAGAAGTCTAAGCCATGATGTTTCAAGAAGTAAGGGAGAACAATTAAGGTAGGAGGCATGTTATGAAGCCAATTGAGAGAATATTGTTTTGGTGTGGACAAGATTAAGTTCTTAGCATTTCTGTCCATGGTTATTAACTGTGCCACAGAGGCAGAAAGTAAATCCAAAAGAATAGAGATATTTGTTGATGCAGCAAGAAAGTCTTAGGATATTGTGGAAATTAATAAAGAGAGGAATTGCAGAGGGTGTTGAGAGAGGCTTTCAGGCCCTCTTAAAGCCTATATTTGGACATTATATTACAGAATGGGATGAGGGATGAGGGACACTTTTTTATTTATTTACATTTATTTTATTTTATATATAATAAATTACGCTACACAGGGGAATTTTGTCTTATTTTCAATCCAGTAGTAGATGGTCTTGCAACATTTTGGATGGAAACTGCCTCCAAAAAACAACAAAGAAGTTCTTGCATTTATTTTCATTCTGACTCAGAAACAAACTTTTGAAGCAATTTGTGTAAACTCTATGTACAGAAAGACTTTCTGTAAAACCGCCTGAAACAAAATATACCATGACACACATTATTGGTCATACCATACAGCTTATTTTTTGCAAAATCCACTAGCGTTTGTTCTTCCACATACTTCTCCTTGACATCATACCTGCCCATCATCTCTGTTCCCTTCACCAACATGACCACTGAAGTTCGCGCCAATCACCCCTCTCCCCTTCTTGGGTACACTCTCCACCGCTTTATCCAACTCTCTCCAGAATTCTTCTTTTTCTTCCATCTCACACCCAACTAGCGGGACATGTGCACTGACAACATTCATCATCACACCCTCAATTTCCAGCTTCATACTTATCACTCAACTAACTCGACACTCTCTTCACTTCCAGCACACTCTTGACATACTCTTCTTTCAGGATTACCCCATTTTTCTTCTCATCCACACCATCATCATTACCCATCATAGTCCTGGCATCCAGAGTTATGACTCTTACCTTCACACTTCTGGCCTTCCTCTTCTCCTGCTGCCACCTGACATGCCCTTCCCACTCTCTCTTTCCTTTGCACAACAGTAGCCCTGCTGGTCAACATTACCAGTGGTGGCATTAGTAACTCAGGCCTCAACCGTCCTGGTATGGAAATCTTATTTATGATGCACATATTTGATTTGGCATAGGTTTTACGCCAGATGCCCTTCCTGATGAAACCCTACCTATTCATCCAGGCTTGGGACCAGCACTGGCTTGTGCATCCACAGTGGCTGGGTTTGTTGTTCTATTGCAGTGGTGGTTTTAGATTTTTATGTATAACTGTGTATGTATAACTCCTCTTGTTTACTTTTCAGTTAATTGATGGGGGTGGGCAGACACATTTTCTCTTGGGTTTTGGATGAGTAACTTTTCTGATGGAAGTGCAGGAAAGCGTGTAGGACTGAAGCTCTGCCTGCTGGTCTCAACTCTGAGTTGTCATGGTTTTGATTGAAGCTACAATAGGTGATTTTTTACCAAAAGGAAACAGAGCTTACATGAAGCACACCCTTGATTCATCAAGTTGTTATGGTCAACATTCACATTCATCAGACACAGAGCAACACAAGCATTTAATAGAGCCCATATAGGCTGAGAATCCTTTATCAATCTCACCAAAATTACATAGCAGGAAACAGAATCTTCAGATGGGAAAAATTTCCTCTGAAATAGAAGCAAAAATTACTTTTGTATGCTGTGATTTACTACAGTTTTGTAGGTGATTTTTGTGTTAGAGTATTAGTTAAGTACAAACTGTATCATTGTGCCTTTACTGTACATGAATACATACTGTATGTTGGAATATGAAAACTGTGAAGACCTTAATTCTAATTCAGCCTCTTTCAGACTTTTTTGCACTGCTCTGTCCCTTCGCCAACAATGTATTTCCTCTGTTAACAACCATCTGTTCACCCTCTTTCTTGCATCTAAATTTGCAGTGATCCAGGACGTGGACAATGCCAGCCTGGAGGGACAGTACCAAAGCTTTGCCAGTCTAATGGAGCAGCGGCTGGCAGAGTTGTTTGTGCTGGCAGGGCAGCACGGCACTCGTTTCAGACGAGCTACCACCGTAGGCAGCTACACTGTCCAGGTAAGAAACCGACAGAGCAGTCCACTGGGAATGCTATGTTTGAGTTTCAGTCTCTGATCCATGGGGTTATACTGCTGAGTGAAAACAGTGTCTTGTATATATCTGATGTTTTGCCTCTATGGCCTAGCACATGTTTATATTAGTCAGAGGTTTAATGAAAGCAATGATCCAACTTTTGCTGACTTATTTCTTACAATATGAATATTTCATGAGATGTACACTTCGATATGCACTTTTGCACTTGCTTAGTTGATCACTTGTGGTCAGTACCTGATAATTAGGGAGCTTCTCAGCTCATCATTTGCTAATGGCATATCAAAACAAGCCAGAAGTTGAATGTTGTACTCAACAAGTAGTCTCATGAGACTCCATGTTTAAAATGCAAGGTTTTACTTATGTTTTACCTCGTAACAATAAACCGGCAATTAAGTAACAGCTGCTATTGAGTGTACTGTAGTTCAGGGAAACATACTGTATGTCCTCGTTTTTTCTTTTCCAATCAGATGGTGAGTATCCGTAAGGTGTCAGGGTTGAAGAATCCAGCAGAGATGACTTACTACGTCCAGCACAATGGCGTTCCTTTAGCGGGGACGTCAGCTGCCAAGGTCCTGAATACAGTGGATTCTCAGACCACGGCACTCACCCTGGGCTACTTTGTCCAACTGCAAGCAGAACGTAAGCACAGCATCCTTACAGCATTTGACAAGTAGGCAAATACAGAAAACACTGACAAATAGACAGACAGGCAAACCAAAACACATGACTCATGCTGAGATTAGAGAGAAGAGCTGGAGCTGGGGTGAGGGGAGCAGAAGAAAAGGTTGAGGAAGCTCTTTTTTCTCTAATCTCTCTGAAATCCTCGCGGCAGGACAATGTTTGTTTGGGCTGCAGTGCTCCTCACTGCTTAGAGTATGGTAGCAGAGAGAGAGAGAGAGAGCTTGAGACAGAGTTGGTGAAAAGAGAGAGAGAGAGAGAGAGAGAGAGAGAGGGCGAGAGAGAGAGAAAGAGAGAGAGCATTTTGCTTTCTCTTATAGATTGTTGCCTACAATAGCTGAATCAGGCACACTGTATATCAGGTTGACCTGTGTGCTGTGTCGCTTACCGTGGGTGTGATAGATGTATCTGCATGTTTTTAAAAAAGTAGGCTGTGTTATACTTCCAATAAATAGATCAAGTGATAATTAACTATTTATTGTTAAGCATATAATTTTTGTCTTTTTTCAGCTGTGGTCAAAAACCCTCCTAATAACCTCTGGATAATCGCTGCAGTGTTGGCCCCCATTGCTGTAGTAACTCTCATTATCATCATAATCACAGCTGTGCTGTGCAGGAAGAACAAAAATGACTTTAAAGCTGATGCCATCGGCAACCTCAATCCACGAGCTAAGGTATTTGTCTATCTGCGTATTATTTTATGTGTAACTTGTTTGTGTTGGAACACCACACACACATATACTGTTTAAACATTTTTTCTTATTTTCAGATGGCCTATCGCAGAGATGTCGGTTATTATCACCAGGTATCTGACTCTCTCTGTTTTCTCTCATTACTGATCTGTGTTTTCATCTTCAGGGCTCAACTGCACCAACAGTGGGGTTTAAATGGGATTCTACACAGACATTACCTGTGATATATTTCAATAAATCCTACTGTGCTGATGAAAACTACAGATACTGCAGCACTTAGAAGTAACAAACCTTTCACAATGAGATTTTCTTGGATGAAAGGCTAGTATTGCCTGCTCTTCTTATAGTGGTCTCTACTAGATGGCAAATTTGAAAGACTTAAGCTTTACATAGAGTGATTATTATGGTGATAGGTTTTTCATACAGAATGCCACTGTGTGTCAACTGACATTGTTTGTTTGATGCGAGGAAGTTTGAAAACTGTTTCTCATCGTTGCATCGAAGGTGTCACAGGGTAGTCTTTGCATCTCCATGTCCATATCCTGTTGTTTTTGCGGCTTAGTGCTTCTTTTCCCAGGCATACATCACTGTAGATGAATGGAATGCAAAGTAAAGCAGTCAGCACATCCAACTGCTCTATTTGTGTAATTTAATTAGAAAGAAAGTAATAAAATATGTAGCAAACCCTGGAAGCCACATCAGTGCTACTTCCAGAGCAGTTACAATGACATAAAATCTACAGATCTGTAAAGTCTCATGAAAACCACAGAAAAGCTTAATTCCATCAGATATGAAATGCTACTGGACGACTTCTGACAAACCTTCACATTCTACAGTCAGTTCTTGCCAACAAGTAGGTACATTCTTAAAATGCTCACAAATAAAGTGACTTCTGAAAATTTAAATGAAGCACTTACACTACCTCCTTTTATATTCTCACATTGTCTGTGAGTCAAACACTTTCATCACATACACGTGTCAGAGTTTCCACAGCAAAAGTAGCACATTGAGTTAGTGAGAAAACTGCAAGATCTGTGTTTGCCATAGGAAGAGAGAGAGAGAGTGCATGTTCTTTAGTCAGGGAAGTTGCATATTGATTTTGCACCATGGCTTGGCTGCATTGAGGCAGTGATGTGTGACTGACAATTTATGACACTGCGATGAGAGTAGCCCTAAATATTTCAGTGTGTGTGTGTGTGTGTTTGCGTTTGTATGTGTGTATTAGTGTGTGGGGCATCCAGTGTAAGGTAGAACACCATGAGTGCTCTTCCTTCTTCCCCTTATCCTCTAAGTTGTTAACTGTTTAACTTCATTGCTATATTTCTGTGACAGTCTGCAAGTCTGAGCTTGTCATCACCCACTATGAGTCATTTATTTGACAAGAATTTGGGAGAAGATGAAAAGGGCTTCAATTAAATCTGTGCTTATCTATTTCAAAGCACAGCAGCATAGTAATCCCAGTCCTGTTGCTTAAATCCTCTGGACATTTCTTAACAAGATAGATACACTTTTGGCTATTTTCAGATATCTGTCTACATGACAGATCCTCTGATTGTCTAATGTGTACTTCTTTGTTTCTGCTGTCAATGATTACTTTTTGTGGCTGCAGGTATGTGTAAGGATATTGTTCTTCCTTTGTCTCATTTCATTTTCATTAAACTCATCCATCAGCCAGTGCAGGGCTTTGACTATGCCAAGCAGCACCTGGGCCAACAGGGAGGAGATGAGGAGACCCTGCCTGCCAGTCAGGATACCTTAGTGATGTCCCTTCATATTCGAGACACACCCCTTTCACTGGAGAAGGCCCTGCAACAGGATGGCACGGCCAACAAGAAGAGCCTCACTGCTGACAAACACAAAAGGTATCAACATCTCCATAAATAAAGTCTCTGCACCAGGCTGTAACCTGTATCACCAAAAAGTTAAACTTATTACTAATTAATTTAGAAAAAAAACTAACAAATAAAACAAAACAAAAAAAACAAACTTCATTTTCATCACTATAAACACAAAGTTGAGCCAATTTTCATATTTTCAGGACTAAATATAAAATAAACATGATAATACAATGCACAGGTTTTACAGTAAAATAAAGCTGTCATGGAAATGATCTTAATTTGCGGTGGTAGCTTGAAGGTTGAGGTAAGATTAAAACATGATCATTATTTATGATTATAATGTCAGATTACATTAAAGGTTAATGTGGGAGGCATTCAAAACAGAATAATCAATGCTTTTTTTTACAAAGCAGTTAAGGACACAAAAACATTCAAATAGAAGGAGAAAATTAACTTGTGTTTTAATTGCATACTTAACTTTGTATCAGTGCAAGTGAAAGATGTTCACAGAGGAAAGACCATTTATCAACAGCAGACATTAAGATATTTCAGTCTGTCAGGCTCAGTTTGACGTTGTCAGACTTGGCTAAACTTTCATCAGTCTGAGCTGTATTGGTCAGACTCAGTTAGCATGTTAGCAACCAGATGTTTATCAGCTAGATCATTTCAGTTAATTCCGAAATACTTTAAGGTTTCTCCTTTAAAAGAGACTGAAGGCTAAGATCCACCTAACGGTTAATACATTTTCTGTGTGTGTATGTTACCTCAGGGATTGCACCACAGCTCTTTCAGAAATCTCGTGGTTGTATAGAGGTAGGCAGAATGATATAACACAAAGATCCCTGAAGCCCTATTTTCTGTTCTCATACTACCCTGATGCTGAGTGATAGGCAGTCATGAACAGAGCTCTCTGTATAGGCAGGTGAAATTGACCATTTTCCTAATTTGACAGTCAGTAGCCCTTTTTTGGAAATTAATTGCCATATTAAATCATGCTAAATTATTTAGGAAGACAAAAGGGTGTAATTTTTCAAAGCAATGCAGGATAATGAGATCAAATAAATGTATGTGACAGAATAGGAAATGTATTGACTTTGGAGACTCCCGGGGCAGCAAAAGCTTTACATTTGTTAGTCATCAAACTATTGTCACCATACTGCTATATTATTAATCAGCTGTATGGTATTATTACAGAAGGAAGATGCAATGCTATGAAAGCTATATGACATATGAAGTATTTATAATAAACATGTAACAGTTACCATGTTTAAGGTATTCAGGAAGATTGCTGAAAGAAACCTTACCAAAACGGGGTCAGCTCTATGTTTCCACAGCTATTATATTCCTACAGCTCTATGTTCCTACAGCCCGATGTTCCCACATTTCTAAATTTCTTTTCAAAATTAGGCCCTATGTTCCCACAGCTCTATGTTCCCACATTTCTAACTTTCTTTTCAAAATAAGGCCCTATGTTCCTACAGGGTTAGGGTTAGGGTTATATTTTACAATTGCATCCATTACATTGACCCCCCAAAATTTTCCCCACACTCGTCCAAGTCTACGGCACCCAGTGTCACACGTGAATCTTTTCGGCCCAAGTGGGAAACAAACCCCAGTTTCCAGCATGATAGTCAGGCATCAGAAGATTGGATAGAACATTTAAATGTTTTAAATTTGTGAAATTTGAAAATTCGGCTCCATAAGTCTAAGTTCCATAAGCTAATGCCAATGCTCAAAGCCCATGTGTCGTGCTGTATCAGATGGATTGGTCAACCCAATGAGGAGAAAAGCCTGGTCTACCTGATCTTGCGAGCGCAAAAAGACGGCCCAATCAGGACAGCATTGTGCCCGCCCCAGTGCTTAATTTGTAAATTATTGCTCATGAGAGACTTTCACTCGTAGCCTCACAGAGGTACCGGGACACCCCACATGTCTGTGGGACGGAGGGCTGTGGGAACATAGGGTCTAAATTTTAATTATCTCTTAGAAATGTGGGAACATAGAGCTGTGGGAACATAGGGCCTAAATTTGAATAATTTCTTAGAAACATGGAAACATAGAGCTGTGGGAACATAGGTGCTGTGGGAACATAGACACACTTCCCCTAAAACATCTATTATGTAATATTCCATTGGTCAGTGGCACAGAGGCCAGTTTGGCAGTACAACATGATTTCAGCTCTCTACAGAAGTCCAGACCAGTGACAGCTCACCAAGTGCTGTGTTCATTAAATCAAATGTAGGTTCAAGGTTCTTGTTAATGTCTGACAATGTGTTGGATGATGCTGTGGTTACATTTTATGTTAATATTTATTTTTAAACTATTTTTACGTTTGTTTTTTTTCGTTTTCATCTTGACTAAGACTAGTTGGAGGTTTTCTCAGTATAATATGTTCTGCTTTTAAACACAGCAGTTTAAAAAAAGAGGTTTATTGTTATTTTACTTCAAATAAAATAATTAGACATTACTCTTGGGATATAGTAAAGCTAATATGCTCTTATGCATGGTGGGTACAAACACCTCAATCAGTTATTACACATTGCACGTCTTTGTTGAGGCTGACCGTTGCATGGAGCATTCTGCAGCACTGCCTCAATGAGAGCAGGGAGGGCAGCCACTGTTCCACTGTCTCTTGTTTCTGTTATCATTTTTACCAGACAATTAGGGGATAGACCATGGTGCTTTGATGTCACTGTCAGCCTCGTGGTCCTCTGAGCTAGGGCTTGATCAGCTCTAATTTTGACTACAGTGCAGCGTTTGAAGCTAATGAAGCAAGAACTGGATAAAGCAAATGTTTGTCCAATTAATGGAAAACGCAGTTTGGCTTCACCCTGGACATGAACATGCATGACTTTTAAACACATGTGATACATACAGTACATGAACATGGAATGCACAAAGTTTATAAAAACAAAGATGCTGACAAATACTGATAAATGCACAAAGACACACGCATATACACACACATCATTTGGCAAGATAATAAATACATTTCAGTGTAATTGTCATTATATTTAATACTTGACCACCTAATGACGGTATCTGTGGTGTTGCTGGATTATTCACCTCATTATTTACTATGTGTATCATTCCACTGTAACACTAGTGGGTATCAATTAATAACACAAAGGACTAATAGAGCAGATTTGACAGATATCCTTTATAAACAAGCAGTGTGTATTGGTTGTTTTAATAATCGACATATTTTGCAAAAACACTTAGAATAATAATACATTATGTTTGCTGGACGCAAGCTTGAGACAGGGAGGAAGGTGAGGTTGTTAAAGGGAGGGATGACATAACCTGGCTGTGAGCCCAGCTTCCCGAGAGCTCACCGCCTTTCCTGTTGCTATGGTTACTTGCAGCAAGTTGCTGAGTGAGGACGGTTCCGTCATCAGCAACGAATCAGAGAAGCTGAATTCCGGCAGGGGCTTGACAGTGCCGAAAGTCACAGCACAGCAGAAACTGACAAAGGAGGAGACGCGCAAGAGGGACGGTGAGAGTCACACACAAATGCAAATGCAAATAATTTATTCCACAGTTCCTTTGCAGACAAGGTCAGGTGTAACACAAATGCCAAAATCTCATCATTCTGTTCCTCCTGCGTGAGACACTTTTTCCAGTGTGTGTTTCTCATGCACACTGGTAGCATAAGAGAAATGCACCACTACTGCAGCTTTTTTATAGCCAGAAAGGTAACCACTCAGCAGTAAGCAGGGATGGAGTCGATGCATAAGCATGAGACAGACACTATCCTGACATGATACAGTATGTCAGACTATTGAATAGTGTGACACGATGGCACAAACACATAAACACATTCACTCATACAAAAAAAGAGAAAAAAATCCATGCAAACTCTCACATTTTGTACTCTTCTAAGATGCAGAGCCATTTAAGTAAAAGCCGTTAAGACGTTGAACTATTTTCTGTTCTATTCTTGTCCACTGGCACTCAGCCTACCACATGTAGTGGGTGTGAGTTAAATTAATCAAACTCAAATACTCTACTTGTAAAGTGGATCGAGCTTGCTCTATTATGATTTTCTTAATGGGTGAATTTAAATCATTCATCAGCCGATTTAAAGAAAACTAGAATTGAATCCAGTTTATTTGATGCAGGATATGGAACAAAAGTGCAAAGTCAGTTTCTATCATCTATCACAGAGATGTATCGCCACAACCTTGGAAGCCAAAGCTATCTTTGTGATCTATCATCTCCATCACTTAATTTGCTGACACAGACAAGTGATGTGATGTTTGACATAATCCCAGTGTCAGCCACAGAGAGACAAGGTGAAGATAGTGGGACAGTGGGGAGGGGAGGGGAGGGGGGGACCAGGCTGGCAGAGAGACAAAGAAGGAGTGCGATAGTTTGTTCCCCTTTGACTGACAATGTAATGATCAGAGGTATTTGTAGTCTCTTTGTGAGTGAACTCCCTCTCTGTTCTTTAGATCCATATGACACCTCCTCTGGCTCCCTGCAGCTAATTTCCATAAAGCCCATGGCAGCTCAGCCCAACTGCTCACACCCTGCATCCTCTGACCGCAGCCAAGACTCAGTTGTCGTCAATGGAGAGGTAACACATGTCTGCACAGAGTGTACAGAGTGCACAAATATATTTAAGCCCTAAAACCCTATCTTTTCAATCAATTCTCAAACTATTTTACTGCCAAGGATAGAACAATTGTGGTTGTTTCACATTCACGTCCTTGCTTTTTACACTAGAACTCAGTTGCAAAAAGCAGATGTCAAGTATGGCAGTGCACCAATGACAGTTAAGCAACATTCAAAACAAAATGTGATGATAGTTGTGGCGTTGTTTGTTTATGCTGCCGGCGCTGTCAATCAAATCACAACCATACGTTAATTAGACCAGACTATAACTAAAGATGTTTTTTCCCCCAAACTATTACTTTTATTGTTGCATATTTTGTCATGATTATTTAATGTCATTAAATATACCAATAGGTTGGAAGGACATAGAACATTTTAAAAATGTTTTCTTAGCATGATATTATTATGTTTAATGAAGCTATGATCAGGTTAGGACCAGGTGTTAAAAAGTATGATTAAAATTAAAAAAAGAGGCTTTGTCCTTATTGCAAATCCAACCTTTACAGTCTGATTTATTATATTTTATTTTATTTATAGTAGTAGATCAAAGAACAACTAGAAACAATTTCAATAACATGATCCAAGATTTATAAGCAGTAATATAAAAATAAAAATGTGTTCATAATCTATAAGAATGTTCATGACATAGCAGTTTCATTTTTAGAACTTGTTATTTTCACAAGCTCTCTGATCTTTCATCTACAAATCCTTTTTGAGACGAGGCAAAACTATACCACATACAGCAAGAAGACCTTGTGTTTGCTTTCATTCTGATCTCCCCATATTTCTTTGCTTCAACTTTGCAGGTGAGCCTGGCTCTGAAGCAGAAGTCAGACATTGAGCACTACAGGAACAAGCTGAGGCTGAAGGCTAAGAGGAAGGGCTATTATGATTTTCCCTCCACAGATGGCAGCAGCAGCGGTCGGGCACTGGCGCACAGACAGCGGCACTGCCATGAGAGGGCAGCCGGTGAGCATGGCAGACCAATGGAGCCTGATGATGAGCGAGGTTCCACTTATGTCAAGTCTCACAGGAGGTGAGGGGGGAGTGGAAAAGCAAGGCCTAGGTTTGGCTGAGTGTTAACAGAAAACAAAATCCATGCTTACATGAGGGCGAGAGTAGATACAAGGATACAATTTCAGCAGCTGCAGGTGACATAGCATGTGATGTTATGACTGGATTTCTAATCACGGTCAGTTTTCTATCCCTGCCTGTGTCTATTTAGCTTAAAGATAAGTAAAACTGTCTTGTCTAATGTCATTATCCTGTCTCAGTAGACAGTGAGAGACCCATCAGGTCTGTCTGATTAGTTTGATCCCAGTCCTGAGGTTCCGTAATGGAGCTAAGAGGATTGGTGGGGTGTTGCACAGTCCCCTATACAGGTTCTGTTTGCTTCTTCTTCTGCTTCACAGATGCACACGAAGTCTGTTACTGCAGATTCAGGTCAAGGATGAAAACACACTTTTGCACACCAGATTTACATGTAGCCACACTAGCTGCCCTCCAAAAATAAACCAACATTGAAATTGTGGCCTGTGTGTGTTGACTTGTGTGGTTTATTGCTATTTTTAATCCCATCCTGGTGAGCAAGATAATGATGTCATGACCAATTGCTATTTACTGACAATATGAGTTTATGACTAATCAGCTAAACCAACAACATGCTTTTCCCCAGCTGAGATGATCATTTTAAAATAGGTTTGCTGATAGGCATCTTGTCTGCTGTCACTGATTGCACTTTGTTATTTATTGTACTGGATACTCTTGTCAGCATTGAATTTTGCTGTGCAACACCTCTCAAGGATACCCTTGACATTTAAAAAGTTTATTAAAAATATTGATTTTAACATTCATCTTTATGGCCTGCACTGTACGTCACTTTGTGCAGCTTTTTGAAAGCAAATCAAATACTCTAACCCACCTTGTTCATCATGTCTGGCACAATGAAACCAAGACATTTCATTGTACTAGACCATCCCTCCACCTCAAAACTCCTTTTTGTTGCAGGCTCACTTAAGTTATTGCTGAAAGTAATTGAAAGGTTTTCATTTAATAACTCCAGGTCTGATTTGTGCTGAATCCAGTCTTTACTCTAATTGGCAGGCACTCCCAGGTAGGGCAGACAGCCTATCGCAGCAGACAGAGCTTGAGTAGCCCAAGTCCTGGAGGAACAGAGATGGACCTGCTTGTGATGAGGGAGAGACCCAGGAGAGGCATCCGCAACAGCGGCTATGACGTAAGTTACAAGTTATCACCCAAAACCTTGTTTCCCAATCTGATGCAGTTTAACTTTCAAAAATCTCAGTAGTCTACAATAGCAGATTACGCACACACACACACACACACACACACACACACACACACACACACACACACACATACACTCTCACACACACACAAAAAGTTACATTTTACACAATATATATATATATATATATATATTTTTTTTTTACTGCTTCTTTGTAACAAACGATGATAATAAGTACGTGATACTATGCAACAGTTAAGGCCACTTTTTTCTAGTAGTGTGGAATGTAAAAATAGAAAAGACAATTATCAAACAGGGCTCTTCAGTGCTAAATTTGTGCCTCACTGCCCTATTTACTGACACCATGCAGCCACCAAGATAGAAATCAGATATGTTCGGCTCAGCTGTGGTTTCCAGTGTGCCACAGCAAGCAAAAGGAAGAGAAGGTGTTCATTCATAATTAACAGATAATATTTATAAGGTCTTGTCGTTTTGATATATAATGCATCCCAGGATGGCTGGTATTCAGGCATCTCTTAATACCAGTATGTGAGCTCCCTAGAGTAATCCAGCAGACCCTTCCTAAAAAAGTGTTTTTAAGCTGTCCTTTTCTAAAAATGTAAGCAGTGATTTAAATATTTCACTGAACTGCCATTGACCTCCCAGCCATTTTGCCAACCAGCTATTTAGCCAACCAGTTATAGAAACAAAAGCACATGTGTATTGGTATTGTGGCTCACTGGCGTGGCTTACTGGGATCGAGCAATCATTAAGTGTATTAACTATACCTGTTACTTTCCTCTATGGCAACTTGAAAATGAAAATTGCTTGTTTTTTTTTGTATTTTTCAATTCAGATATATCAGGCAACAGATTAGTTTAGTGGTCCCTGAAGCACGACAAACTTAAGAATTGTACGTAATGGTACGTATGCAAGAATTGTCTCTACAAGCTACATGGTCCTTTTTTCAGGACTCCTGGTCCTGTTGATTACAATGAGACTGGTATAGCTACAGGCCCCATCTCTGCAGATGGAAGTCTCTCCCTTTCTGTGTTGCAGGGGGGACTGATTTATGAGGTGCACTACGCTAGGTCTCCTGTGGCTACCCTCTATTTGCACAGGAAGTAGGACAGCCTGAACTTGTATTCATTTATCACTGAATATAGGGACTGGATAGATGGAAACAGAGATTGAGAAAGGGAGAAAGAGCTGGGGGCATTAAGAGATGGAGGGACCTAAAATATGAGAAAGAGGATAGAATCGATAGGGTGAGGTAACAGGTAAATGATTAGGAGGGGCAATGAATAGCAGGGGCTGTATAGTGGCAAACAAGTGTAGTAGTATGTAGCAGAGTCACTGCCACAGAGGGGTTTTCCCAGCAGAAACCACAGATAGGCAGGTGACGTTTGGACCTTTTTATTTGAGAACTTAAACTGTCGTGGAGCTCCCATGTGCGGCCGCCCGGTTCCCAAACCATGCTCACCTCCACATAGTGTTAACACAAATACATAACAGACTGTGTCAGATCCTTGTGTCAGAGCTTGTGTCACCTTGTGTCACACAGCAGCTCATGTTATGTATATGAATAAGCAAGTCATTAACATATTACATATGTGTGTTGAATCTTAATTCATAGTGATAACTCTCTTGTGAATATATTTGTTTTAGACTGAGCCTGAGTTGATTGAGGAGACGAATGTTGACCGTTTAATGGGTCATCGGGGGTACATGTATGGCCGTGGCTTGAAAGGCCACTCAGAGACATCCACTCTGAGCTCACAGCCATCCATTGATGAAGTACGTCAGCAGATGCACCTGCTACTGGAGGAGGCATTCAGCCTGGCGTCAGGGGGGCAGTCTACATCCGGAAGGCACTCCCACCACCACCACCCACCTCCTGACCACTACAGCCCCGCACCGCCTCCCCTCCCCTACGCAGATGTAGTGACCAGCGCTCCAGGCACAATGAGCTGTGGACGGGGAGGACTGCAGTGGGTACCATCTTATGGTGCAGAGATGTATCAGTGCAGTCTGCCCAAACCAGTAAGTGGGATGCGATTATTTCCTCTCTCCTAAGAACTGTGTTAGAATTTATGTAACTTTCACTATCTGTTTAAGGCCTTTCGCTTCACCCAGCTCCCTGACATGGCAATGAGCTCTCCTCCCCCTTTACCACCTCGCACTGGACCTCCTCCTGGGACCTCCTTAAGGCGGTAAAGCTGAATAACTTACATACACACATACACACCCAATCAGACAGAGACCTACACAGACTGTCTGTAGCATCCTGAAGCCCTTCAGATATTCCACATTAATTCACATTCAAATTCCTATACAGGGATGCGATATTCTCTAGGTAATGTGCTGTGGCCGGAATGATTTTAGGCCTTGTATAAATTTGAATATTGAACTAGTGCATTGAGAGATGGCAAGAATGCTAATAAGGCACTCACTTGTCCACATGGGGTGTTTCTGCCATCTAGTGGTATTGGCTTAATATTGCACTAATACTGCATTCGTGCCTCTCCAATCTGCTCAGTTCCACTTCTGACTTGGGGCCTAAGGGAAGGAACTCTGAGACATCTGTCACTGAAATGCAGAGTCAACATGACAACAACCCATATGGGCCAACAGCTAGAGCAGCACTTCCATCTATCACTGCAGAGCAGCCTGTGTCCAACTACTCAGGTGAGTCAACAGCCTTACAATGACTCTGCATTTCAAAAGTAACCCGCAGTGAACTTTGCTTCTTTGCAACACACTTATGCTGTCAGAGTAGTAATACTGTGGCAAAGTAAAACTCTTGGATTAAACATCAGTGAACTCTTTTCTTTTCTCTATAGGAAACCCAATAACAGCTGTCTACGCCATACCAGCCACCAGGCCTGGATACTCTGAATATTTTGTCTCCACACCAACCACCTCCTATCACAGTCCCTCCTGGATGTCCTACCCACCTGAACCTGAGGATGTGCCACCACAGTGGGCAGACTCTGTAAGTGATGCCTGAATAGAAAACACAATCCTACTCTCACAAGACTAACAAAATAGCAAAATATTGACAATAATAATAATAATATGTAATACCAGAAATATGAACAATTTGTAGTTGTAGAAAATGAAGCCCTGACACCTGAATAAACTAGCAATTTTTAAGCATTTGTCTCAGCTCCCCATAAACTGCTATGATAGAAAAGTGCTCTAAACTGAAAAGTAACTTCTATCTTGTGTAGTACCTTTGAGTTCAGACTGACAGAGAAACACTGTGCGTCAGTGTTCTGGCATTTTCTTTTTGGCAAATATTTTTTAACTGAATTCTGTTCTGAAAAACATATTTGGTCCACAGACTGATGTTATTTCTAAAGTCTCTTAGATGAATTGGATAGGTTCTATGAAACATGTTTGAATTGAATTTGCATGGTTCTCACCGGGCCAGTTTGTCTGGGGTTTGTTGTTTTGTTTTTTTCAATTGGTTACACGAATAACACTATAGCTACAAGCTCCTAAATTAAACCTCACTGTCTTTACCATTCGTTTGTTACTTGCAGATTATTTTAGAGCTACGGACAAACACTTGCTTCATAGGTATCCTATTATACTATTCAGTTACTAAAACTAATCCATACCTTCTAGCTAATCTGAATCTAGATTTTTTAGTGACCATGGAATAAAGTAGTAGTTTTTAATATTTTTAAATTAGTAGTTAAGCCATAAACACACACAACAGAAAGATACACAGGGAAATATATCTGTGATTTGTAGGTAAGATTGCTTCTCAGTATTAAAACACTGACATTGATCCAAAAAGTATTTTGTGCTTATACTCCTATCTATCCCTGAACAGATTGGGCACATTTTAAACAATACTCTTAAAGCATCCTCCTACATTTTTCTCTCTTTTTCATTCAAATAAGCTTGGCTCCATTCATTTCGTCACACTGGACTGTTTGTGTGAAATGTTCTCTTTTTTCCCCTGTTCCCCCAGTCTGTTTGCCTGTTTCAACCAGATTTCTTCATGCAGTGTTTTTTCCTAAATTAACACCTATTTTTACTTTTTCTTTTTTTAAAACTTTTTTTTGTCTTGTAAATCTGACTCTAATGGTGATTTTGTACTAACATTCAAAATGAGTAATTTTTGGAGTTCAAACAATGTTTGAATATCACATATTTATCTCTACACTCATTATTTTCGCTGTTATTTTGGTCCATGTATAGTCTTTTGTTCCCCAAATAAAAATGTGTATATGTTCCCTTGTCACCAATTTAATTATTTCTAAAATAGCAACAGAAATTGGTCAATTAGCAAAATAAAAAAACAACTAATGTATATACTGTATCTGTTTAAGTGGCAGCCTTTAATTTGGTGGGTAACAATTATAACGTTGTAGTATTTCTGATGTACTATCTACCCTGTTTTCCAGGTGCCCCTGCCAGGGTATGTAGAGGCTTTTCCTCATCCTCGCTACCCACAGGGGAGCCCCACCAGACTCCCTCTGCAGTATAACCAGGCACTGGAGCAGCTACCAACTGCCCCTAGCACAGCACCCCAGCAAAGTCTGCCCCAGGTGGTCAAGAACATGGACAGCATGCCCCTGAGCAGCCTCTCCACCTCTGCACTTGTGCAGGCTATCCGGCAGGAGGTGGCCAAGCTGGCGAAGAAGCAGAATGACATGTTTGAGTTCTAGTTTTAATTCTGCCGTCTTGTGTGCAGGAGATTTTCAGTTTTGCGTTGGTCGTCAACAGAGGCACAACAAGGTGGTACACTTTCAGACTGATTTTTGATGTTTGTACTGGTAAATTGACTGATCTTCTTTACTCATTAATTGATTTATTTGTTTTCACACACCATTAGTGTTTTTTTTTTTGTTTGTTTTGAAAAAGAAAATATTGCCATACTGATGATGTCCCAAGTAATTACACACATCTCTTCTTTGTAGATATGTCAATAGGATATGCTAAATATAGAAAAGATCATTTTTTCCAGGATTAGACATTTTTGTTCATTTGAGACAAGAGGAAAGGTAGTATTATTGTCTGTACTGAGAGGACCAAATACTTCCTGTCAGATGGGTAATTATAGACTACAGTGTATATGAGCATGTACAGTATAGGACATTATGTATTATATCTCTTTTTATTGGCCATTGGGTTCAAGAAGATTGGCAACATCAATATTTGTTCATTTGACCATCAGGTATCATGTCCAGCAGCTTCATCACACACCAAAACTTCTTCAATGTGTGTTTCATTAACACCAAGACAATAATAATGAAAAATGACCATCCTTGGAGGTCTAATAACTCTGAGAACTGCAGCTCTTTTTCAACATTTAATTTTGCTGTTAAAAATCTTTTCTTTTAGGGCATTTTTGTGCCTTTATTATAGCAACAGTTGATAGAGTTGACAGGAAAGAGATTGGGGGGTGACATGCAACAAAGGTCCACTGCTGGTATCAAACAGTAAATGTTGTGGTCATGTGGTATGCTACTGGGGTACACCGAGAAGTGCAGTTCTACATGTTGTTCCTGCTAAGTAGCAAACTGACTAAATATGTATATTTGTGTCTGCCTTTTTAATTGAAACTAATTGAACATGAACCTTAAGTAGCATTTATGATCATTTAACATGTTGCTAGGATTGTTTGCCTTTATGTGTCTGAAACAGAGGTAAGTCAAAAATTGTTTCACTGTTCACAATTTACATTGACTTGATTAACATTGTTATATATGAGATTGATATTTTCTTTGAACAGTAATTTGGCTCATTAAAGTATGGTGCTGTAATTGGACACGTGTAACAGGAAGTATTGAAGCGCTGTTAGCCTTTAAACTTCAACGTTCTCTTTAAAATTGGAAACACTGTAGCTTTTAAACCCAAATGGAAAACCTTTAGGTTGACTAATATTTGCAAATGGATAGACATCACAGAGTTCAGTTTTATACTAAGTCTAGTGGTTTAGAGATGCACAGATCACTCAATGCACATACAGCCCTAAGGCCTTTGTCACAAGACAATTATCTTTGCTGCTGCCAGTTGTGCCACTGTTTCTTGTAAAGTTAAACTACAAATAAGGTGGGTCTGTCTGTTTACTGGCCTTAGGCCCCATCGTTTCAGTGGGGGTATTTCATGAATAAAATACAAAGTTCATGTTAACATTTGACCTAATGAGAGGTTCTTCATCTGTAGTCTTGTTCTATAAGCTGTAAGTGCACAAACTTTGAACAACTTTGTGAATATCTGCCCTGTGCATCAACTCAGATTGGCTGTGCTTGCCTGTGCTTGTTCTTTTTCAAGAACTGTCAGAATCACTAAGTTCAGTGTGAACATATTATTGTGGTTTCAGTTTGGCGTGGAAACCAATATCAACGTTCATTCTTAAAAAGAAAATGCATAATTCCAAATAGGCCTAAAAGCTACTTGTTAACTTTATTAATGAATTATTCACTTTTATTATTCAATTTTATTGCCCTAAAATTAAATATGTTGTCAATATTACAACAAACAGCGTCAATGAGCAACATAGCAAGCTCCCACATATTGAATCACATTTTTTAAAATCCCTATACAAGATTTCAAATACCAACATAGTAAATAAAGCTGAAACTGAGATTTCACAAAAGACAGAGACACTGAAACATAACCAAAACCAAAGATTAGGACCCAGACATCAGATATGGTGTGAAGTAAAGTGCTGTACAAAACAGATTTCTTTTACAGACCAAGCTTTCTGGTAGCTACTAGAATAAAGCAGAGCAAGGCTCACTGAAGTTATTCCAGCAGAAATAAGGTTGAACACTTTATTGAGTGTAAGATCAGGGCATTTGAGGATCCAGCCAACCTTTGTGATGACATGCCTCAATTGAAAATTTAAAGCTGAACTATTCAATAAAACTTCCATAAAACAAGTCATTAAATCACACACATTAAGGGATTCATCTTGCCTGAAAATAGACTCATACTCATATTTCACTGTGGGTAAAAGCTTCTATTAGGTTATGATGAACTCAATTCTTTATGCAGAACTGCTGGCTTGGGAGTGGAAAGTAGGACGGACTGCAGATGAGTGCATGTAGGCCTATAGCAGGGGTGCTGCAATGTATTTGCATAAACATTCAGATGCTATAGTTTGCCTACTTTTACTATATTTTTGCAAATCACATGGAATGCTTTGCTGATTGAGTTATCAAGGCTGTCACAAGAAAGCTGTCAGTTGTGACATAAGAAGGACAACTATGTGTGGAAATGCCTTTAAATCCTAATTTACTTTATAGAAAAGGTATTGCTTTTACAGCAATCCTGGATAAAATTAGCCTTTTTGCATTATGACTTTTTAACAAACCCACTCTCTCTTCCAAGAAATGGTCTTTTATACTCATGCCTGTCGGTGTTTAAGTAGGTTTAAGGAAATGCTGTATGTGTTAAACTCAACAACAGCTTTAATGTTGCTTGTTTTCCCAAGATTCCTTTTACTCATTAATCAGAGGAGCACTTAATGTCTTAAGAACTGTACAAAATACAGTGAAACCATTTTTGTGCATACCAGAAGTGAACACCTTTCCACATTCTCATGTTGGATAACTGAGAAAACATAGAGATATTCAATAATTTAAAAAAGGATTTAGATGGTTTATTGGTTTAAAAATGCCAAGTATTTATTCTATAAAATGAGATATGAAGTGAGCTAAACATATTAAAGTATGTGTCTTTTTGTCTTCCATGACTGGTTTCCTCATTTCCTATTAATCTGCTTGATCTTATTATATTTGATGTTCCTCAGAAATTGATCTGAAAGAGAGACCGAGACAGACAGAGAATGAAATAAATATTAGTCTACATGATTAAAATTAAATAAAAGATTTTAATAGAAGAACAGTCAGTCCTTGTCTTTAATACCTCTTTCTTCTTTGCATTTATTTCCCCCCCCAATGAACAGTCTCAAATGGCCTGATGCAATTGTTGCTTAAAAATGTGTGACATTCAAGCATGTTACTTATCACGTGAAACCTGTCAACAGTGGTTATTGTTATTACCAGCAACCTACACCACAAGGCCACTAATCAAAGGTCACTCGCCTTCATCATCCATCTATTAACCTAGAACACATGGACTACAGGCTGCTGAGGCAGTCAGGTGTACATGAAGAGGAGGAAAGAAGTGTAAAAGGACCTCGCAGCACAACAGGCAGCCCCTGGTCTGTAGTGGTTAACAGTCAGGAAAGTGATGCTACAACAGATATGGAAGACTGCTTGTCAGTAAAGTGAGACTGCTGGGCAACAGAGTGAGACATCCAGAAGTCAGACAGAGGTTTTAGAGCAACTCCACTCCCCCCAGTCTTCAGCCCCTAAGGTCCAACTTGCCTGCTACAGATAGGATTTCAGAATCAAGGACTATCAGCCCCTGAAATGCCTGCGCAATAATGCACCATTGGAGAATTGGAGGAGGTTGACACATTGCTGTTATCTCACCCATTTGTCTCAGAACCCTCTATCCAGCAGGCTATCACCAACCTGGAACCTCCCAACAACCTTTAGTGACCCCCCCCAAAGGGGGTTGCCTGATATCCTTAGTTCTCTGACTTATCAGTTCAAGCAAGGCAAGCCTGACTCATGTTCCCTTCAGCAGCCATATGGGCTTTCCTTCCCAACGCAGTCTGAGAAATATCCTCTGCCTATCCCTAGTTATCCTTCTTATTTTTATCTAAGCGCCTTTACACTACATCCCCACTGTAATGTTGATGCCATCACAGCTCCATGTAGAGGATCGAACCTTCCTGAACTTTACTAGTAAAGACAGGGCTCAGTAGTGGAACTCTGCTTTGCACTTGTATTTAGTTCTCTCCTACACCACACCCTAGTTGTTGCTTATTGTGGACCCTCATTGCATCCTTGTTGCTTGGTTTAAGCTTGTGCTATACTCAGCTATTGTTAAAGAGCCTTAAGTTTAAAAACTCAGCTAAGTAATTGATGGTCTTCATGTTGCACACCTGGGATTTTAATAATGTATTCATGTTGTGTGGACCCTCACTGCTAACTACTGAACATTACTTTATATGTTTTTCATGCTGATTACCTTAATTCTTGTGCATTCTCTGTTTAATTCCATGGATATGGATTATTATTTGAATTACTTTCCTGTTTTAGACCATGCAAAAAGCCACCATCACCATCCATGGTGGATATAATTAAGGGAGTATAAACAATTGTGCCTATATGTACCTGATGCACCTTAAACGGTTTAAGGTGCATCAGGTACATATAGGCACAATTGTTAAACCTTCAGTAAAGTTCTATAAATAAAAGTTCAGTCTCCATATCCTGATCCAATACCCCATATTGGTGAAAACTCCTGAGCCAGCTAAATAGTTCAGACACAGTTAGACAAGAAATACAACAATACAATAAAACTAAGTCAAGAGAACACCAAACTTCTTTTACCCTTTCAAAGTAGGAAAAGCAAAGTTGGAAATAATAACATTAACACTGGCACCATTCCGTTAATTGACCTGGTAAGTCTTGTCAATGAGTGGGAATGTACAATACTGGGAACTAGCTACTCCAATGAGCCGTGACTGACAGGGGCTCTAAAATCATTAAAATCTATAAGTTTGTTAGGCTATATGATGTTAAGTTTCTGAATTATCATTCACCATTACAGACATTAAAATAGTTTATTAGGGCCTGAGCGCTGACCAGCGAGGGCCTGTTCATCGCTGCTTGCAGCTTTAATTTACATTGTAATCAAATAAATGGTTTATTTTTCTTGTTTTTGGCAAGGAAAAAAAAATTAACCATCCAACGTGGTCCGGATCCACACTGACTCACCACAGCTGAAAAAAAGTTTTGTTTGGGCGAAAGAGTTGGCTGGGTTAATGGTGTTTTCATGGTTAAGTCCTGCCATATTTGTCGTGTTGCCTGTGGATGGGTATGCTACACGCAGATAGCATAGCTTACAGACTGTGGTTCAAATTCGGTTGCTGTGTCTCTTCCATCAGCTGTTGCCATGGTGTCGTATAACTGACTGCAGGTTCAAGTGAGATCAGGTAACGTTGACTCACCACACATAAACAAGCGTCTGTTTTTTTCCCTCTTGACGTGCCTGCGTGATGTGACATTGGGGGCATGGCTACATCCTCGATTCCTCCATTGATTTTGAAGGTCGAGATCGTGAGGTCATTTCGATCGATATTCAAAAGATTGTGATACCCCTAATTTTAGGCTGTTGTTGTAACAGTTGTTAAACTTTATAGTCCGTTTTTCCTTCATGTGTAAACTCTTGGACTTTTGATTTGCTTTGTTGACAGGAGCTTCTGTTGCTGTTCATGACCCACCATCCATACCTATATCTAAAAAGTCCCAGTTGCTAATTTTCAGCTTGCCTCTTTACTGGATTGGCTTATACACATGTATTTTATATACATTCTTAGACTTTCTAAGCCTCCACAAGAACCATTTCTTTCTAGATTTATGGAAAATGTCAGCAGAAAAATAATTAGGCTACAGCACCAAATTTGTGAAATATCTAGGGACCTAACCTGCAAACTTTTTGTATACATACCCAAATGCTTCCATAGAGTTTCTGGCATTTTCAAGGGATTTCTATCCTGAATAACCATACATACTAAGAAATGAATACAATTAATTAAGACTGATAAAAGAATGACCAAAAGCACAATACTTTGCACATATTTTTTTAAACTTTTAAAAAAGATAAACCAGCCAGCAATAGGGGAATGCTATTCATGCAAATAACATGAAAACCAGTGTTGTGCATGTGCACACCTGCGAGCATGAGCACCAAAACAAGATCATCCCATCTTTGTCAATGATTTACATGGACAAAGGGTTCAGTGAATGTGTAGTTCAACTTTTGCCCACCAGGGCTCAGTCTACAGCTATGCGAACTAATCTCATTGAGAGGAATCCTTGTCTAAGTGGCAGAGAATGGTTAATTTCATTTTCTTGCTGAGAGAAAAAAAGATAGAGAGTGCTGGGCATTCACTGGAAGTACAATGTTATAGAGAAAACAACAAGAACACTTGCTTATAATGTTCACTTTTTGATGACATTCTGTCTGTGAATTGTTTGTTCGACTGTATGAACTACGCAGTGAAGGTCATGTGGTCAGGGGTTAAGCCTGTGTAATTCTAATAATAAGATGATCCTAGGAAATAATTCATGGTATTATTACTAGGCTACTATTTGTCAAATGGGAAGAGTTTATGGAAGCAATTAGACAGTATAGTCTATAATCTATAGTCTATAATCTTGTCAATACAGTCAAAGGACTGTTAACTCTATCAAGAACAGTAATGACCCACAGGATCCTTTTTTTTAAAGATTTCTTCGGCATAGAGCATGGGAGAGAGAGAGGGGTGTGACATACAGCAAAGGACCTCCGGGCCGGGATTCGAACCAGGGTCGGCTGCGTATATGGCATACGCTCTAACCACTCGACCACCTGCGCACCCCACAGGATCCATTTTTAATAAAAATACACTTAAGTTTACATGTTGCCTTTTCAACACATCATAATTATCATCACACATGTATTTAAATGTAATAGGGCATACAGTTTGTCATTATTGGTGCACTTATCCAGATGTATAAAAAAGGCATGATGTTCCATTAATGGATTAATCATAGTTTCAGGAACAACAGGTTGTGGCAGGTTTACTCAGTGCAGAATGCAAAAGCTGTATATGTCTATTTTTGTCTTTCATCATGAGTATTGATGTGAGTGTTGTAGCATTCCATTTGAGATGTCGTTATGTTTTGAGTAAACACTCCTACACTTGTATTCCCACATCCATTTATTCAATTTGCAGCTATCTCCTTATGTTGTTTCCCCATTTTAATGTATTGACTTGTACAACAACTTACTGTACTTGTTTTGATAATGTCTTCTTTCTTAGGTAGAGCGTAGATAGAGTCTCATCTGACAGCTGTAATTAGATGTGATCTAACTCTGAAGGTCCATTATCTCTAATAAAGCTAGTTAAACTAATTATAGCCTTTTTGAGCAGACACCAGCATAGAGATTAAATAATTACCACAATAGTCTGTGCAAGGACAGATCAAGGGAGAAAAACAGACTTGAAAGTAACCAATCTTCTGTGACACCAAAAGTGATGTTTCCATCCTCTGATACTCAGGAGTAAGCTTGCACTTTCACATCACTCTCAAACTGGAGTCAGACTGAGCCATTGCTATTCACTTGTATTATGATCTTATGACAATGGATATAAAAAAAAAAACATTTTCCCCTTGTATACATATAATTTGACTTCAGTAAAAATGACACGTTGTTTTCCACTGACTGATCTCTTCCCCAGTAGTGTAATTTCAATACTCAGTGGGTAGTGGATTGAAAGTCAGACTCAAAACCAGACTGAGTGAGTCTCATTAACCAAGGTGCCTCTGAACTATACAGTGGAAGAGAACATTAAAATGATCTTACTGGCTGTCGTACCTCTGCAATAGACGCTCTAGTTCAGTGATTCCCAACCGGGGGGGGGGGGGGTACGTCCCCCTCAGGGGGGCGCCAAAGATCCACTGGGGGTCGCGTAGCCCTCTTGATTTTAAAGGTGTAATAATGGGCTGTTTTAATGTGTTAAATATATCGCGAGGATAAGGGCGTGTGTAACGTGAACATCCCTCCTCCAGTATACACTGAGGTTAGCTAACAACATAAACAGGGAGCTGATGGAGAATGGGAAGTGTCAGGGAGAAGAGACTGCAGGCCTGCGCAGTCCTACTTGTGTGTGCAGCACAGCAGAGAGACAAACAGCGGTGGAGAATTGACACAAGAAGTGAACTCCTTATGTTGCTGTAAGTGCAATAAGAGCTTCGCGAGTAAAAAGCCAAGAAGATTCATTTATTAATTTATCAGTGCAATCCACGCAAGATATGTGCAGACTCAAAATGATGAAAATTATTGCGGTAAAGAGTGTGATTTGTGCAACAACAAAGATAGATGATAGATCATAATAGGAAACAGAAAAATGAGAATAGCAACTGATCTCAGCGCTGCTGTTGTAATACAAGAGCCAGTAATTGAGAAAACTGCCACTCCTAAGTTCACTAGGCTTTCAAATGGCTTCCTCCATCTTATAATGCTGTTCCTTTGATGTCTAATTCTGTCACAGATATAATATATAGCCTCCTCAACTCAACTAAAATGTATTTATAAACTATATAAACTGGATTTAAAAATAGGCAGTTTATCCAACATATGTTTTGCCACATATTTAATGTCTCTAAGCTGAGAGGGGTCACCAAAGTTTACAATGGTAAAAATATGGCTCCCTCAAGAAAGAGGTTGGGAACCACTGCTCTAGTTCAAATGAATCATGAGGGTACAGTAAATAAAGCCTTAGTTTTTCTGTGTCAGCCAGGCTGAGCTTTAAATAGACAAACCTTTAGGGTTTTCATAACATCAGTGAAGTTTAGACTGCTATTTAATGTAATTTTATTGATTATTTCTCTGCCTACTGGTCAGTGAATTGCAGTAAATTCCAGTCCACGAAAGTTATTCACCTCCTCAAAAATTAATCAGACCACTGCTATGACCTGTTACTGTAAATGATTCTCCCTTCTCAGTCTTCCACACTTGGCTTTCTTTCCTCATGCACTTGTTGTAGTGCCTGCTTGACGACACTAGGGGCTGTCCAAAATACTTAACCACCTTACTGCTGGGAAAAGACAATCAGCTTGAGACATTTTAGATATTCATGTTCAGATCAAAACCGAGTCCAACAAATGTAGGATTTTTTTTTTTAAAGAATGAGAGGTACATGCAGATAAGGGTACCTTACACTAATGAGAGTCCTTTTTATTGGTTCATTCTGGTCCTTCATCTGGCCACAGTAGCTGAATGAAACCATCTTTTGATGCAGAACTACAAATTTTCATCTTCTGGTCTGCTTTTGTAAGAAACAGGCTATGCAACATGACATTTCAAAACAGTCACTAATAATAGTACTCTCTACAAGTGAGTAAAGCAATAGATGGTTATTGCAAGATGTCAGGACAGTACAATTAATTTCTCAGCATACTTCATTACTTTCAGTAGATTTTCCAATGCATCCATTGTTTACTTTTTTTACTTTTAAAAGTGGCTTTTTTCACAGGTATACAATTTAAAAAACAAACACATACAACACAAATCACAAATACAAAAGATAGATATAAAGCACTGGATGAATAAAGTGCAAAGTTCAGGTCAGTCTGGAAATGCCTTCTTGAGTGCCTGTTGGTCCCTCAGACCAAGAGATGGAGCACATGTCAAGGAAGAGTTCTCCATATTTAATGTCATTTTTGATCACAGGCTGTTTGATAATCATGACACATCTGGTTTTCCACAGTTTGACTGTGTACTGACAGTCACTATACATGCTGACCAGTTGGAACAGTTCTTTTTATTTAGAAGGCATCTTTTCTTCCAGCAGAGCATACATAAAATAAAAACCCACTGTTTACTGAGGCCTGCAGTAGTGAGATTTTTGATTGTTACAGATAAATATTATAGAGCATTGCTGATCCTTGCTGGCCCTTTTTTTTATTGCGTCAGTGGCATCAGCAGATACCTCAAAACTAAAGCCAGAAGCATTTGCATGACTAGATTTCACTAGTGGTAAGAGAATGGTTTTTTCCTTTGTGGAGGACAGCAGCTGTAGTCAGTATTGATCCATGTTGGTTGCAATAGATTACAATGATGACCCAGTTTCAGTGTAAAAAGCAGTATAAAAACATTCATAGAAATTTTGAAGCCACACAGTATAATACACCTCTCCTCTGTCCATGTTACAGACACAATCTTTCCAAAATATGGATACTAGTTACAATGCTTTATGTCTCCCTATATGCTTGTTTGCGCAAGTATTAAATATAAATAAAATATTCAGCTTACCACAACCCAAGAACTGGGAGGAGATATATTGGTCATGAAACATGCACAGGTACACACATGCGTATGTTTAAAACCTCTCACTGTCTTGCTGCCTCTTCATATTGTATTGCTTCAGTCTGCCCTTGTTCTTTCAAATAGCTGATAAGGCAGAGTCACTGAACTTATAATTCTTCCCTAATGCAAACTCTCTAAAACCAATAAACCCAATCTCCCATGATGTCTTTGGGATGAATGCCTCAAGCGTCTGATTTGGCTCAATGAACGGTGAGACAGCTGTATGGGCTCCAATGTTTTACGAAGCACTCGCAGGTGAAGCCATAATGTAATGGTAGTTTAATTGAGTTCCCTGTTTTACTGGACTTCTCTCCATCATACCTCCTCACATTGTGATTTGTCCCAGCGTTGGGATTCTATATATTTGGTCAAACTGCACAGGAAAGAAAACAAAAAATATATTTTGAAAAAATGAATGGCCATAATAGTTATGTTTAGACTCAGACCTATAGATCATAGACCAGTGAGAATAGGTTTTGGATTAAATTTAGACCTAGTTTGGAAGCTATTTTGTGGTAAACAGCAGACTGAGGTCCTCCGTGGTGACTTGGCCATAAAATTACAACTCTGTCTCGGTTCTAATTGAAGGCACCTGGTAGGCTTTGGCTGGATGGGATATGCAGAGCTTTGGCTAGAGAAGAGCAGAGAAACTGGCAAAGTTTGGCTCTCTTATTTGGATTAATATCCCCAACACCTGTCTTTGGGGAAATTAATGGGTGTTACTGTAAGCAGCTTTCTTTCCACTTCAAATCTTTTCTGCTGATTTCTTACTTTCTTGACCCTTCTGCCAGCTCTCTCTCTGTTGTCCTTCCCGTACTTTCCCTGCTGATTAATTGCTCACTGATACCGTATGTTAAGGACTGCTGTGAGTTTCCCTACCCAGCTGCTTGAAAGCAGAGTAGTCAGCAGGATTTGGCTGCTTTCTCTTCACTTGCCACTTATTCGCTCTCTTATCCACTTCTCCTTCAAGGCTCCTCCTCTTGTCCTTTACACAGTCATCTGCTGCCTTCAGTTTTCAATTTTCCCTGCTGGTACTGTCATGGCGTTGCTACTTTCAGTTTTATCATTTGTATTTCTGTTGCAGCTTCAGCAACTCCTAGAAAAATAAATTAAATATCTATTAAAAATAAAATAAATGTTCTGTAATTTCTGGATACATTTCATGAATAGTGTCAATTTGTTACACGGTTAACAACTTTATGACCTCTCCATTTCACTTTCTAAATGTTTACTGTTTAGAACCTTTTAACAGCACTTCATGGAGCCTGAAGCAATCTGACTAGGTCAATAAATTTGTTATTTCCTCAACTACTGATGAAACAGATTCCCTCTCCTGACCTTTTCTGTTTGAGTTAAAATCAGTTCGAAGCATGGACGCCTTATAGCCTTTTTAGTTAAACTTGTAGCTGAACAACTTTGCAGGAGCTTTTTACAGGGATATTGTGTGGTGCTAGAGCAAAGTAGTTAAAGCAAACTGGTTCACGGTGCAGTTGTTTTTGCACCGACCGAGGACACCTTTCTTGGCAGATCCCACTTTCCATGCTGTGTCTTTTCTTACTGCTGCTGTCAAGAATAAGGCAGTGAAATGAGGGGAAGGAGTAAATGAAAGCCAGAGAGTCTTATTGAATACATAAATCACTTCCTGGATAGAGGATATGTTATTTCATTGCTAATGGATCTCTGCCACTGCTCCGTAAATCACAGTACACACAACCAGACATACGACACTGAGGCAGGACTCCTATGTAGTGAAAGAGAGATAGCAGACATTATATGTTGCTCTCTGTTTTGTTTTCCTTCTTTCTTCATATCCGTCTCTAGCAGGGATTTTGGGTTCACAGAAAATGGCTAAACAAGTACTATTTAGGTAACTGCACTCACTCCTGCCTCTCTCCTCTCTGGGTAAATGGGCACTTACTCAGCTCAATGGGGGTGGCATTAATCCTTGATACTGAGCAAAGTCACCCAAAGTTCACACCTGACCAATCAGCCATAATGTCCCAGCTTGCTCTTGTGAGTTATTTCTTAAAATTATAGGAAACCTGATGTTATTTTCAATGAGATTCTAAGTATGCATCTCATGTAATGGAAGTCAGTAATGAAAGTCCAGATGCCACACTGGTAGGGGTGTTCCTTTTATATGCTAATGTAATTAAGGAAACCATGTGAATAATGCCAAGACATCACATAAAGGTAAGTTATAGTGTGGCATACTGTGAAGAAAAGGATTTCAAGCACACTGTAGGCCCAAACACTTAAGCACATGTAAACAAACAGTAACTTGGTTAACTGAGGTGACTATTCATGATAAAAATCTGGAGCATGTTAGACAGAGGACAAGCTGTAGGTGTGTCAAACTTATTCAACATCATCATCACTTATTCATCACGTACTTGAGTGTGCAGAAAAGTGGAATGGTGTCATATGTAGAATTTGGTGATGCCAAATCTTTTACAGTTACAAGACTAGGACCAAATTGTCTTAAATTGTCTTTAGGATATAATGTTCTATATGATTGCACTGGAGTCATTATTAGTGATTTATATGTATCACTGGAATATTATGATGTATTTTGAGTAGGGCTGTCAGCGTTAACGCGTTAATCACGATTACATTAATACAATCCATAACGCGTTAATTTCTTTTAATCGCATTTTAATTTTGCGAGCCTTTTTGTCCCTTCTACTCACCCGTAGACGGCTCCTCTAGCTGTAGCGCTATGCTTTGAAGTGGCCTCCTGCAGTAAACCTACCGCGGTGATGGAACGTAAGAGAGCTACTGGACTTTTGAACGGCTTGTTTAACTTTAAAAAACTTTGAGACGGTTCAGTTGACAAGTCAAAATGCAACCTGTGTCAAACGGAGTTTAACTACCACCGGAGTACGTCGAGTTTGAATTAGCACCTCCACGCTAAACACCCAGTTGCAGCCAAGCGTTTTGGAGTGTGGGAGTCGCAGCAGAGCTGTGATCGATTCTCAGTTAAGACACTCTGGTAAGAAATGCTTTACATTATGGGCTTAAAACTGCCTTGAAATGTAAAATAAGAGGATTTAAACCCTTAAACAGGCAGGGATGGAAAATAAGATGTAAGAAAACATAATTTTATGTTACTAGTTATGTCATTTGCACCTTAAGTAAAATATTTCCACTCATATTTTTAATATATTGTAACGTCCCTCAATAAACACCGAGACGTTAGCCGGTTTAGCTGGCTCTTTATTCCTTTTTATTACACAGGCTACTGTGGGCCGTAGCCAACGCCAAAACAACAAAACCTAATGTAGTAGCTCCTTAGCCACACGTGCTGCCGTCTTCTTCTCAGAGGCTAACAACATCAACACACCTGCACTCTAGCTGCAAGTCTCACTCTCAAGACGCGTTCACAGACACTCGGGAAAAACAGCACTTTAACTGAACAGAACAGAAACTGGCTTAAACTCTCAAATGTTATAACACAAAACAGTAACAAGCCCAGTTCATTACAATATTTTGGATTTTATGAGTTGTATCTCCACCAGGATGCGTTGCCCTTATTAAGGTATAAAATGGTGATAATGATAAAAACACTTAAAAGTGTTATTTAACATAGAAAAGTGATACATTCTGGTCATTAATATCACACATACTAGTTTCTAAACTGATTTTTATAAATTCTATCAAAGTATAGACCTACCACAAGCTTCAACAGGATGTTCGAGTCTGTATCTCCTGGTGCACGCTGCCTGTTTAAGGGTCAAACATGCAATTCAAAATGTGATTAATCGCGATTAACTATGGAAATTCTGCAATTAATCGCGATTTAAAAAAATTATCGTTTGACAGCCCTAATTTTGAGACATATTTTGTGCTTACGTTGCATGTCTTTGCTCGTTTTTTTTAGCAAGGAAAACCTCACTGAGATTAAAGAGCTACTTTTAAAGTGATAAAAGCAACATATTTGAGGTTATGTGTTTACTAAATAATAAGAATGTGCCAGTTAACAGTTCATATGGAAAAACCTGTGGCTTAGTTCTACAAAATGACAATGCCAATAAACCCTGAAATAATTACTTGATTCATGAATTAGTTGAAGTGGGATTACGATTAATGATGAAATGTCCTCTTTGTGTTAATATTACACCAGTGTAGTTTAGCCAAGAAACATTAGCCAGGGAAATACACAGAGGAATTTTGTAGTAAAAACGCTGTAACTCAGAAAGAAAGAAAAGATACCCGCTTGATTTGAAGACTCATATTAGCTTCAGCCAAACTTTGTAATGTATTTTTATTTTTGGCCAGAATGAGGACTGTGAATTTTGTCTCCCATCAATTCCTATTGCAGTTGCATTAGGAAGGGATCTCTTCACAGCCAGTATGAACAGAAGGAACAATTACAGGGGCCACTAACTCTGTCGATGTACACATGGGCATGTCAGTATTGTTTGAAGACAGACTTGAAAAAATGCAAACCTATCCTTTAACCTCAAGGATCCCCTCCAGACATATAAGAAATACTAATACTACTACTACTTGGAACAGTAGATCTCGGGACATTGGGTTCACGAGATCGAGATGAGATTTTAACTATATTTTTAAGAAAACTTCAATGAGGAAATAAATGAAAAGATTAAATTGAAATGTTTTAACTAATCATCTTGTAATGAATCACTTTAGTTCTACTTTCTAAATATATAATTATCATATGCAGTATGCAGCACTGTAAAAGGTTTCTCCATATAGATATTTTATAGATTTTGGTATTTATGGAAATAAGAAATAAATACAAAAGTTAGATACAATCACAAATACTATGAAGTAAATTATAAAGAGTAGAAACAATTATAATATATACACATAAATTAAATAGTATTAAGTATCCAATTATCAAATTATATCATATTGCTATAAAAAAACACAGAAATAAAAGTAAATTGCACAAATCCTGTATCACATAAATACACAAGTAGAACATATACATTTTGTTATAATTTGGCAGTGTGACTCATTTTACTTTTGGCATCATTAGGCTTCCACAGATGCTCCTCCTACTTCAGATTCAGTGTAGAGACCTGAGGTTAACCTGCTCCTCTCCTCATCTCATACTGCTGACTGAGATCTTCTCAGCAGGTAGAAGCTGCAACAAGGTTTATGATCCACATGTGACATTATAAAAAGAACACGACGAGCGAATGAGCGATAGAAAACCGATCGTCTTTTCTTTTTTTTTTTTTTGGTGCGCCCCTTAATTATAGCTTCGAGAGACAAAATTCACTTTGACGAGAAATATCGCCGCGTTTTCTCGCAAGATCTCGTGCCATGACATCTCGTCACACCCCTATCAGTTAGTGACAGACATTTCGTATGGTCTGTGTCAGGCCCGGCCAAAAACACATTTTTTAGTGGAGGGCATCTTTAAGCTCCTGTGATCATTTAATATTCACTGAATACATTTTTTTGTCCAGTGAATAACCATAACCTCGAATTGCAATGTGTGTTTTCTTGATGGTTAGTGATATGACCATTAACCAGGCAAACAGGAATTTGTAGATCCTCTTTGTATCCTCACTACCTTTTCTTTAACTGGTTAGCCCATGACCAGCTCTGCAGTGAGGATGTTGAAATAATGAGTCAGATTCAATCAGATGTGCGTAGTCTCTGCCTGTTCCCTTTTAAAGGTTGACATTGATACTGACCCAATCTGTCTGCTTTCTGTGAAGGGTGACTTTGGCTTTGTGCTCCTGACTCCTCATGCTTCACTAGCCTTACTGCAGCAATTGCTAAAACCCCTCAGCTGGAAAAAGCTTCATTAGAAAGGGGAGATAGTTAACGAACTTTGACCCCATGTCCACATCTGACATGGCGCTCTCACTCCCAACTTTCACTACTTAGCAACCCTTCAAACCCCCTCACCTTTGGACACCACTCTTCTGATACATACTGTGGACCACAGCTACACAAGAGATGGCACCTCCTGAAATCAGTTGTCTAGGTCTTTCTCAGAGAGAAATAAGGAAAAGGTGACAGTTAATCTTGGTCTTTGGCTGCAAGGTATGTGGTGATTAAGGATGTATGAATAGAGCTACCCAAAAAGCCTTCTGCAGACTGTCATAGTGTGTTTTATTTCCTTTAGTGGGATTTTTCATCTGGTATTTTGGGCATAGTATTGTATTCACAAATTAGTAAATTGTACTTTTTGAATGAATATTTCCTTCACTTAAATAGCTTACTGAACTCCCTCAAATTAATAATTTGTATTGAAGGACTTAATCATGCCCCCCAAATTACGGAATTTAGTAGGAATTGAAGTTACAGATTGTTGTGGCTTGTAGAGCCAGTAGCTGTGTTTTAGTATTGATGTGCCCTCAAATTATCATAATGTCCTAAGATGCACAAGATGCAGCTTATTGCCACTTAAATTGTTTGTGATAATTGGTCACTGTGATCCCTGCCCTTTGTATATAAATGTTTATTTCCATTTGTGAGCATATACCTGAAGAAGGTCTTTGACCAAAATGTTGTATATATTGAAGTATCTTTATTGAGCAAGTAAAGACAATATGTGGGTGTCCCTTTCTCTTTTTAATACATGGCCACTTCACCAATGCACCTGTCACAAAGACTACTCAGGTACGTAAGGGCACACTCACAATAGGGCCAGTTGTTCCGTACCGTGCTGCAGCACAAATGTCCCCCCTCCCCTTTCCCCCTATTCCTTATAATATTGATGGACATAAATTGAGTTCTTTTGCCTTAATAATGATAAAATAATACACAAAAAATGGTCAGATTGGGAACCCATGTAATGTTTCCATGTTGCATTTAGTGTTGCTTGAAATGACCACGGCTCAGCTAATGTTGCCTTTTAAAAATCGTTGTTTCCCGGGATTTCCGGGAAAATTGTCTTCTTTTCCTGGGATTTAATTATTTTCGGGAAAAATATGAATCCCTAGTGCGAAGGCGTGACCAAGTGTACCGTGCTCAAGCACACCTCTTCCAACCGTACTGGGCCAGGGAAGTGTATCGTACTCAAGCACGGTACACTTGCATTCACACTAGCCAAATAATCCGGACTTTAGGGGGCAAACCTGCTTGGGCACAGTACGATTGCCTAGTGTGAGTGCGCCCTAAGAGTGTTTTTGATGAATATATCAAGACTGTCATGGTCTTTGCTCTTAAATTTACAGACACAAAGGAAATCATACCTGAGGACATCTGGCATGTCAGAGCTTTCTGAATGTGAGCCTGATTAGTTCATCTTTTTATGGGGTAACAGTGCAGTTTTTAGCTCCTTTCAAGGTTTTGGTATTTTGGTTTGTGTACTTTTTTAATGTTTATCAAGAACAAAGGTCTGGTTAGGGAGTAGAGAAATTACTTTCGTGGAGTATTAGTACTGCATAGTGAATGATATGGGTACTGCAAAGTTTTGACAACATGGAAGAGATTTTCATTGGGTGGTACTATATTATATATTTGTGTCTTTGGATAATCCTCTTTGTATTTTTTGCATCAATATTTAATCTGGTTGGTGTAGTGTATGCGTGTATAGCCTACAAACATATAGCCTACATACTAGCATGAATTTGGATTCCTTGTTTTGTTTCTCTACAGTTGTACAAATTAGAATATTGTGCAGTATAAGTAAGATTGTCATCCATAACATATTAAGAACTGGACTGAGTGTGAAAATCGGTAGAAAATAATTTAATATTATGTGAAACAATGAGTGTAGGAAAAGATAGCTAGTAGTGCAAAAATGAATGTGTATGACAGTGTGAAATCACTCATACCTGGATATTCACTGTGGTGTCAAACTTTTAAACATACAAAAGTAGTCTTCCATGTTTTTCCCCACTGAATCTCCACACCCCTGACCTTAGTTGATCTTTTACACATTGATTGAAGAAAAAAGGACATCATATTGCCTTCAACCATAGAGCCCTTGGAAAGAATGAGTCTTGAACATACTCATTTTAAAGTTTTGATTACCAATCTACTGCCTGTAGGGCCAGATGGATTTGGAGCTCAATGCATGAATGAGTCCATTAGTCAAGAATAGAGTTTTTTATGAGATGTTATTTACAACAAGGCATCCTTCT